>NC_052158.1:18477351-18778601 GCF_902713615.1 Scyliorhinus canicula | reverse complement strand
CGACACAGCGGGGAAGTGGGGGGCTCGGTGGAGGCCTCGCTGCGGGGGAACCACCGGTTTGTCCCAGGGAACATGGATGGCGGGTTCCTGGGGTGGCACAGAGTGGGCATTAGGAAGTTGGGAGACCTGTTTATTGACGGGAGGTTCTTGAGCTTTGGTGAACTGGAGGAGAAGTTTGAGCTCCCCCCCGGGGAATATGTTCAGGTACCTTCAGGTCAAGGCGTTTGCTAGGCGACAGGTGGAGGGGTTCCCTTCGCTGCCCCCGTGGGGGGTAAGGGATAGGGTGCTTTCGGGGGTGTGGGTCGGGGATGGGAAGGTGTCTGACATCTACCAGGTAATGCAGGAGGTGGGGGAGGCGTCGCTGGAGGAGCTGAAGGCTAAGTGGGAGGTGGAGCTGGGGGAGCAGATTGAGGAGGGGACATGGGCGGATGCCCTGGAGAGGGTGAACTCCTCTTCATGTGCGAGGCTTAGTCTCATCCAGTTCAAGGTGCTGCACCGGGCCCACATGTCCAGATCTAGGATGAGTAGGCTCTTTGGGGGTGAGGACAGGTGCGTCAGGTGTTCGGGGAGTCCAGCGAACCATGCCCATATGTTCTGGGCATGCCCGGCACTGGAAAAATTCTGGAAGGCGGTGGCGGGGACGGTGTTGAGGGTGGTGGGATCCAGGGTCAAGCCAGGCTGGGGACTCGTGATATTTGGGGTTGGGGTGGAGCTGGGAGTGCAGGATGCCGATGTCTTGGCCTTTGCGTCCCTAGTAGCCCGGCGGAGGATCTTGTTGCAGTGGAAAGATGCGAGACCTCCGAGCATGGAGACCTGGATTAATGACATGGTGGGATTCATTAAGTTGGAGAGGGTCAAGTTCGCCCTGGGGGGGTCGGTACAAGGGTTCTTTAGGAGGTGGCAGCCTTTCCTCGACTTTCTGGCTCAATGATAAGGTACTAGGTCAGCAGCAGCAGCAACCCGGGGGGGAAAGGGCGGGGGGGGGGGTTTAGGGGGATAGTGTTTAAGTTAATTTGCTTATTGTTAAGTTATTCCGTTGTTTATTGGGGTTGAGGGGGGTGGGGGTGTTTGTTATATGCGTTGTTACGGGTGCCGGGGGGTGTTTATTATTATTATTACTGTTATTGTTATTATTGTTTTGTTGATATATATTTTTCAAAACTGCTGTTTTAAAAAAAATGATTTAAAAAAAAAATATATGTTTTGTTCTTGAAAATGGGCGAATATTTATGACCTATCATTATTGTTATTGTTGGTATTTTATTGCGGTTCGTTGTTATATAAATACAAACTTTTTCAATAAAAATTATTATTTTTTAAAAATAGGACCTTGTGTTGAGGTTCTTTGTTCTTTCTGTGTTTAGAGATTTATTTTGTGCTTATGCTTTTGTCATGTGCTTGAAATTTTTCTGTATTGTTTGATATTTTGTTTCTAACTTTTATTCAGTTCTGAAGTTCTTATTTTTTTAAAAATAATTTTTATTAAAATTTTCACAAAATATAAACAACAAAAGAATATTAACAAAACAACCATGGTAAAAACCCAAGAACAACCACCACCCAACTACAAAAGCTACTACTTAAACAGAAAAAAACAAACACAAAAAGCAAACAACAAAAGGGAAAGAGAAAACACCCACCACATCCCACAAACCCATGTACGCAATTCTCCCTCCCACCGAACCCAACCCCCCCCCACCCGGGTTTCTGCTGCTGCCGGTCTATTTCCCTACCGTTCTGCCAGGAAGTCCAGGAAAGGCTGCCACCGCCTAAAAAACCCCTGTACTGATCCCCTCAGGGCAAATTTTGCCTTCTCCAATTTAATGAACCCCGCCATATCATTGATCCAGGCAATGGCGGACTGGCCAAATGTCAGCTTGCCTGATGGCAAGTGGGCCCCTGATGAAGTGGGCCCCCTATATCAAATAAAAATGCAATAAAGAAACAAACATAGACAACTGTTTTAGTAATAAAAAGGAATAAGAAAAAAGAGAACAGGACACAAATAAGCAGTGCATGAAATGGAACGAAGCAGGGGAGGTAGTGGAAGGATGTGGACTAGGGGGGCCCGGGTTGGGCATAATTAAGGAAATTCCATGTTTTCAGCAAGAGTGTGTGAATTTAAAGATAAAGTTACAATTCGTGATTTGAGATGGTCGGCAACTTCAAAGGATATCGAACAGTAGTTTTGGTTCAGCCAGGAGAGCCAAGAAGGAGCCCGTGAATCTCTGAAGGGCCCTTAAAAACCATATTGGTTCACCCGGGTCGGACATAGTTGGAAATCCACGTTTTCAGCAAGAGTTTGTGAATTTAAAGATAAAGTTACAGTTCGTGATTTGAGATGGTCGGCAACTTGAAAGGATATCAAGCAGTACATAGGGTCGTGAGGTCACCGAAAAGGAGAAGCGGGTACCTTTGACCGTGAATCATGAGGTCAAAGATATTGAAGTGATAAGCCATGGTCGGTAAACTCAAAGGGTTGCGACTTGTAACACTACACTGGTATCAAACTGGACATGTTAACTTTGGTCGTGGGACCATTCTTTTTTTTAAATATAATTTTTATTGGAATTTTTTACAGAAAATATAAAACATAACGACAAACAATGAAATGCAACAAAATAACCCATAATAACTGTAACACCCCCAGACCGTATGTATCCCATCCCCCCACCCCCTCCCCCAACCCCAATGAACAACAAAAGAACTTAAAAATAACTTCAAATTAAATAAACAAACATAGTAATTGTCCGCCCCCCCCCCCCTTTCCCCCCCCCTTCCTCCCCTCCCCCCCGGGCTGCTGCTGCTACTGTCCCTGTACCCTATCGTTGAGCCAGAAAGTCGAGAAAAGGTTGCCAGCGCCTAAAGAACTCTTGTACCGACCCTCTCAGGGCGAATTTGACCTTCTCTAGCTTAATGAAACCCGCCATGTCATTGATCCAGGTCTCCACGCTTGGGGGCCTCGCATCCTTCCATTGTAGCAAGATCCTTCGCTTGGCTACTAGGGATGCAAAGGCCAGCACACCGGCCTCTTTCGCCTCCTGCACTCCCGGCTCCACCCCAACCCCAAAGATCGCGAGTCCCCTGGCTTGACCCTGGATCCCACCACCCTTGACACCGTCCTCACCACCCCCTTCCAGAACTCCTCCAGTGCCGGGCATGCCCAGAACATATGGGCATGGTTCGCTGGACTCCCCGAGCACCTGACACACCTGTCTTCACCCCCAAAGAACCTACTCATCCTTGTCCCAGTCATGTGGGCCCGGTGCAGCACCTTGAATTGGATGAGGCTAAGCCGCGCACACGAGGAGGAAGAATTAACCCTCTCCAGGGCATCAGCCCATGTCCCGTCTTCGATCTGTTCCCCCAGTTCCCCCTCCCACTTAGCTTTCAGCTCCTCTACTGACGCCTCCTCCGCCTCCTGCATAACCTTGTAGATATCAGATATCTTCCCCTCTCCGACCCAAACCCCCGAAAGCACCTTGTCACTCACCCCCCTCGCGGGAAGCAAAGGGAATCCCTCAACCTGCCGCCTAGCAAACGCCTTTACCTGCAGATACCTGAACATGTTCCCCGGGGGGAGCCCAAATTTCTCCTCCAACTCCCCCAGGCTCGCAAACCTCCCATCAATAAACAGGTCCCTCAGCTGTCTGATGCCCGCTCTGTGCCAACCCTGAAATCCCCCATCAATGTTCCCCGGGACGAACCTATGGTTCCCCCTTAACGGAGCCTCCATCGAGCCCCCCACTTCTCCCCTATGTCGCCTCCACTGCCCCTAAATCTTGAGGGTAGCCGCCACCACCGGACTCGTGGTATACCTCGTAGGAGGGAGCGGCCACGGCGCCGTTACCAGGGCCCCCAGGCTTGTATCTCCACAGGACGCCCTCTCCATCCGTTTCCATGCTGCCCCCTCCCCCTCCATTATCCACTTACGCACCATCGACACATTGGCCGCCCAATAATACCCCGAGAGACTGGGTAACGCCAGCCCCCCCCCCCATCTCTACCCCGCTCCAAGAAGACCCTCTTCACCCTCGGGGTCCCATGCGCCCAAACAAAGCTCATGATGCTGCTAGTCACCCTTCTAAAAAAGGCCCTAGGGATAAAGATGGGCAAACACTGAAAAAGGAACAAGAACCTCAGGAGAACCGTCATTTTGGAGGACTGCACTCTACCCGCCAATGATAGCGGTACCATGTCCCACCTTTTAAATTCCTCCTCCATCTGCTCCACCAGCCTGGTAAAATTAAGCTTATGGAGAGTCCCCCAACTCCTGGCCACCTGCACCCCCAGGTATCTGAAACTCTTCACTGCCCTCTTAAATGGGAGTCTCCCAATTCCCTCCTCCTGATCACCCGGGTGTACTACAAATACCTCACTCTTGCCTAAATTTAACTTATAGCCCGAGAAGCCCCCAAATTCTGCTAACAGCTCCATCACCCCCGGCATTCCTCCTTCTGGATCCGCCACATACAACAGCAGGTCGTCCGCATACAGCGATACACGATGTTCCACCCCGCACCAGACCCCTCCATCTCCCTGATTCCCTCAACGCCATAGCCAAAGGTTCAATCGCCAGTGCAAAGAGCAAGGGGGACAGGGGGCACCCCTGCCTGGTCCCATGGTAGAGCCTAAAGTACTCCGATCTCCTTCCATTGGTAACTACACTTGCCATCGGAGCCGCGTAGAGCAGCCTCACCCATTTGATGAATCCCTCCCCGAATCCGAACCGCTCCAGCTCCTCCCACAGGTACCCCCACTCAGCTCTATCAAACTCTTTCTCCGCATCCAGCGCCACCACTATCTTCACCTCCCCCTCCACTGCCGGCATCATAATAACATTTAGCAGTCTCTGCACATTCGTGTTGAGCTGCCGTCCCTTGACAAATCCTGTCTGATCCTCGTGTATCACCCCTGGCATATAGTCCTCTATCCTGGTGGCCAGGATCTTCGCCAGCAACTTAGCGTCAACATTGAGGAGCGAGATAGGCCTGTATGATCCACACTGCAAGGGGTCCTTATCCCGCTTCAGGATCAGAGAGATCAGTGCCCGCGACATTGTCGGGGGCAAAGCCCCCCCCTCCCATGCCTCATTGAAAGTTCGCACCAGCAGGGGACCCACCAGATCCGCATACTTTTTATAAAATTCCACCGGGAACCCGTCCGGCCCCGGCGCCTTACCTGACTGCATTTGTCCAATCCTCCTGACTAGCTCCTCCAACTCTATCGGCGCCCCCAGCCCCTCTACCAGCTCCTCTTGAACCCTTGGGAAACATAGCCTGTTCATGAAGCTCTCCATCCCCCCTCTCCCCATCGGAGGTTCTGACCGGTACAGTTCCTCGTAGAAGTCCCTAAAGACCCCATTTACTTCTGTCCCCTTCTGCACTACATTCCCACCCCTATCCGTCACTCCACCAATTTCCCTAGCCGCATCTCGCCTGCGGAGCTGATGCGCCAACATCCTGCTCGCCTTCTCCCCATACTCATATACCGCGCCCTGCGACCTCCTCCACTGTGTCTCCGCCTTTCTGGTGGTCAACAAGTCAAATTTGGCCTGCAAACTATGCCGTTCCCCCAGCAACCCCTCCTCCGGTGCCTCCGCATATCTCCTGTCCACATCCAGGAGCTCCCTCACCAGTCTCTCCCTCTCCTTCCTCTCCCTCCTTTCCCTATGGGCCCGGATGGAGATCAGCTCCCCCCGGATCACTGCTTTCAGAGCCTCCCAGACCATCCCCACCTGGACCTCCCCCGTGTCGTTGGTATCAAGATACCCCTCAATACTTCCCCGGACCCTCCTACACACCTCCTCATCAGCCAGCATCCCCACATCCAGGCGCCAGAGCGGGCGCTGGTCCCGCGCCTCCCCCATCTCCAGATCAACCCAGTGTGGAGCATGGTCTGAAATCGCTATGGCCGAATACTCTGCATCCTGCACCTTCGGGATCAATCCCCTGCTCAGGATGAAAAAATCTATTCGGGAATAGACCCTATGGACATGGGAGAAAAAGGAATACTCCCGCGCTCTCGGCCTCCCAAACCTCCAGGGATCCACCCCTCCCATCTGGTTCATAAACCCCCTCAGCACTTTGGCCGCCGTCGGTCTCCTACCCGTCCTTGAACTGGACCTGTCCAGTGCGGGATCCAGCACTGTGTTAAAGTCTCCCCCCATGATCAGGCCCCCCGCCTCCAGGTCCGGAATGCGGCCCAACAAGCGCCTCATGAAGCCGGCATCATCCCAATTCGGGGCATATACATTTACCAGCACCACCTTCTCTCCTTGCAGCCTACCCTTCACCATAATATATCTGCCCTCCTTGTCCGACACCACCTCAGCCGCCTCGAACGCCACCCTCTTCCCCACCAGAATCGCCACCCCCCGGTTCTTCGCATCCAATCCTGAGTGAAAAACCTGCCCCACCCACCCCTTCCTCAGATGAACCTGGTCCGCCACCTTCAAGTGGGTCTCCTGGAGCATAGCCACGTCCGCCTTCAGCCCCTTCAGATGAGAAAATACCCTAGTTCTCTTAACCGGCCCATTCAGCCCCCTCACGTTCCAGGTAATCAGCCGGATCAGAGGGTAACCTGCCCCTCTCCCCTGCCGGCTAGCCATAGCTTATCGACAGCTCGCCCCAGGCCAGCTCGCCCCGCCTGACCCGTTCCCCATGGTGATAACGCCTCTCCTCTACCCCCCCCGGCCCACACCAGCTCCTTCCTGGTCATTCCAGCAGCAACCCGGTAATGGGACCATTCTTAATGACTTACTATAGTCGGACCAAACTTCTAAGTTTCAACAGTTGTCTCAGTTGCTTGCTGGTGTGAACACTGGACAGTGGATTGTCTCCTCTTCTGAAGCTGCATAGGCCACAGTAGTATTGACTAATGAACATAGCCTATTGAAGTGTAAGTAAGTTATTTTATATTTTTTATCAAGTAGGGGTTTATCTGGCGTTCCTTCAAGTTATTCTTGCAATCATTAATATTCATTTTTCCCAATGTGGGCTATTTTTAATTAAGTTTTTATTTCAGGAATATTGCCCCTACCAGCATCGAAAAGAAAAAGCATAAATCTGGGTCACTAAAACGCAAAGAACAAAAAGAAGCAGAAAGGTAGGGATCAGCCAAGCGATGCAGGCTTATTACAGAGTTTATAATACCACAAGCACAATCCACATCAATATCCAGTTCTGCAACAAATAATCAAGAAGCAAGAAACAATGCTCATGGTGATGATGCAATGACATGCGAGTTACAAGAACAGAGAAGAGCTACTTTGAATGTAGAGACAAATACAAGTGCATCCATTATTAATCAACCCAAGCCCAATAATTCTTCTGGCTTCCTTGCTCCGGTATCTGTACTGCCTGTAGTTGCAACATCTGAACACATAGCTTCAACTCGTGACAGGGAATCAGGTATCAGCATAAATGACTTGGTTTCTGAAGCACATCCTGTAAATGAACCTATGCAAGAAAATAAAAGATCAATTACTGGAATCTTCCAATATCCATCACGAGCAAAGCTAAAACAGTTTTTTGCTGAACATCCACTTCAGCCACTTGATTATCTGCCATTTGATGCTCGTTTGTATGAGAGGAAAATTATGAATTACTCAGTCCCAAGAAAATGGCTAACATATAACAAAGAAAATAGATGCTTATATTGTTCATACTGCTTAGCCTTTGAGTTTCCCAACACTTGTAATCCATCACCCTTTGTACGTGGCTTTAGTGACTACAGGCGTATTAGTCAGAGCTTGACTTTACATGAATCGCCAACAACACATGTCAGAAATGTTCAGCAATATATCAGTGTGGTTTATGATGGCACCTTAGATAAATTTTTGCAGCATCACTAATTAAAAGGAAAGAAGAAGTATTGAAGCAGAGAAGTATTGTCATGAGGATTATAGACATCATAAAGATGTTAGGCAAGCAAGCACTTCCTTTTCGAGGTCACAGAAATGAATCGGCCTACACTCTAGATAATGAGGTTCTGAATCATGGCAATTTTTTAGCTACAGTGCAGTTGATGGCAAAATATGACCCCATTATGGCAGCTCACGTTTCTGCAGTGCAAAACAAGTCTAAACAAAGAATCAAACGATTAGAGCAACAAGGAAAGGCTCAAAGTAAAGGCCGTTGTGGACTTGTTACATATCTGAGTAAAACATGATATAAACATGTTAATTAAAATTATGAAGAATATGATACAAGAAAGAATTAGTCATGAAGTTTCTCAAGCAAAATATTATTCTATTCAGGTTGATTCAACACAAGGTAATTCATCCATCGATCAGTTTAGCATTGTTATTCGGTATGTGCTTAAAGGTATTATCTGTGAGCGACTACTTTCAGTTGTGCCAAGTAATGATGGTACAGGACTGTTCTTAAGTAGATTAAATTGATGGAACCATCAATTCACGAGACACGTGCTTTAAGATATGAACAGTGGTTTTAATGTACTTACTACAGAGCCAGCCTGTTACCCGTTGAACTCTCGATGAACTGCAGGCTGGCTCTGGACACGGTTATTTATACAGCAGTCTAGGGGGAGGAGTCGTGGGCGGAGCCAAGGATGGAGCCCTGTACAAACTCCTGAGCATTCCCAGAGTTACTCACCCTAGTGGCCGGATAACGCTACTGCGCTTACAATGGTATTGGTAAATATAGTGTGAATTACTAAGTTACATTCACCACAGTCCCGCAACTGTAGGTACCTAAAATCATTTCCCCTTACCAGACCAAATTTCTCCTCCAAGCTCCTCAAACTCGCAAAGCTCCCTTCCAGGAACATATCGCCCACCCCCGCCCGCCGCCATGCTTGAAACCCCCCATCCATACTCCCGGGGGCAAACCGATGGTTGTCACAGAGTGGTGCCCAAAAGGACGCCCCCATCTCCCCTACATGCCTCCTCCACTGGCCCCATATCCGCAGGGTCGCCACCACTACCGGGCTGGTGGAGTACCTGGCTGGCGGCAGCGGTAGAGTAGCCGTGACCAGGGCTGCCAGGCTGGAGCCCCTGCACGAAGCCGCCTCCACCCGCTCCCAGATAGATCCCGTACCCACCATCCACTTCCTTATCATAGCGATGTTGGCCGCCCAGTAATAATTAATCAGACTCGGCAAAGCCAGCCCTCCCTCGCTGCGGCTCCTCTCCAGCATCGCCTTCTTCACCCGCGGGGATTTTCCCTTCCAGACAAAGCTCATGATTATCCTGTTAACTCTTTTGAAGAAGGACTGTGGGACGAAGATCGGGAGGCACTGAAAAATAAACAAAAATCGAGGGAGGATTGTCATCTTTACAGTCTGCACCCTCCCTGCCAGAGACAGCGGGAGTGCATCCCATCTCCAAAACTCTCCCTTCATTTGCTCCACCACCCTGGCCAAATGTAACTTATGCAGCCTGCTCCAGTCTCGCGCCACCTGGATTCCCAAATACCAGAAGTTTTCCTCAACCAACCTAAATGGTAGCCCTCTCAATCTGTTCTCCTGGCCCCTTGCCTGTACCACAAACATTTCACTCTTGGCCGTATTTAATTTGTATCCTGAAAACTGGCCGAACTTCCTCAACATTCCCAGCATACTTCCCATCCCGGCCACTGGGTCCGACATATACAGAAGCAGGTCATCCGCGTAAACAGAAACCCTATGATCTACCCCGCCCCTCACCATCCCCTTCCATCTCTCTGCGGCTCTCAGCGCAATCGCCAGCGGCTCTATGGCCAGTCCAAACAGCAGCGGGGAGAGCGGGCAGCCCTGTCTGGTCCCTCGGTACAGCCTAAAGTACTCTGACATTTCTCTATTAGTCCTGACGCTGGCCAATGACCCATTTACTGATTGATGCCCATTCAAAATGGCTCAAGTTACCTAGGATGACAGGAACAAGGTCTCATGCGACCATAGAGAAGATGCGTTTAACTTTTTGCACACATGGCCTCCCGGAAGTCCTTGTCACTGATAATGGCACTCCATTCTCAAGTGAGGAGTTTGCTGGTTTTATGAAGATGAACGGGATAGGGCATATTTGCACCGCCCCATTGATGTGCCATCAATTGTTCACGAGACGAGTGCTTTACCAAAGTCAGGCTTTAATAGACTAGAACACAGCTCTGCGATCGTCTACAATGGAAAGGACGATCGTCAGGCGTCTGACCATTTATACCTCGTTAATGGAGGCGTGGTTAACTCAGCCTCTCGGCCAATCGGTCGAGAGGCACATGACCGACCAGGGCCAATGGTAAGCCGACGTTCTGGCCCAATGGCAGACAGGTATGCAGATCATATCACCACACCCATACTACCTGGCTTCCAATGGATTGGCAGAGCGCGCAGTGCAAACGTTAAAGCGAGACCTCAAGAAAGGTCTTCTGCGTCCCTGGATACTAGACTGGCTCAGTTTTGTTTTTCTATAGGAGCACTCCGCATGTGGTGACTGGGGCAGAAATCCTAATGGGTTGGAAACTTTGTACCCGCCTGAGCATGATGTTTCTGGACATTGGCGTGAAAGTACACCGCGATCAGGAACAGCAGGGGCATTGCCCTTCTCGACATCGGGCTGTCCACCAGTTTTCACCTGGAGACTTGGTGTTTGTTCGCAATTTTGCTGGCGGTGCTGCAGAAGCCAACTATTTCTAAAACACCCAATATAGGTAAAAGATATTTAGCGTAAATATTAAGCCCCAGTTTTACCCATTTTAAATTAAGGATTTCAACACTCTCAAAACATAACAGTTTCATAGAGGCAGCAAAATTCACTTTACTGGATTAAAACAGACAGTTTGAATACATTTTTCAAGTCATTGTCCAAGGACAGAGCAGTACCCATAGCAACAGCATTGCCTGACAAGATAACAAGAAGGATAATAGCTAAGCCAGCAGAAAACCAGGTTTTGCTGGCCTTGATAAAGCACAATATCGCATTCTTTAACATACACAAGTATGCAGGTACGGAACAATTAGAAGTCCTGTTGCATATTAAAGATGGACGGCTTGCCGTCAAATCAGATGTGTTTGAGTCAAACCCAAACCAATTAGGATTATATTGGGGTGTGATTAGATGGCTTAAGACAGATATGAAACAGTATAACTGTAAGTTTTGTGGGGTCATTTTTAGTTGGTTGGTTGGTGGTGTTGATTTGAAGCTGAAGATTAGCTGGATTTCTTTCTCTCTTTTTGAATCATCTGTACTTTGATCTGAACCATTCACTGTCTCCCTGTATTCATATCTCATTTTCAGACTTTGACTTTTAAAGTTATTGTCGAGCTGTTTGCCAAAGCAAACAGGTTCGATCCGGATCTGGGTCACTGTCCGTGTGGAGTTTGCACATTCTCCCCGTGTTTGTGTGGGTTTCGCCCCCACAACCCAAAGATGTGCAGAGTAGGTGGACTGGCCACACTAAATTGCCCCTTAATTGGAAAAAATGAATTGGGTACTCTAAAATTTTTTTTTTTTTAAATTATTGAATTTACAGTGCAGAAGGAGGCCATTCGGCCCATTGAATCTGCACTGGTTGTGGCGCGTCATTTTTAGCAACTTAGAAAAAAGAAATCTGCCCAGGTTTCATGCTGCCTCCGTGGTGGGCAGCTTCTGATTTGCCTGCCCCGCTAATGAGCTGAGTGCTTCAATCAGCTGATGTTGCATTAAACAGCTGCCCCAGTGCTCTATAGCCACTTTGTCCTGCTCCACCTGTGGTGATATGCATCACTGTAGGTACACAAGGGGTTAATGTAGGTACACTGCAACTAGGTAGACACTAGAGGGAGCACCAGAGACATCATGACACACAGACATTCAACCAATAGGTCAGTAAAATAGGACACGACCAATGGGCAGTCAAGACACACCCAGAGGTGACACTACCACAAGGGGGCTACCCATATAAAAGGACAGGGCACACATGCTCTTTCTCTTTCCATAGGCGATACTCAGAGAGACAGGGGCAGAGCAGGAAGCATCACACCCACCACGTGGCTTAGAGCAGACTGGTTAGTTAGACTGAGTTACTATAGCAAGATTAGCAGGAGAGTCGAACTCAAGTAGGAGAATTGTTAACTGTTCAATAAATGTGTTAAACCTATCTTCAAGTCTGAACCTCCCTTTGTCAGAGCATACATCAAGGAAGCAGCTTATGCTACATGAAGAAGGAGAACACAACACCACCAATACTCATGGATGCTAAGAGGACTGCCCCCAGTTTATCCAAAGCCCCCCTCAGCAGACTGCTGGATTCCATGGCTGAGCTTCATGATGTCCCGCACCCACACACAGGAAGGTGAGCATCAACCTAATATGGGATGGAGTGGCCGTGGTAGTCAATGCCAACTCCCTGCAGAGGAGGTTGGGCATTTAGTGCCAGGAAAGAATGAATGAACTCCTCCTTCATGCCAGGGTAAGTCACTCCTCCCATCACTTTCAACTCACACATTCGCACACCCATCGCACCTCCACAGGGACCTCACTCACTACCAGCTCAAGGGACACTACCAGTCGCTCTCCGGTGGGATCGTGTCCTCATCGCCTCACTAGTCGCACTCATCATCCACACATGCCAGGCACCCTCACCATTTTCCCTGGTAGGCACCCTGCTTACACTCCCTCCATCTGTTTTCATGCAAGACAGGATGGAGCCTAATAAAAGCGAGAGATCCCACACGCGCAGAGGAATGCCAGAATTGAAAGACCTCCCTGAATTCAAGGAAAGAGCCCTCCCGCTGGCCGAGGACATCCAACGTTCCTGCACTGGGGGTGAGGTGGGGTTTGAGTGACGTATCCGAGAAATCTTCCACTAGAACGTAACTAAATCCTATTTAACTGTTTGTCGACCAGAAGAGTCATCTCCCCCTAGTGAGAGCTGTTCAACGTCTTGAAGAGAGATAGTTTTCCCTTTTTCAGTGGATTAGCCGGAATAGATTAAGAATAAGATTAAAGCCCTCGAACAGGGAAATACTATTCCCGTCACACCGTTTGTGCGACATTGGCATGATATCATCCTGGTCACTGAGAGTAAGCGAGTTGCCTTCCACCAGAAGGGAGTCGGACATTCAGAGTAGCTCTTTCAGGACCAATGCACTGTCCCCACTGTAAACCATCATTATCCACCGTCAATGGAAGGATTATGGGTAACTTCTCCCTAATCCTAACCCTAACTTCTCCCTCCCCATGACATGAGCTATATCAGTGAAGGCAAACGCTGCCAACAGTCCCAAGGGGAAGCAGTGCACTTGGAAGGGTCTTTGGTCCGAATCATCACCATCCATTAATTTGGCGGATATGAGCACGTCCCAATTTGTTCTGCACTGTCTGGTCCTCATCACTGTCTCATAACCGACTCTCTCACCTTCCACGACCCCCTCTTTGTCATCCACCTCGACATCCTCCTCATCACAGGAAGGTCGTCCTCAAGCAGTTCCTCCCTCTGTTGAGGCATCAGGTTATGGAGGGCGCAGTAGACAGCCATGACACCGCTGAGAGGACCCCAGGAGAATCCCTTGCCGAGTTTCTATCCAGGCTACGCAGGATTGCGGAGTACTGTGACTATGGTGAGACCTTGTCAGAAATGTTACGCGACCGTTTGGTTTGCGGTATTAACAATCCGGCCACCCAGAGAAAGTTGTTAGCTGAGCCAACATTGACTTTTCAACAGGCCATTCAGATAGTATTGTCCCGAGAGAGCGCAGAACGGGGAGTGCAGGAGGTACAGGGAATGGAGGTGCATGCCTTGGGGCGCAACCCCTTCCGTTCGAAAGCGTCCCCCCGCACCCCTGTGGTACCTTGGGTGAGGCGATGTCCGGATCGACGCCAGTGGCCGTCGGACATTCCTCCCCGAAGGGAGCCTTCTCCAGAACCAATGGATGAGGAACCATGTCCGTGTCAGACTTGTAGGCGCCGACCCCGTTGTGGACGCCGGTCCTGGGGGCACCAGAGGTGCCGTCATTCCGACCAAAACTGGGGCCAGCCCAGGGGCCGAACTTTCCATTTGAATGAACCTGCGACAACTACTCCCGAGGATGTGGAGATGGAGGATGACTGCCTGCAGCTGCATTGTGTGGCAGCTCCCCGTGTGGCCCCCTTAAAGTGACAGTACGAGTCAATGGTCACCCGCTTGAGATGGAGTTGGACACTGGCGCAGCAGTCTCCGTGATCGCCCAGAGGACATTCAACCGCATCAAGCAGGGTATACAGACCCTTACACTAACTGACACACAGGCGAGGTTGGCCACCTACACGGGGGAACCATTGGACATTGCAGGAACTACGATGACCCCTGTTGTTTATGGACGTCAGGAGGGGCGTTTCCCACTTATCGTGGTGCGCGGCCATGGGCCCAGCCTGTTGGGTCGGGACTGGTTGCACCATTTGCAGTTGCAGTGGCAGCACATCCTCCAAACAGTTTCTGGAGGGTTGACTGAGGTGCTAGGACGATACCCAGATGTATTCCAGCCTGGTTTGGGGAAAATAAAAGGGGCCGTAGCCTGTATCCAAGTTGAACCAGGAGCCACGCCGTGCTATTTCCGGGCGGCCTGGTGCCTTACGCCTTGCTCGAGAAGGTAGAAGGGGAGCTCACTCATTTGGAGACTTTGGGTATTATCAGGCCCACCGTTTCGCTGACTGGGCAGCACCAATTGTACCTGTAATGAAGCCAGATGCTACAGTTCGCTTGTGCGGCGGCTATAAACCTACAGTGAATACGGCTTCCCGACTCGACCAATATCCAATGCCTCGCATAGAGGATCTCTACACGAAGCTTGCAGGCGGACTCTCGTTCACAAAATTAGATATGAGTCACGCCTCCCTACAGTTGGAGCTGGACCCTGCCTCTCGGCCATATATAATGATTAATACACACCGGGGCCTGTATGAATATACACGTTTGCCCTTTGGAGCATCCTCTGTCTGCATTATTTTTCAACGCGTTATGGAGGGCATTTTGAGAGGTTTACCGCATGTCGCTGTTTACTTAGATGACGTTTTGATCACAGGGACGTCGGAGCAGGAACATTTTGAAAATTTGGAGGCTGTCCTTAGACGCTTTTCAGAGGCTGGAGTCCCTTTACGTCACACAAAGTGCGTCTTTCAGGCGAAGGAATTGGTCTACCTGGGTTATCGGGTGGAAGGTTTGCACCCCGTCGCAGAGAAGGTGCGCACGATTCAACAGGCCCCCGCCCTGACTGACACTTCGCATCTTCGTTCTTTGTAAACTATTACGGGACGTTCCTCCCCAATCTGGCAACTACGCTGGCCCCGTTGCACCTTCTGCTAAAGAAGAATCACACCTCGGTTTGGGGTCAGCCGCAAGAAACCGCTTTCCGGCGGGTAAAACAACAATTGTCGTCGCCTGGGTTACTAACCCACTATGATCCTGGAAAGCCTTTGCTTGTCACATGTGATGCATCCCCGTATGGTATTGGGGCCGTCCTGTCCCACAAGATGGAGAACGGGGCCGAGCGGCCGATAACTTTCGCCTCCCGCACATTGACTGCAGCGGAAAAAAAGTACCCGCAGATGGAGAAGGAAGGCCTGGCAGTGGTCTTTGCGGTGAAACGTTTCCACCAGTACGTGTATGGCCGCCACTTCACTATCGTGACTGATCATAAGCCTCTGCTGGGACTTTTCAGAGAGGATAAGCCAATACCGCCCATTGCTTCCGCACGGATCCAGCACTGGGCTTGTTGCTCGCTGCCTACGAGTATTCTCTGGAGCACAAACCAGGAACCCAGATAGGGAATGCCGACGCACTGAGCCGATTGCCTTTATCGACCAGCCCCATGTCGACCCGCACGACCGGTGAGGTGGTTGCAACCCTAAATTTAATGGACACCTTGCCTGTCACGGCATCACAGATCCGTGAGTGGACCCAGACGGAGCCAGTCCTGTCAAAGGTTCGGCACATAATTCTGTATGGTGGGCAGCATAGACAGCTCCCAGGCAAGTTGCGGGCATTTTCCTCCAAGCTGTCAGAATTCAGCGTGGAAGATGGTATCCTCTTGTGGAGGACGCATGTGATTGTCCCGGAAAAAGGACAGGAGCTGATACTGAGAGACTTGCACAATGGGCATCCAGGTGTGACCAAAATTAAAATGTTGGCCTGGAGTTATGTCTGGTGGCCAGGCCTCGACACCGACATTGAGAAGGTGGCCCAAAACTGCTCCATTTGCCAGGAGCATCAGAAGCTTCCGCCGGCCGCGCCCCTACATCACTGGGAATGGCCAGGGTGGCCTTGGGCGCGCTTGCATGCGGATTTCACCGGCCCTTTTCAAGGATCCATGTTCCTTCTATTAATCGATGCCCAGTCTAAATGGCTAGAGATGCATAAGATGGGAGGCACAACGTCCTGAGCAACAATCGAGAAGATGCGGTTGTCTTTCAGTACGCATGGCCTCCCCGAGGTGCTGGTCACGGACAACGACACTCCGTTCACAAGTGAGGAGTTTGCCAGGTTCATGAAGATGAACGGCATACGCCATATCCGCACTGCCCCTTACCACCCGGCTTCAAATGGGTTGGTGGAGCGTGCAGTGCAGACATTCAAACAAGGCCTAAAGAAGCAGTCTTCCGGGTCGATGGACACGAGACTGGCTCGTTTTTTGTTTTCATATAGGACCACCCCCCATGCGGTGACTGGGGTATCTCCCGCAGAACTACTAATGGGCCGGAGACTTCACACCCGCCTTTGCATGGTTTTCCCAGACATTGGCGCAAAAGTACGCCACACCCAACAACGGCAGGGACATGTTTTTTTTCGGCATCAGCCGATTCGGCAGTTTACGCCCGGTGACCCAGTGTTCGTTCGGAATTTTGTTGGTGGTGCCCAGTGGGTCTCTGGCGTAATCTTTCGCCAAACAGGCCCTATCTCTTACCAGGTGCAAGCCCAGGGTCATCTCCAGTGCAAACATGTAGACCACGTTCGGTCCAGAAGACCATCCCTTCCAAAGATTCCCTGCCCCCGGAGCTCATTTCTACAGCCACAGAGACCAGACACAATGGAAAGTATTCCTCACAATCTTCCTCTGGTGCCTCAAACAAAGCCTGCGCAGGTTGTTACAGAACCGGGTGGAGATAGAGACGCCGAGATGACGGAGGCAGCAGACTCCGACTCCGAGATGGAGACACAGGACGCCTCAGAGGGGGAATCCTCGGGCCCTCGGGCCGTGGATGTACAACCGTTACGCCGTTCATCACGGAAGCGCCGGTCTCCGTCTTGTTACACACCGCCCGATCCAGCGCCTTGTGCAAATGGCGTCCAGCCTGCGGCAAAACGAGTCCGACGCCCTCCTTCGCCAGGGTCGTTGATGGATTCTTTGGACTTTGGGGGGTGTTATAACCTGCCTGATTACCACTGGCTGGGGACTAATGGCAATCCCACAATCCTTTGGGAGTATGAGCTTCCCCAATGAGGGGGGAGGAGAAATCATTAGCAGATCCCCTGCATAAATAAAGCTGGCCAGATTGGAACCAGCTAGAGGGGAGTGAGCAGCAAGGGAAGTTGCTGCTGCTGTTGTTTTTGTTTGTGTATATATGTTATTGTAAATAAATGTTATTTCTTTGTATCCTGAAAACTCCTGCTGGATTCTTCGTGGCCCTCACAAAAGATTGGAAGCATTTGTGGTTGATGAACTGCGCTCCGTGATGCCACAGGGATTAGAGAGCCATGTGAGTGTAGTCAATCGCTTCCGACACTTGTGGAAAGCCTGCAATCCGGAAAAATCCCATGGCTCTTGCATTCTGGCTAGCCTGATCCTGAACAAGCTGACGTAATTGTAGCCCTTGCTAAGAGTCCATTTGTCAACTCCATGGTGCATTCTGAGTGGAGGCTTGTGAGATGCCGCAGCTCACTGGGCTAAATCGCTGGCTTTTAAAGCAGACCAAGCAGGCTAGCAGCACGGTTCGATTCCCGTACCAGCCTCCCCGGACAGGCGCCGTAATGTGGCGACTAGGGGCCTACTCGTGACAATAAGCGATTTTCATTTCATTAGGGGCTGGTTTAGCTCACTCAGCTAAATCGCTGGCTTTTAAAGCAGGCCAGCAGCACGGTTCGATTCCCGTACCGGCCTCCCCGGACAGGTGCCGGAATGGGGCGACTAGGGGCTTTTCACAGTAACTTCATTGAAGCCTACTCGTGACAATAGTTAGGTGGATTGGCCAGGCTAAATTGCCCTTAGTGTCCTTAAAAATAAGGTTAATGGGGGTTGTTGGGTTACGGGTATAGGGTAGATACGTGAGCTTGAGTAGGGTGATCATTGCTCGGCACAACATCGAGGGCCGAAGGGCCTGTTCTGTGCTGTACTGTTCTAATTCTAATTCTAATAAGCAATTTACATTTACATTACAATGGTAATTCTTGGAGCTCTTGAAGGAGCCAGTCGAATAAAGGCTGAGGGCGGCTGTGACTTTCAAAGCCACAGACAGTGGATGCCCTCCAGCCCCCGTGGCACTGACTCCTGCAGAGTCAGAGAGGCAATTCCGGCGAGCAGCGCAGTGGGATTAGTTTTGGATTATTCTGGTCAAAAAACACTGCACTGAAACCATCTTGCAAAACATCAGACCACAGCTGAGTTTGCCTTTCTTGTAAATGGGATCATTCTTTCACCAGTCCGAAGTTTCTGTTTTGTTTTGCACACACCTCACAAAATCCATTTCCCTTATTGCGCAGAAAGGACATGGAGCCCGACAGCAATATAACACAGAAAGCAGTGATTCGGCCCAGCAACGACATGCCACCTCTCTGTAGCCCAACCCAGTCAGTCTGAAACTCCCACTCTATTCCCATAGCCCTGAGGGTTTATTGCCCTCAATAAACAAGGGGTAAAATGGAAGAGGGGAACGGAGTGCATGCTGCAACAACAACTCGCTGCATTTGCCTAGAGGGGAACGGAGTGCATGCTGCAACAACAACTCGCTGCATTTGCCTAGAGGGGAACGGAGTGCATGCTGCAACAACAACTCGCTGCATTTGCATAGAGGGGAACGGAATGCATGCTGCAACAACAACTCGCTGCATTTACATGGCACCTTCAAAAGAGAATAGCAAGACGCTTCATGGGAGTTTTGTCGAATGAGATCTGACACCGAGGACAGTTCAGCAAGAACGTGGTCAAATAGATTTGAAGGGGCAGCACGGTGGCGCAGTGGGTTAGCACTACTGCCTCACGGCGCTGAGGTCCCAGGTTCGATCCCGGCTCTGGGTCACTGTCCGTGTGGAGTTTGCACATTCTCCCCGTGTTTGCGTGTGTTTTGCCCCCACAACCCAAAGATGTACAGGGTAGGTGGATTGGCCAGGCTAAATTGCCCCTTAATTGGAAAAAATGAGTTGGGTACTCTAAATGTAATTTTTAAAAAAAATAGATTTGAAGAGGTTTCTTAAAGCAGAGGGAGATGAGAAGTGGAGAGATTGAGGAAGGGAATTCCAGGCTGGAAAGCCTATGGAGCTGAAGGCATGGTATCCAATGGCGGAGCAAAGGAAACCTGAGATGAGCTGGTGAACAGAATTGGAGGAGTGCGGCGATCTCGGCTGTTTGCCGGGTTTGTGTGAGCCAATGTACCTCAGTGAGCACAAGTGGTGACAGAGAGGGAAGGTTATGGATAAACCCATTGAAGGAAGGTGGAAGCCTGGGAGCACTGGAATATTGGAATAGCCAATTCTAGAGATAAACAAGGCAAACATGAGTGTTCCAGCAACAGCTAAGCTTGGCAGGGATGGAGACGCCCTGGTTTCATACATTGCACAGTAAACACTGTGACACAGGGCAGAATTGCATAACACTGTCTCTGTTGTTGATAAGAATGGCATTGTTAATAGTCACTGCTGCCAGCTCCAGTATTAATGCAGAATTTGTGATTCATTTGTGGCAGCTCCTGATGGAATCTAAAACATGTTTGCAAATGTTAAATACAATGGGCGGGATTCTCCGACCCCCCGCCGAGTCGGAGAATTTCCGGGGTCGGCGTGAATCCCGCCCCCGCCATCCTCCAAATTCTCCCACCCCCCCAAAAATCGGCCTGGCGTAAGTCGCACCGCCCGCCTCGGAGAATGGCGGCGACCGGCGCGGCTCAATGGGCCCCAGGGCTGCCCGGATTTTCCCGTCGGCCATTCCCGGTGCGGAAGTGAATCCCTCTGCGCATGCGCGGGGATGACGCCAGCACATGCTGGCACCCCCGCGCATGCGCCAATTTGCGCCGGCCGGCGGAGGCCCTTCGGCGCTGGTTGGGTGGCGGCCAGCCCCTTTCCCGCCGGCCGGCACGGCACAAACCACTCTGGGGCGGGCCTAGCCCCTGAAGGTGCGGAGGATACCGCACCTTTGGGGCGGCCCAATGCTGGAGAGGTTCACGCCACTCCGTCCCGCCGGGACCCCCCGCCCCGCCAGGTAGGGGAGAATCCCGCCCAATGTGTTAAATTTGCTCCTTCAGCAATTCTGTTATTAAGTTTATTTTTCTGCAGACGTGGAAGAGGAAGTGAGTTGGAGTTTCAGCAATTGTAATCTTGGCAATGGTCCAGATAGTTCAGTTTAACAATCTCCATTTCAATTATACAATATTTCCTGGAGTTGCATGAAAACCAGCTCGACAGGTCGCATTCTCTGCGAAACATACATAGAAACATAGAAAATGGGAGCAGTATTTGTTTATTCAGCCCTTCAAGCCTGGTCCGCCCTTTATTATGATCATGACTGATCATTCAACTCAATAGCCTAATCCCACTATCCACCCATATCCTTTCATCTCCTTCATCCCATGTGTTATATCAACTGCTTCTTGAAAAAAGACAATGGGCGCAATTCTCTGCACCCCACGCCGGGGGGGAGAATCGCGGGAGGGCCGGGCGAATCACGCAATGCCGCCCTGGCACCCCCAGCGATTCTCCCCTCCCCCCAAAATGGCGTGTCGCGTTTTGCGACAGGCCGCTCGGAGAATCGCTGCTCGCCTTTTCTCGCGGCAACCGGCGATTCTCCGGCCCAGATGGGCCGAGTGGCCTGCCGAACCCGACCGGTTCACGCCGGCGCCAAGCACACCTGGTCGCTGCCGGCGTGAACAGCCACTCCTAGTCCCCCGCGGTGGGAGGGGGGAATAGGGGGCGAGGTGCGGCCTCCGATGCCGGAGTGAAACTATTTCCTGTGGCAGTGAATTCCAAAGGCTTACCACCCTCTGGGTGAAGAAATTTCTCCTGATCCTGGTCCTAAATGGTCTACCCCACATCCTGAGACTGTGACTCGTGGTTGTGGACTCCCTGACCATTGGGACCACCCTTCCTGCATCTACCTTGTTTAGTTTTGTTAGAATTTTATAGGTTTCTATGAGAGCCCCTCTTATTCTTCTGAATTCCAGTGAATATAATCCTAAACGACAGAATCTCTCCTCATATGTCATCCCACCATCCCAGGAATCAGTCCGGTAAACCTCTGCACTCCCTCTAGAGCAAGAATATTCCTCCTCAGATAACAAGACCACAACTGCACACAATGTTCCAGGTGTGGTCTCACCAAGGTCCTGTATAATTGCAGCAACACATCTCTGCTCCTGTATTCTACTCCTTCCGTTATGAAGGCTAAAGTGCCATTTGCCTTCTTTACCGCCTATTGCTTACCTTCAGCGATTGGTGTACAGGACACCCAGGTCACGTTGCACATTCCCTTCTCTCAATTTATAGCCATTCAGATCTGCCTTCCTGTTTTTGTTCCAAAGTGGATAACCTCACATTTATAGTGCATCCGCCATCCATTTGACACTCAATCACCCTCTCCAAATCACACTGAAGCATCTCTGCAACCTCCACACAGCTCACCCTCCGACCCAGCTTTGTGTCACCTGCAAATTTGGAGATATTACATTTATTTTCCTCATCTAAATCATGAATATATATTGTGACTAGCTTGTGCCCCAGCTCCGATCCCTGCGGACCCCACTAATCACTGCCTGCCATTCGGAAAAAGACCTACCCTTTGTTCCCTGTCTGCCAGTTTTCTATCCATCTCCATACACTACCTGTAATTCCATGTGTTTTAATATTACATGCTAATCTCTTATGTGGGACTTTGTTGAAAGTCTACTGAAAGTTCAAATAAACCACTTGTCAACTCTACTAGTTACATCCTCAAAGAATTCCAGTAGATTTGTCAAGCATGATTTCCCTTTTGTAAATCCATGCTGACTCTGTCCAATCCTGCCACTGTTTTACAAGTGCTCTGCCATTAAATCTTTTATAATGGACTTGAGCATTTTCCCACTACTGACTTCAGCCTGGACTGGTCTATAATTCTGTTTTCTTTCTGTCTCCCGCAGACACGGGGAGAATGTGCAAACTCCACACGGACAGTGACCCAGAGCCGGGATTCGAACCCGGGTCCTCAGCGCCGTAGTCCCAGTGCTAACCACTGCACCACATGCCACCCTACTGTTTCCAACTAATACTGATTTCTTTCAGTTCTTCCTTCTCTCTAAACCTTGTGTTCCCCAACATCTCTAATTGTGTCCTCCATTGTGAAGACAGAACCAAAGTAAGTACTTAATTGGTCAGCCATTTCTTTGTTCCCCATTATAAAGGCCCCTGTTTCTGACTGTATGGGACTTACATTTGCCTTCACCAATCATTTTCTCTTCACACATTTATAGAAGCTTCCACTGTCAGCATTTATGTTCCCCATAAGCTTATTCTCATACTCTATTTTCCCTTTTTTTTATCAATCCCTTGATCCTCCTTTACTGAATTCTAAACATCTCCCAATCCTCAGGCCTGTTGTTTCTCCTGACCAATTTGTCTGCTTCTTCCTTGGACCTCGTACTATCCTAATTTCCTGTGTAAGCCATGATTTGGCCACCTTTCCCATTTACACTTGGGCCAGACAGGAATGAACAATTGTTGCAGTTTACCCATACTCTCGTTGAATGTTTGCCATTGCCTATCCACCTTCACCTTTTTAAGAAACCTTTCCCAATCCATCATACCCAACTCACTCCTCATACCATCGTAGTTTCCTTTATTTAGATTCAGGCCCCTATTCTCACAATCAACAACGTCACTCTCCATCCAGATGAAGTATTCTATCATATTATGGTCACTCATCCCAAGGGGCCTTGCACAACTAGATTGCCAATTATTCCTGTCTCATTACACAATTCCCAGCCTAGGATGGCCTATTCTCTGGTTGGTTCCTCAACCTATTGGTCCAGAAAACTATCCCGTATACACTCCAGGAATTCCTCCTCTCCAGTATTGTCACTAATTTGATTTGGCCAATTTACATACAAATTAAAGTCACCCATAATTATAGGTGTTCCTTAATTGCATTTATCTCTAATTTCATGTTTAATGCTATTCACAGCATCACCACTGCAGTTTGGGGGTCTATACACATCCCCATTAACGTTTTTTGCTCCTTGGTGTTTCTCAGCTCAACCCATACAAATTCCACATCGGCGGAGCTAATATCTTTCCTCAATATTGTGTTAATTTGCCCTTTAACCAGCAATGCAGCTCCATCACCTTTTCCTGTGTGTCTGTCCTTCCTAAATACTGAATATCCCTGGATGTTCAATTTCCACCCCTGGTCACCCTGCAGCCATATCTCCGTAATCCCCATACTCATTTATATCTACTTGCACGATTAATTCATCCACTTTATTGTGAATGGTCCGTGATTTAAGGCACATAGCATAAATGCTTGTCTTTTTAATGTCACTTGACCCATTCCATTATTTGTCACTGAAGCCCAGTTTGATTCTGGCCCTATCTGCCTATTCCTTTTCTTATTCCCATTTCTATCTTTTGTCCTTGTCCTTGATTTCCCCCTCCTTTGACTCCTTTGCATAGGTTCCCCGTCATTTTAGTTTAAACCCTCCCCAACTACTCTAGCAAATACTCACCCTAAAACGTCAGCCCCAGTCCTACCCAGGTGTAATCCATCCAGTTTGTCCATGTCACACCTCCCCTGAACCAGTCCCAATGTTCCAGAATCTGAAATCCTTCCCTCACTTCATCTCTTCAGCCACGTATTCATCCGAGATACCCTATTTCTACTCTGACATAGAATCATAGAATCCCTACTGTGCAGAAGGAGGCCATTTGGCCCATTGAGTCTGTACTGACCCTCTGAAAGAGCACGCTACTTAGACCCAATCCCCCACCCTATCCCCTTGACCCCCACCTACGGGCAATTTAGCATAGCCAATCCACCTAACTTGTATATCTTTTGGACTGTATTTATTCCGTGCAGGCTCCGGAAACCTGGCCTAGCATTGGAGAAGGATACCCCGACCATAGAATAGAATCCCTAAAATGCAGAAGGAGGCCATTTGGCCCATCATGTCTGCATCGACCCTCCGAAAGAGCACCTATCTAGGCCTAATTTCCTACCCTATCCCTGTAACCCTACCTAACTTTTTGGACGCTACGGGGCAATTTACCATGGCCAATCCACCTAACCTGCACATCTTTGGACTGTGGGAGGAAACCGGAGCACCCGGAGGAAACCCATGCAGTCACAGGGAGAAGAGCAGACTCCACAGTCACCCAAGGTCGGATTTGAACCTGGATCCCTGGCCCTGGGAGGCAGTAGTGCTAACCACGGTACCACTGTGCCACCAGCCAGAGTCTGACAAGAGAACAAGCGACATGAACTCTTGTTCTGAGCCATCCATCCACCCACAGGCTGCAAAAGGTGATAGATCAATGCAAATGATTTTCTTTCTCAAAAATTGACGTTTAGTGAGTAGAGTTGAGTTGTGGGGATCGGGGAGGGTGAGAAACATACAGAGGAGTAAATTGGGGAGTGTAGGAGACATGTCAGGGAAGAGGAGCAGGGTGCCGTGGTGGGGGGGGGGGGGAGGGGTAGAGCTGGGACAGTAGGGAAGGGGGTGGGTTACGGCAGGGAGGAACTGCGAGCGAGGGGGCAACTGCAACACGTACTGTCTGAGAATTTCCCCACGCCAAATTAAGAAAATTTTGGATTACCGGCTAGTGAACGGGAGTGAGGTAGGGGGGAGGGGCTGCGGCCATCGGAGCCTGGCAGAACAGGGTCCGAGTAGTCTAGCCGGGGTGGAAAGTTGGGGGGAAGGAACCGAGGTTGGGGGGAGGAGTTTTACAAGAGGTGTGGACGGGAGGAGTTGGGGAGGTTTACAACTCTTGGGTATCATGTACTGCACTCTTTCAGAGGTTGGACAGCGTTGGGTGTGGGGGGGGGGGGGGGGTTGGGGGGAGTGGACTCTATGGTGACCATGGGCGGTCCAGGATTCCTTTTTCTTTTTCTCCTGTTTTTTGTTTCCACCTTGGGAGAGTTTGTTTTATTGGATGCATATATTGACAGGCAGGCCGTTGTTTGGGGTGGTGGGAGGATGGGATCGTTGTTATTGTTAAGGGGATTGATTTTGTATTTGTTACTGTTTACTGTCTGTGGGTGGGGTGCAAATTTTGAAGGAAAATGTGAAAAAAAACATTTATAAAAAAAAAAGAAAACTTGGGGGATTGTTTTTTGCAGGATGTTGTGTTATTTTCGAATGCATTTGAAATTCCGGGTAAGCCAATTCTGTGCAGGTCAGAAGCACAATTAAAGATATTTCCCTGGCTGCTTGAGTCGCTGAAGAAACACTTACTCACTTCCGTGACCAATCGGGGTGGGACCAATAAAATTGGACGGGTTTTTTCAGACGGGTCTTCGTTTCACATCGAGAGTTGTCACAAAAACAACCCCCTCTGCAAATGGAATCTCCATGGAGGGGTGAGGTGGAAAGTTACAAGCGGCGGCTGCGAGATTGTTACCTGGAGGAACTGGAGCAGATCAAATCTAAAGCAACGATCCGCAGGTATGGACTCCTTTGCTTTCGTTTTCCAAACGCCTTTTACTGGTTACGTTTAACTGTTGTTATCAAAAGTTTGCCAAACTTTTGCAAACTTTTACAGCCTTTACCAAAACACAACATGCTGCAAAGTTTGAATTACCCCCGAGCTGTCAAATATCGACTTCTAACTAGGGTTTGACAGTTCTCAGCCTGTGCGCAAGCCAGAGTATGTTAATCTACAATTGGGAGAATGTATTGTATTCCCCAGTAAGCAGGTTCAATGATCCCCCCCCCCCCCCCCCCACTCTCTCCCTCTTCCAGTGGTATTCCCTGGAATTTTCAAAGTTATGGATCAGAGGTTTGAAGCTATGAACGGATCAATAGAAGGGAGGTTATCCTCTGATTGGGGAATCCATTTGAAGAGATGCAGACAGACCTTTCAGTGAAGTTGGAAACCAAATCAAAGGGTGGGGAAAAGTCTGGAACTCCGTTTCACCAGCTGCAATGATGTTAGATCAGCTTTAGTTCTGCAGTGGGACTTGAACCTACTGTCTGACTCAGTACTAATGAAGGAGCTACCCTCCGAAAGCTAGTGATTCCAAATGAACCTGTTGGACTTTAACCTGGTGTTGTCAGACTTCTTACTGTGACACAGTACTGCCCACTGAGCCACAGCTAGTTAGCCCATTGCTGGTGTCCACTTTTCTAATATTTCCTCTAACTCCAGCTCTCCTTCAGCTGAAGGCTACCTCTGGTGTTAATTCCCCCCTTGGTGCAATAACAGGAGGTTGGCTAATTTGTAGTGAAATTGACAAATGCACTGAAAACAGGCTGGCTTTGGCAATGAACACTTGCCTGTGGACAAAGGAGGGTTTTGTTTCTGTTTAGCTTCTTTCACTAAACGTAGGAGACCAGCAGCTTTCAGCGACAAGTTCTGAAGTAGTAGAACCGTTTTATTGCTAGAAGGGCAAAGACATTTCCTGAAATCGGGGTTGAGAGAGCAAGAATAATTAAACCATGGAATAAACAATAGTTATGTTTAAAAAGGAGCCGATTCAACCAAGCATTCTTGAGTTAACAAGGTGTATGGTGTATCGGCTTCCATTAACAGCGGGATTGAGTTTAAGAGCCGTGAGGTTCTGCTGCAGCTTTATAAAACTCTAGTTAGACCACACTTGGAATATTGTGTCCAGTTCTGGTCGCCTCATTATAGGAAGGATGTGGATGCTTTGGAGAGGAGACAGAGGAGATTTACCAGGATGCTGCCTGGACTGGGGGGCATGCCTTATGAAGAAAGGTTAAGGGAGCTAGGGCTTTTCTCACTGGAGTGAAGAAGGCAGAGAGGTGACTTGATAGAGGTGTACAAGGTGATGAGAGGCATGGATAGAGTGGATAGCCAGAGACTTTTCCCCAGGGTGGAAATGGCTGTCACGAGGGTACATAATTTTAAGGTGATTGGAGGAAGATATAGGGGAGATGTCAGAGGTAGAGAGTGGTGGGTGTGTAGAATGCACTGCCAGCAGAGGTAGTGGAGTCAGAGTGATAAGGGATATTTAATCGACAGGCACATGGACAGCAGTAAATTGAAGGGGTGTAGGTTGGGTTGATCTTAGATTAGGATAAATGGTCGGCACAACATTGTGGGCTGAAGGGCCTGTACTGTACTGTTCTATATTCTATGCAGCTACATTCATATGGATTAGATAACTGAGTCCAATGTAAGTGAATATAAATAAAAGTTACACGGTACAGTCCTTGAGCTGCGAGGCGTAGATGATAATGTGTTGCGGTTGAAACAAGTTGCTAACTTGCGCTGCCGCATAGTTAATTCTTCAGTTCAGCTGTTCAGTGGTTTTGGAGAGGGTTTTCAGTTGCAATCCCTCTGCTGCCTGAACAACTTGCAGTCGGAGAGAGATTTAGATGTTCCTGCAAAAACTGGCTATTTTGGCAGGGGTCCTGCCTCTGTCCCAGGACCTCTTTCAGTGTAACGAGCTTCCAGCTACTTTTTTGACAGCACATCCGCACACAGACAGCCCCCCCCCCCCCCCCCCCCCCGCAGTTAGGTAGTAACCAGGCTTTTAACCTCCTCCTATGTTAATCCCAATGGAGACTCAGAATACAATAGTCTTGATTAGGCAATTATACCCAGGGTCTATAGATGACCCTGGCAGCACAGTAGCACAGTGGTTAGCACAGTTGCTTCACAGCTCCAGGGTCCCGGGTTCGATTGCAGGCTTGGGTCACTGTCTGTGCGGAGTCTGCACGTTCTCCCCGTGTCTGCGTGGGTTTCCTCCCGGGTGCTCCGGTTTCCTCCCACAGTCCAAAGATGTGCAGGTTAGGTGCATTGGCCATGATAAATTGCCCTTCGTGTCCAACCAAAAAGGTTAGGTGGGGTTATTGGGTTACGGGGATAGGGTGGAGGTGTGGGCTCAGCTGGGGTGCTCTTTCCAAGGGCCGGTGCAGACTCAATGGGCCGAATGGCCTCCTTCTGCACTGTATATTCTATGATATTCTATGATGAGAGAACCATTATGTTCCTTTGTCTTTACCAGATGGTTTTACAACTCCTTGTCTGGAAGCACAGGGAGGGGTTCCATTGTCCCTATGAAAAGCCCCATGTAGCCATTCATGTCAGGGGCTAGCTGTGTCCTTTTAAACAAAATATAAAACTCAGGTCTTTATTTAAGTCCGATATTTCTGTTTTTGGGTGTTTTTTTCCTGCATCATCATAAGACTGGCACATTGAGGTGGGAAGGTGCTCACACTGATTGATGGCAGTAATTGAAAACAAGGGACAAAATGCTGGAAAATCTCAGCAGGTCTGGCAGCATCTGTAGGGAGAGAAAAGAGCTAACGTTTCGAGTCCAGAAGACCCTTTGTCAAAGTTAATTGATAACACTGCCCTCGCAGTACCTTTGCTGATTTCCTGGGAAATCCCACCTCATGTTAAGGTGTTTCCTTTAAAAAGTGGTGCCTGGCTGGGTTATGGGAGGAGGCCCTGAGGAGACTCAATGCTTCCTCGTCGTGTGCCAGGCTCAGCCTGATACAATTTAAGGTGGTCCACAGGGCGCACATGAGGGTGGCCCGTATGAACAGGTTCTTTGAATGGGTGGCGGATAGGTGTGGGCACTGTGTGAGGGCCTGCAAATCATGTTTTGGGCATATCCGAGGCATGGGGGATTCTAGCGGGGATTTGCTGACGTTGTGTCGGAGGTACTGAAGGTAAGGGTGGTTCCGAGTCCAGAGGTGGCTATTTTTGGTGCGTCAGAAGACCTGGAAGTCCAGGGGGCGACAGAGGCCTATGTCTTGGCCTTTGCCTCCCTGGTAGCCCGGAGACGGATCCTATTGGCGTGGAGGGACTCAGAGCCCGCAAAGTCGGGGGTATGGGTTAGCGACATGGCCTGGTTTCACAGCCTTGAGAAGATCCCCCCCCCGAGGGGCTCAATGCTAGGGTTTGCCCGGAGGTGGCAGCCATTTATCGACTTCTTTAGGTAACAATATGCTGTCAGCAGTGAGATGGTGGGAGGGGGTGCTAAAAAGGGAAGGCAGTGGACATTGGGTGGGGGAAGGTTGGCGGGGAATTGGAGTTGGGGAGTTGGTTATATAAGCCATGTTGACTGGGTTTTGTTGTGTGTTTGGTGTGTGGTTGCTTATTTTGCATTTTGTTAAAAGTTATTTGGTTAAAAGTTTTTAAAAGTTACAATATAAATGCTTTAATAAAATATTTTAATAAAAAAGTAGCACCCCAGGGTAGCACGATGGCACAGTGGTTAGCACTGCTGCCTCACGGCGCTGAGGCCCCAGGTTCGATCCCGGCCCCGGGTCACTGTCTGTGGAGTTTGCACATTCTCCCCGTGTTTGCGTGGGTTTAGCCCCCACAACCCAAAGATGTGCAAGGTAGGTGGATTGGCCACGCTAAATTCCCCCTTAATTGGAAAAATTTGAAAAAAAGTAGTGGCCGAGTTAAGAATTTATGTGTTTATGTAGCCCCATTTTAATTGATTAGTGATCATAGATCATAGCATTTACAGTGCAGAAGGAGGCCATTCGGCCCATCAAGTCTGCACCGGCTCTTGGAAAGAGCACCCTATCCAGGGTCCACACCTCCCCATAATCCAGTAACCCCATCCAACACTAAGGGCAATTTAGCATTGCCAATCCACCTAACCTGCACATCTTTGGACTGTGGGAGGAAACCGGAGCACCCGGAGGAAACCCACGCACACACGGGGAGAATGTGCAGACTCCGCACAGACAGCGACCCAAGCCGGCAATCAAACCTGGGACCCTGGAGCTGTGAAGCAATTGTGCTATCCACAATGCTACTGTGCTGCCCTTTTTTGATCCAATTAACAAGATAACCCAGCAGATAAGCTTTGGTCTCTAACAAGATGAATGATAGTTTATTTAAGGTCTGGAGCTGACATTCATTCTGTCGCATTTTCTGTTGGCTGCAGTGAGAGACAGGGATAAAGGGAGGGAAGGAGGGAGGGAGGGAGGTGGATGCCTCCAAGGGGTATGGCTGGTGGGAGGGCACTGTCACGAACCATGCTGAAGGTACCTGCGAGGGTATCCCAACTTGAAACACCAGTTTTGTTTTGGAATGGTGTGAGAAGTCACATGAAACCCCAGTGAGAATAACCAGCCCAGTCATTATTAAGGACTATTTATTAATATAAAGAAAACACATGAACAGGACAAAGACAATTAAATATATGAATAACTAAATATCGAGTTTATGTAGAATGTATCCCTTGTTCTAAAAAATTTTTTAAAATCCTGCAACTCCTTAAGACTTACCCTTTCTCTAAACAACATCCAAATTAAATAAATGTATAAGTCAAATCCAGCTTATAGTCACTACACAATACAAGGCTCAATACAGTCTGGGAAACATATTCTCCTGGTCCAGTGAAGATATTTAAACTGTAGTTATAAAGTTATCTTCATGGCCTTGGCTCTAAGCCTTCAATGTAAAAACTGGCCTCTTAGACTGTTGGATGGAAACTGGCCTGTCTGCTTCTGAGGGTGCTGGCAATTATATAATTTTCCCCCTTTGATTCTTCATTCTGTGCATTTGGCTGTCTGCCTCTCTCAAACTTGACTCTAGAAATCAGCATATGTATATTTCCACTGATCTCCAGTCATGGAGGTAAGCTGTTTCTACCTGATACTGTCTAGATGGCTGATAATCTCATTACTAGGAAAGTCACATCTCATCATGCCTTTTGAATGCTGGTTACTGCAGCCGCTAGACAGATTTATACCGGTTGCTGGGCAGATCTCATCCTATCATTCCTTGTTAAATTTGCCTTACTGCCATTACGAGGCAGATCCATGAAGGCAGTCAACTTGCGAATCCAAACCTCTAACCTTCTGGTCATGGCTGACAAAGGAGCATTTGGTTAGTCTTTTTATGATGCCAAGGCAATGGTCTCTCTATAGACTCTCGTGGGTAGTGGAGGCAAACAGGACGGTCCCGGAGAGTGGCTTTTCACACGGCTCACATCATCCTGGCCAAAGAGCAGAATCTCCATAGACCGTCATGTATGAATGGAAAGAAGAACCATCTCTGGTCCTCCAGGATGTCCTTCACCTGAAAGGGCTGGGGTAGGGATGCCATGTCCAAAGATGTGCAGGTTAGGTGGATTGGCCATGATAAATTGCCCTTAGTGTTGGGTGGAGTTACTGGGTTATGGGGATAGGGTGGAGGTGTTGACCTTGGGTAGGGTGCTCTTTCCAAGAGCTGGTGCAGACTCGATGGGCCGAATGGCCTCCTTCTGCACTGTAAATTCTATGATGTCTAGACAGAAGCCAAGCAAAGGGCCTAGCATCGGCCTGCTGGCTTTGAGATGGAGGCAAACACGTAAAGAATATGCTCACTAAATGTATTACTTTAATGCTTTCACACTTCTCTGAGCCATTGAGGGTGTAGGTTCCAAGCAACAATAGGCCTCCTAAAGATGAGGTTCAAATGTTTGGACTGCTCAGGTGCGGCTCTTAACTACTCACCGCAGAGAGTTTCTATTGTGCCCTGCACAGCATAGCATTATAAAGGCTGATGATTTGCCTGAGAGAGACATGGAGGAGCGAGATCTCTCCTCCGATAAAGAAGATGGTGAAGGAGATGGAGCTGACAATGACCAAGATGTCACCAAACCATATGCAAAGGCCACTGCAGGGGAACGATGTGGCAGACAGCTAAACAAATCTAACAGCTACCACATTGCAGGCAGTGAAAGCTGCTGACACATTCCAAATGGTTGGTTTTCTGTCCTCTGCAGATCGGAAGGCCACATTACCTTTATAGTTCTCTATTACATATCCTGGCCCTGGGTTACTGTCCTTGTGGAGTTTGCACATTCTCCCCATGCCTGCCTGGGTTTCACCCCCACAATCCAAAGATGTGCAGGTTAGGTAGATTGGCCGTGTTAAATTGCCCTTCAATTGGAAAAAAAATAATAATTGGGTACTCTAAATTTAAAAAAATTTTTTTTAATGGTTCTCTATTACACCTTGATTTATGAGTGCTGAATTATGTGACACTACCTATCATTGTAGTACAGTGGTTAGCACTGTGGCTTCACAGCGCCAGGGTCCCAGGTTCGATTCCCGGCTGGGTCACTGTGCGGAGTCTGCACGTTCTTCCCGTGTCTGCGGGGGTTTCCTCCGGGTGCTCCGGTTTCCTCCCACTCGTCCCGAAAGACATGCTGTTAGATGAATTGGACGTTCTGAACTCTCCCTCAGTGAACCCGAACAGGAGCCGGAATGTGGCGACTAGGGGCTTTTCACAGTAACTTCATTGCAATGTAAGCCTACTTGTGACACTAAAGATTATTATTATTATCATCTGCCCTGCTGTTGGTTTGATCCATTGCATGTGCCAAATTATGCTAATATTCAGCACCCTGGCGCTAAATGCGCATGTTAATGGGCCGAATGGCCTCCTTCTGCAATGTAAATTCTATGATTAAAACCTCAGGCACCTGGAGTGGAATTGTGATTTTGCCAATGTCCTCATAAAATCCATGAGCAATGCAATTTGGGAACAAATCTAAAATTGCCAGGGATGTAAACCTGGCATCCTCTCCCAAAGAGGGGCTGGTGTGGCAGAGAGCTCTTTCAGGCTGATGTGGCAGGGAGCTCTTTCAGGCTGAACCAAATAGGGAGGAGCAGCAAGAGAACGCCACTTAGCCCCTCAAGGTCTATTCCCCATGCAGATTAATGAGGGAAGATTGTATTCTGTCCCTTGAGATGCATCAAGGTTACTTCGGAGTCCATTCACTGAGAGGGCCTCACCTGCACTAGGGGTTGCTGAGGCGCAACCACTCCGAACCTTCCAATCACATGGACCCCGACAAGTCTCAGGCCGGGATGACCTGAGCATTAGTGTGAGACTGTGATCTGACACTGTGGAGAGCCCAGCCAAGGTAAACTTTCTTCCCGCATGGATCTTGCAGCGGCCTGTGAGACCTGCTGATGCTTCACATGGACAACCTCTCAATCCTCGGCAAGGATCAGCACACAGGCCCATTCTACTCTTTCCCTCGTGCACCAAAACCCTGGTCTTTCAATCGATGTCCAATGAACTTTGATTGCAAACCTTTTCTGTAAGGTGTACTGTCTGCCACTCATGATAAGGAGACAAAGAGGCCACTCAAATCTCTATGTGAGATCTGACAAAGGCGTCAGGCAGCTGAAAACACACCACTTCAATTCTACACTCCACCTCTTGCAGTCAAGACTGTGCCTGTTGCCTCTAAATCTGCTGCCGTCACCTACACATCAGCTCAAAATGACAAATCACCAAGGAAGGCTGTTGACAATTGAACAACCCCACCACAGCTTCCTCCAGTCATGTAAGACAGCTGCTGGTAAGGTTGTGAAATAACTTTCACGAGTACTTTTCCAAGCAAAAAGTGATAAAGTTATTAATTAAATACATCTGCAAAGATTAAAATGCAGAAAAAGGAACAAGATGCTTAAAGATGAGATTTCAAATTAGTTGCTCGAGTTTGATCTTTCCAAAGTGAAGGGATTGAAATTTGAGGTTCGGATTAGCAACGTCTTGCAATTGACCAGTCAGTGTCTTTTTAGCTGGACTCAGAAAGCAGAACAGATTCTAATTGAGTAAGGCATTTGTGACCCTTTTAAAAAAACATTTAGAGTACCCAATTCAGTTTTTCCAATTTAGGGGAATTTAGCGTGGCCAATTCACCTACCCTGCACATCTTTTGGATTGTGGATTGGATTTGATTGGATTGGATTTGTTTGTTGTCACGTGTACCGAGGTACAGTGAAAAGTATTTTTCTGCAAGCAGCTCAACAGGTCATTCAGTACATGGAAGAAAAGGGAATTAAACAAAATTCAAGAAAATACATGAGAATACATAATAGGGCAACACAAGATATACAATGTAACTACATAAGCATTGGCATCGGATGAAGCATACAGGGTGTAGTGTTAATGAGGTCAGTCAATAAGAGGGTCATTTAGGAGTCTGGTGACAGTGGAGAAGAAGCTGTTTTTGAGTCTGTTCGTGCGTGTTCTCAGACTTCTGAATCTCCTGCCCGATGGAAGAAGTTGGAAAAGTGAGTAAGCCGGGTGGGAGGGATCCTTGATTATGCTGCCCGCTTTCCCCCGGCAGCGGGAGGTGTAGATGGAGTCCATGGATGGGAGGCAGGTTTGTGTGATGGACTGGGCGGTATTCATGACTCTCTGAAGTTCCTTGCGGTCCTGGGACGAGCAGTTGCCATACCAGGCTGTGATGCAGCCCGATAGGATGCTTTCTATTGTGCATCTGTAAAAGTTGGTAAGGGTTAATGTGGACAGTCCGAATTTCCTTAGTTTCCTGAGGAAGTATAGGCGCTGTTGTGCTTAGTGATAGCATCGACGTGAGTGGACCAGGACAGATTTTTGGTGATGTGCACCCCTAGGAATTTGAAACTGCTAACTATCTCCACCTCGGCCCCGTTGATGCTGACAGGGGTGTGTACAGTACTTTGCTTCCTGAAGTCGAAGACCAGCTCTTTAGTTTTGCTGGCATTGAGGGAGAGATTGTTGTTGTTACACCACTCCACTAGGTTCTCTATCTCCCTCCTGTATTCGGACTCGTCGTTATTCGAGATCCGGCCCACTATGGTCGTATCGTCAGCAAACTTGTAGATGTAGTTGGAACCAAGTTTTTCCACGCAGTCGTGTGTGTACAGGGAGTAGAGTAGGGGGCTAAGTATGCAGCCTTGCGGGGCACCGGTATTGAGGACTATTGTGGAGGAGGTGTTGGTGTTCATTCTTACTGACTGTGGTCTGTTGGTCAGAAAGTCAAGGATCCAGTTGCAGAGTGGAGAGCCAAGTGGAGGCGAAACCTACGCATGCACGGGGAGAATGTGCAACCTCCACACGGACGGTGACCCAGAGCCAGGATCGAACCTGGGACCTCGGCGCCGTGAGGCAATTTGTGACTCTTGGTTGCTGGTTTCAGTACAATATGTTTTGATGAGGTTTGACTGGCTCTACGAGAGAGTGGGTGGAATTCAGCACAAATATTTCTAAGTGTGTTCGCCGGTGGGAAATGAGCTGCAATTTCCACCGGGTGGATCGGCATTTTCTAGATTGCATCCACCCAAACATAGGAATTTTAACGGAGCGAGGGGTGATTTGCGCCATGCGACCCGAAGAAGCTAACAAGGCCGGACCCTCAGAGATCAGGCTGCACTTTTTAAAAAAATAAATGTTTTTTAATGTGTTTTTGAACAAAGTATATTTACCGTTATGTACATAGAATAAGATATATATATATATATATATATATACATAGAAGAGAAGGGAACACGCACAAAAAACAAAACAAAAAATTTGAATAAAATAACTGGTAGGGTATTAAGCACTAGCTCAACAGCAACAACTCTGTACAATTGGCAATATTATTTTTATCACATAAGTAGGCAACTGTTTGTGGGGCGGGGGAACTGGGGATACATTTGGGTGCCGGAGAAACAATTACAGAGGGCAATACGCAAATGGATCTGGTGTTGGTGTTGTCGTTTAATTCTCCCGGACGGTTTTCACTGCCGTTGTCGTCTCAAGTTCACCTCCGCTTCAGCCGTTCGTCCCGTCTTTCGCCCGTATTTTCCTTGCTCTGCTTCTGTAGATGGACCCGACCCCCCCCCCCCCCCCCCCCCCCCGCCCCCGTCTATCCTCCCTCCCCCGCTTTGGCTACTTTCCCCTGATTCTTGGCTACCTGCTTGTTCGTTGGCCACAATCTAGTCCCGGAACAAATGGGTGAATGGCAGGGTGCACTTTTTAAAGGGCACCTCAATCTCAGTACAACATTAAAGCCCCACCCGTCCACCCCACTCCCTGGCCAGGCCCCCCCTCCCCCGATTGAGCGACACCCAACTATGGATTCGCCAACGGTTCCCCCATCAGACCCCACCCCTTGGTTGGCACTGCCTCCTGGCTGTGGCAACCTGGCACTGTAGCCTGGTACCCTGGCTGTGGCAAGTTGACAGTGCTCCTGGTACAGTGGCTGTGGAAACCTGGCACTGCCAGGGTGCCAGGGGTAACACTTGGACAGAACAACTGGCCTTTCTAGGAAGGACTTCAGAACAGAGGAAACACCAGCAGAAAAAAACTGCGGTTAGAAATAACACTTCAGAACAAAGAAAAATCATCTATGAGAAAACTAAGTTAGAAACAACACCTGCTCAGGAGCAGCACGGTGGCACAGTGGTTAGCACTGCTGCCTCACGGCACCAAGGTCCCAGGTTCAATCCCGGCTCTGGGTCACTGTCCGTGTGAAGTTTGCACATTCCCCCCGTGTTTGCATGGATTTCGCCCCCAGAACCTAAAGATGTGCAGGGTAGGTGGATTGGCTATGCTAAAATGTCCCTTACTTGGAAAAAATGAATTGGGCACTCTAAAATTTAAAGAAAAATAGCACCTGCTCAAGTGAGGAAGCACTTCAGAGAATGGACCATGAAGTGCTACAAAAACAAAGCTAATCCCACCTTTGAAATAGCCTGGGCCTGTCAATCATTGTGTATTGGAATTGGAATTGAATGTAAACAATGCAGTTAAAAGCTTTTAATTTTCACAGTAAGTCCAGAGGCTTGATAAAGTTAAAGCGGAATGAGATTGAATGTGAAAAATGCACTTCAAAGGTTTCCAACACATCAAAGGGAAGACTTTTACTTTCATCTCATTAAAAGACAGATCTTTTAACTTGACATGCTGGGAGAGAATTTAAAGATTTTCAAGGCTACAGAAGGAAAACTTGCCACATGGCCTCCATCTTGGGAAAGACCCCTGACCGGAACCCCTCCAGTCCAGCCCAAACAACCCCCTCTGACCCTCACCTTTCCTGAAGGACCTCCCTTGGCACCTTGGTAAGTATAGCAAGGGTACTCATCCACTTGCTCCCCTCCTCCCCCAAGTCCCCTGGAAACTGATCCTCACTTTTAGAGGCCAGTAGTGATTCACACCTGGGTCAATTCCTGCAGAGTGGGGGTAGGGGGGAGGGAGGGAGGGGGTCGCTCATTCAATTTTAACCTCGTTAATGAGATTTAAATTAATGCAAAGAGTTGTGATCAGATTCTCGCTCGTTCTGGTCGAGACCCTGATCACGCCAGCTGGAATGGTTCGGGAGAATGAGAGTCTGGCTTTCCCTGGCACAAATCATGTTTTGGGGCTTTCCCGCAATTCTGCCTAAGTGCGGGCTCAACGAAGGTGGAAAATCGACCCTAGTGTTTAGTTGTACTTTTTACACTATTTACAAAAACCTCATGGCGACTACATTGCTCTTTGGACACAGACGTCTGTGTCTTTCTCTCCCAGTGAGTACCTTTCAACTGTTGTCTATGGAGCCTGTATCATTGTCCTTGCTGTGAACCATCAATGTCTTGCAACGGCTGCGGAAGGGGTCAGTGACTGTTAACAGCTGCAGACATTGTGAGTGGCTCACTGTCTCCTACCAAGGTACATATTCATTTTATCCTTTGTTGTTGTAAAGTTGAGCAGTCCCGTGGGTTACCAATCTGTGCTCTCAGCTTCTTAACTATAGCCTCCAGCCCTGGCACCATGTTCTGATGAGGTTTCACTTACGCTGTGTGACATGGAGATGGCCAGTATTTAGTTTTCGTTGAACTATTTCCTTGCACTATTTACATCCAAGATCTCGTGGCAAATACATTGCTCGCTGGGCACAGACTGTGCCTTGCTCCCTTGAAACCTTTTTGTCATTTGTGGCAGTTGAATACAACAGAGCTTGCTAGTTAATTTCAGGGAGCATTTAAGAGTCAACCATATTTCTGGGGGTCTGGAGTCACATGTCAGCAAGACTAGATAAGGACGGCATGTTTTCTTCCCTGAAGGGCAGTGAACCAGATGGGTTTTTACAACAATCACCATTGTTTTTTTTAAAATAATTTTAATTGAAATTTTTACAAAATACAAAATTTAAACATTTTAACTCTATTAACATACAACCGCGGTAACACCCCATGAACAATACCCCCCCCCCCCAGCTTCAAGAGCAACTTCAAACAAAAGGAAAGAACAAAAACAAAGAAAAAGCAAAAAGAAAAAAACAAAAAAGAGAGAGATAGCACCCTCCACAAACCCATGTGTACAGTTCTCCCTCCCCCCCAATCCTTACCCCCCCCCCCCCCCCCGGGTTGCTGCTGCTGCTGCTATCAACCTATTTCCCTACCTTTCCGCCAGGAAGTCCAGAAAAGGCTGCCACCGCCTAAAGAACCCCTGTACTGATCCCCTCAGGGCAAATTTCACGCTCTCCAATTTGATGAACCCCACCATATCATTGATCCAGGACTCCATGCTTGGGGGCCTCGCATCCTTCCATTGGAGCAAGATCCTCCGCCGGGCTACTAGGGACGAAAAGGCCAGAACACCGGCCTCTATCGCCTCCTGCACTCCCGGCTCCACTGCAACCCCAAAAATTGCGAGTCCCCAGCTTGGCTCGACCCTGGATCCCACCACCCTCGACACCGTCCTTGCTATCCCCTTCCAAAACTCCCCCAACGCTGGGCACGCCCAAAACATATGGGCGTGGTTCGCTGGGCTCCCCGAGCACCTAGCACACCTGTCCCCCGAAAAAACTGCTCATCCTCGACCCAGTCGTGTGGGCCCTATGCAGCACCTTGAACCGTATGAGGCTAAGCCTCGCACAAGAAGAGAAGGAATTCACTCTCTCTAGGGCAGGGGTGGGCAAACTACGGCCCGCGGGCCGCATGCGGCCCGCCAAAGGTATTTCTGCGGCCCACCAAGTCATTAAAAAAAAATAATTTTTTTTTTTAAGGTTAATGGGGGGGGGGGGGCTGTTCGGTTATTTACTGGTATAGGGTGGATACATTGACTTGAGTAGGGTGATCATTGCTCGGCACAACATTGAGGGCCGAAGGGCCTGTTCTGTGCTGTACTGTTCTATGTTCTATATGAGGCGCCCAGAATCATAACCGGGTGAAGTAATTATTTTACTTAATATACTATGCGGCCCTTTGTGAATTGTGAATTTCTGAATGTGGCCCTTGCACGGAAAAGTTTGCCCACCCCTGCTCTAGGGCATCTGCCCACGTCCCCTCCTCAATCTCCTCACCCAGCTCCTCTTCCCATTTACCCTTCAGTTCCTCCACCGAGGCCTCGTCTACCTCCTGCATTGCCCGGTATATGTCCGAAATCCTCCCTCCTCCGACCCACACCCCCGAGAGCACCCTGTCCCGTACCCCACGTGGGGGCAACAAGGGGAACCCCTCCATCTGCCGCCTGGCAAACGCCCTAACCTGCATGTACCAAAACATGTTCCCCGGGGGGAGCCCAAACTTCCCCTCTAACTCCCCCAAGCTTGCGATCCTCTCCTCCACAAACTGGTCCCTCAACCTCCTAACCCCTGCCCCGCGCCACAACGGCCGCGCCCAAATTGCTGCGCCAAAACGTACCTAACCCACCTTCAGGGACTCCAGCAGCTCCAACTTCAGCTCCTGGAAGCAGCGCAGCAGAATCGTCTGCTACTCCTGGACCCACTTCCTCAGCTCCTCAAAGCTTTCGCCGGCCGCCATTTTGTTTTCCTGCCCCCCGATTTTTCCTGGGTGTTTTTGTCGATCTTCTCTCTGCCCCACTCCTGGTCCAGACCATGGGACCGCTGGGGCGACTCCTGGCCTCTTTCCCCCGTCGGGATTTGCCTCCTCAGCTCCGTTGGGGGCCCTGAAAAAAGCCCCGAAGTCCGTCAATCGCGGGAGCTGCCGAATGTGCGGCTCAACTGCGCATTGCTGCCACCGGAAGTCAACAATCACCATTGTTGATGGTCATCGTTAGATGATGAATTCCAGATGCTTTATTGAATTTAAATTTCATCATCTGCTGTGGTGGGATTCAAACCAGGGTCTGTTTTGGAATTTACAGTGCAGAAGGAGGCCATTCGACCCATCGAGTCTGCACCGGCTCTTGGAAAGAGCACCCTACCCAAGGTTAACACCGCCACCCTATCCCCATAACCCCACCCAACACTAAGGGCAATTTTGGACACTAAGGGCAATTTATCCAGGGCCAACCCACCTAACCTGCACATCTTTGGACTGTGGGAGGAAACCGGAGCACCCGGAGGAAACCCACGCACACACGGGGAGGATGTGCAGACTCCGCACAGACAGTGACCCAAGCCGGAATCGAACCTGGGACCCTGGAGCTGTGAAGCGGTTGTGCGATCCACAATGCTACCGTACTGCCAGAGCATTTCCTGGGTCTCCGGATTACTAGTCTGGGTCACTGTGGCCTAAAGTGCAATTCATGCAGCTCCATCCGAACCTCCCTGCTCTTATATTCTATGCCTCGGCTAATAAAGGCAAGTATCCCATATGCCTTCTTGACCACCTTATCCACCTGTCCTGTTGGCTTCAGAGATCTTTGGACATGCACCTCAAGGTCCCCCATTGGTCCTCTGTACTTCCTATCGTCCTGCCATTCATTATGCATTCCCTTGCCTTGTTAGTCCTCCAAAAATGCATCACCTCACACTTTTCAGGGTGAAATTTAATTTGCCACTGTTGTTCTCATCTGAACAGCCGGTCGATATCGTCCTGTAATCTAAGGCTTTCCTCCTCGCTATTTACCATGTCACTAGTTTTTGTGTCATCTACGAATATACTGATGATACCGCTCACATTCCAGACTAGATCATTAATGCACACTACAAACAGCAAGGGATCCAGTATTGACCCTGCAGTACACCACTGGACAGTCTTCCAATCACAAAGAACAACCTTCGACCACCACCCTCTGCCTCCTGCCACTAACCAAAGTCACACTGTGCAATTGACCCCAGTCTCTCCCCCCCCCCCCCCCCCCCCCCCCCCCCCCCCGCTGTCCGTGCTCCTGGGGCGACTTCCTGGACAAAAGGTGGAAGCCCCGTTTTATGCTAATCAATGCTTGTTGGAGCACGAAATGGCACCGGGACAGCTGGAGTCGGTAGGGACCTGTTCCCCACCAATACTCCACAGGCCCCCGCCATCCTGAAAATCCAGGCCTTTGCCTCCTGGAGCCAATAGAGATGGTACCAATATCAAGATTCTAACTAGATGTTATGTTATTCTCTTAGCCTGAATAAAGATTGTAGACTTCCAGTTAACTTCATTCAGTGGGTTCTGTTTCCAGAGCTTAACTAGATATAATACAGCCAAGAGGTATGTCCAGTGAAGCTAAGGTGACAGCTGCCTATGCTGAGCTGTCTCTGTCTGCTGCTGCTCCCTAGCCCTGTGCTTCTGAAAGAGGCGGATCCTCCCTTGGGCTGGACCCTTTATACCCGTCTCTGATGTTGCCCCTCTAGTGATGCTGTGGCTGTTACATCTGTCTGTAGTCCCTGGTGTATGTACAGATCACTACAGATGTGTTGAAACCTATTCTTTGTGTCTAAAATTAAAGGCTCACGGAGACTGAAATAGCGAAGTACCATTTCTGCTAGTGGTCTATGGTGTTTCCCGTTGCCATGGAGAAGGAGATAGGATAGGCAAAGCCAGTTTGGATCAAGTTACAGGCTGCCATTAAAAACCTAGGAATATCACAGACAGAGACAGTTAGTTACATTGGAATGGTTCAGCTTGACAAGTGTAGGGCCAGGAGCATTGCAGCCATCAGGAACACGTATGTACATAATTTCTAAACCGCTAAGCACGGATGCAGTGAGGTTCAACACTTGTACTAAGGCACCCACAGTTCTTGCAGGAAAGTTTAAAAGCAGAAGTTGGAGGGTTGCTTAACCAAAAGCTAATGATTGGATCCCTGCATACTCTTGGAGATTCCGGTCTTGAGTGACTGTGTAGAGAATTGCACGTTCTCCCCGTGTCTGCGTGGGTTTCCTCCGGGTGCTCCGGTTTGCTCCCACAGTCCAAAGCAGTGCAGGTTGGGTGGATTGGCCAAGCTAAATTGTCGCTTAGTGTCCGAAGATATGCTGGCGACAAGTCGGAAAATCACTGCCGTTGTGTCCATTTTAAGAGGGCTGAAATTATTCAGGTTCAGGCTTAGATTACGGATCTAGATTCGGGATTTGCAGACCTTCCTCCTGAAATAAAATAAGCGCATTTGTTATACTCAGTGACCAAATATTCAGAAACAAATGCGAGAGCGAGAGAGCGAATCAGAGCGGGGGAGGTTGAGAAGAATGGTTTCAGGGATGAGAACCTTCAGATATGAGGATAGATTGGGAGAGGTTGGGACTGTTCTCCCAGAGAGAAGAAGGCAGAGAGGGGATTTGATCGAGATGGACAGAGTAGATAGGGAGGGACTGTTCCTGCTCGTAAAAGGATTAAGAATGAGAGGGCACAGATTTGAAGTGATTTGCAAAAGAATGGAGTGTGAGAAAAAAATGTTTTGACACAGTGAGTCATTGGGGTCTGGAATGCACCGACTGGGAGTGTGGTGGAGGCAGGTTCAATTGAGGCATTTAAGAGGGTGTTAGATGATTATTGGAATGGTAACAATGTGCAGGGGTATGCGGAAATAGCAGGGGAATGACACTGAGTCATGATGCTCATTCAGAGAGCCGGTGCAGACACGATGGGCCAAATGGCCTCCTTTCGTACCGTAACAATGTGAGTCTGCGAGTGAGAGAGACCGAGGCTGGGATTCCCCATCCATTCACCCTGCCGGGGTTCTCTGGTGCCACTGCAGTGAATGGAGCTTTGGCTGAGCGGCAAAATCTCCATCCTCGTCGGCAGTGGTGACGGGGCGGCCCGGAACAGAGAATGGGAGTGAGTGAGAGAGAGAGAGGGGGACTGGGAGAGTGGGATGGGAAAGGGCAAGAGAGAGACTGGGAGAGAGCGGAGCAGAGGGGGGGTGGTGGCAGAGGGAAGGGTGGAGAGCAGGGGGGGGGTCGGAGGGGAGTGCGAGGGCGGAGGGGGGGCAGAGAGCGGAGGGGAGGGTGGAGTGGGGAGGGGAGGGCGGAGGGCGGAGTGGGGAGGGGAGGGCAGAGGGGAGGGCGCAGTGGTAATTTGTGTGTGGAGCTGGAGGATGTACGTCAGGTTCTAAATGAATACGTTGTGTCAGTGTTCACTTGTGAGAGGGTTGGTGTGGGTATAGAAAACAGGGAGAGGGACTGCAATAAAATTAGAGAGATTAACGTAGACAGCGAAGCGGTTCTGATTGGTCTGGCAGGCTTAAAAGTAGAGAAATCTCCAGGGCCAGGTGAAATGTATCCCAGGCTGTTGAATGAGACAAGGGAGGAAATAACAGGGGTGCTGGCAATAATTTTCAATTCCTCTCTGGCCACAGGAGAGGTGCCGGAGGACTGGAGAATAAACCAGGAAACTATTTGAAGTGATCTACTTGGAGATGACCGTGGTTTTTGATAAGGTCCCACATGGGAGACTGATGGCCAAGTTAAGAGTCCATGAGATCCAAGGAAATTTGGCAAATTGGATCCAAAATTGGCTGAGTGGCAGGAAGCAGTGGGGATGGCCGAGGGGTGTGCTTCTGACTGGGAGCCTGTGTCGAATGGGGTTCCGCAGGGATCAGTGTTGGGACCCTTGCTGTTTGTGGTTTATATAAACGATTTAGACATGAATGTAGGAGGGTTGATCAGTAAGTTTGCGGACGATACAAAAATTTGTGGGGTGCAAATAGTTTGGAGGATAGCCTTTGATTACAGGAGGATACAGACGGGCTGATCAGTGGCAAATGGAATTCAATCTGGATAAGTGTGAAGTGATGTACTTGGGCAGGACAAACAAGGCAAGAGAATACATGATGAACGGTAGGACTCTGGGAGGCACCAAGGATCAGAGGGATCTTGGTGCATGTACACTGGTCCCTTAAGGTAGCAAAGCCGGTGGATACAGTGGTTAAGAAGGCATGTGGTACACTTGCCCTTATTAGCCGAGGCATAGCGTTTAAGAGGGAGGTTATGCCGGAACTGTATAAAATGTTGGTTAGGCCACAGCTGGAGTACTGTTATTTCATAGAATTTACAGTGCAGAAGGAGGCCATTTGGCCCATCGAGTCCGCACCGGCTCCTGGAAAGAGCACTCTACCCAAGATTAACACGTCCACCCTACCCCCATAACCCAGTAACCCCACCCAACACTAAGGGCAATTTTGGACACTAAGGGCAATTTATCATGGCCAATCCACCTAACCTGCACATCTTTGGACTGTGGGAGGAAACCGGAGCACCCGGAGGAAACCCACGCACACACGGGGAGGATGTGCAGACTCCGCACAGACAGTGACCCAAGCTGGAATCGAACCTGGGACGCTGGAGCTGTGAAGCGATTGTGCTATCCACAATGCTACCATGCTGCCCGTAGTACAGGAGGGATGTGATAGCACTGGAATGGGTGCACAGGAGATTTATCAGGATGTTGCCTGGGATGGGGGAGTGTTCGTTATGAAGAGAGATTGGATAGATTTGGATTGTTTTCCTTGGAGCAAAGGAGACTGAGGGGGGACATGATTGAGATGGGTGAAATCATGAGCGGGGTAGACAGGAAGAAACCTTTCCCCTTGGTGGAGGGGTCAATGACCAGGGGTCATCAATTTAAGATAAGGGGCAGGAGGTTTAGAGGGATGTGTGGGAAACCTTTTACCCAGAGGATGATGGGATATATTGGCCTTGGAGGGAATACAACTAAGGTTTACAACAGTGATATCTGAACTGCAGGGGTTAAGTTATGAGGCAAGATTACTCAAATTAGACCTGTTTTTACCAGAATTTAGAAGGTTTTTAAAAAATATAGAGTACCAAATTATTTTTTTCCAATTAAGGGGCGTGGCCAATCCACCGACCTTGCACATCTTTGGGTTGTGGGGATGAGGCCCATGCAAACACGGGGAGAATGTGCAAACTCCACGCGGACCCAGGGCCAGGTGAGGCAACAGTGCTAACCACTGTGTCACTGTGCCGTTCAAGAATTTAGACGCCGATCCGATCAAAGTCTTCAAAATATTAACGGGAAAAAAGAGAGGGGTCGGAATTCTCCAGCCGTTGGCATTCTCCGTTCCACGTCGGCAGCACGCCCCGGCACGCTGGTTTCCTGGTGGCGTGGGGTGGCTTCAACGGGTGATCCAATTGACAAGCACCGGGAGTAGAGAATCCGGGCGCTAGGAAACGGCACGGCCGCTGAGAAACAAGCGGCTAGGGGACCAGAGAAGATAAACTATTTCCACTGGTTGGAGATTCTAAAACTAGGGGGCCTCGTCTAAACATGAGGGCCAGACCATTCAGGGGAGATGTGAGGAAGAACATTCTTCACTCAAAGGGTGGTAGAGGTTTGGAACTCTCTCCCATGAATAGCAGCTGAAGCTGGAACAGTTGTTAATTTAGATATTGGCCAAAGGCAGGTATATGGAGTTTGGTCACAGATCAGCTTTGATCTCATTGAAAGGCAGGACAGGCTCGAGGGGCTGAATGGCCTGCTCCTGTTCCTTTGTTCCTAAATAAAGGCAAACATTCCATTTGCCTTGCCGGTTACCTGCTGAACTTGCACACTAGCATTTTGTGATTTATGCATGGGTTCCCCCCCCCCCCCCCCCCCCCCCAAATCGCACTGTGCTGCAGCTTTCTACAATCTTTCACCATTTAGATGATATTCAGCCCCTTTATTCGTCGACCGAAGAGCATAACGTCACATTTTCCAACGTTATGTTCCATCTGTTTTTGTCACTCACCTAATCTGTCGATAGTCTTCACTCGTCTCTTTGGACGCTATTTAACTAAATGGGAATAAAGTCTCAGAGCGGGCGCGTTTAGGGGCGTTTCCAGGCACTCGCAGGGGCCAGAAACACGATGTTGTAAAACTGCGCTCGTGTTAGATAGGGGGCCCCAGCGGGGAATGCACGGCTGAGGCTGCACGTAGCCCCGTTTTGTGCAGTGAGCAGCATTGCGAGCCGGATCTTCTGAGTGTAGCGAGAGATTAAAATGGAGTCCTGATTGCCACCCCCCCTCAAAGCCCCAACGCTTTGGGGGTCCCCAGTCCCCCCCCTTCCACTTCCCCAACCCATAGCACAGTCCCCCTCCCCTCCAGCCTGATCGCAACCGTGCAAAAAATGCTGGCTTGGCACCTTGGCAGTGCCAACCTTGCACCCTGGCAGTACCCCTGCTGGTAGTGCCACTTGGGCAGTGGTAGGCTGGCACCCATGTAGCACTGCCATGGTATCAGTGTGGCAGTGCCAGGGTGCCTCGGTGGCACCAGACGAGCCAGGGTATCACTCTGCCCAAAGGGCATGCACCTGGGGCCTCCAATCCCCTGGGAGACCCCGTTTCTGGAGACCAGTACTGAACAGCACTCGCCCGAGTTCTCCGAGGCGAAGGATGTACATCCCAGGCCTCGGGCACCTCGGGAATCTGCGCATTAAAGTGAGGTGAGCTGCCTCGTCTCGCTTTGATATGCAGATTTGCTAAAAAGTGATCCCACCCATAATGGGCAGGATTTACATCGCAACGTCTCACGAGATTGCGTTAGATCTCGCAAGGCATGGCGAGCCTGGGAGGTCCCGGCAACAAAGTCACCCAGCGTCTTAACAGCTACGTTGCATCACCGCGTGCGCCTTTCAGGCATAGCGTGGCCGTTCGATCGCATCCAGTATTCAAGATTCGGATCCACCGAGGCCTGTATGACTGAAGCATAATATCCTTACTTTCATGTCCAATCCTCCCGTAATAAAGGATAGTATTTCAGTAGCCTTCTTGATTACATGCTGCACCTGCACACTATCTTCTTGTGCCTCATGCACTACAGCACCTAGATCCCTCTGCACCTCAGAAATTTGCAGTTGTTCTCCATTTAAGTAATGCTCTGCTTTTTTATTCTTCCTGCTGAAGTGAACATCACCCGTTCCCACATTATACTCCACCTGCCAGATTTTTGTCTTCTCACTCAACCTATCGATGTCCATCTGCAAACTCTGCATTTTTCTTCACAACATACTTTCCTACTTATCTTTGTGTTATCTGCAAATTTAGCTACCATGTCTTTGCTCCAAGTCATCAATGAAAATTGTAAAATGTTGAGGCCCCTGCAGGATTCCACTAATCACACCTTTCCAATCAAAGACTCTGTTTTATGCCACCCAGCCAATCTCCAGACTAATATGTCTACACCATGAGCTTTTATTTTTTTTTGCAATAATCTTTGCTGTGACACCTTATCAAACGCTTGCTCGAAATCCAAGTATAGTGGGCGGGATTTACTGACTGTTCAAGCCAGCGGGAAATTCCAGTCCCACGTCAGCACACGGATTTCCCGGGAAATCACATTGACAATGGCGGTGTTGGCAGATCTCGCTGGTGGGCTGCCTCCACCACTGAAAAACACGCGGCGGGGTGGTCGTTAAACCCCACCCAGTATGTCTACAGACTCCAGTCACATGTTAGTCATGCAAACATATGAATTAGGAGCAGGAGGAGGCCACTCAGCCCCTCCACCCTGTTCCGCCATTCAATAAGATAATGCATGATCTGTTTGTAACCTCCATCCCACATTTCTGCCGACCCCCGATAACCTTCAGTCCCTTGTCAATCGAGAATTCACCTAGCTCTGCTATAAAAATATTCAAACACTCTGCTTCTACTGCTTATCAGGGAGAGTCCCAGAGACTCGCGACCCTCTGAGAAAAAAATTATCCTCATCTCTGTCTTGTGGCTCTTGGCCTCGAGTCTCCCAAAAGGGAACAAAGTCCCATAGCGTGCACGTTTAGCCGCGTGTTTCCCGTGCTTGCAGTGCCAAGAAACATGTGGCTGTTCAACGCGACTCGTGTCGTATATGGGGCCTAAATGGATAACATGCGGCCCCATTTTGTACAGTGGGGAGCTATGCTTGCCGGAACTCCCAGGTGCAGCGAGAGATAGGGACACCATTTAAAAATGAAGCCCCCCCTAAAGAATCCCCGACCCCACTGAATGCGCTGTGACAAGAAGGAGAAGAATTTTAAAATTGAGATGTCGCTTGACTGGAAGTCAGTCTGCATCAGTGAGCAAAGAGGTGGCGGGTGAACAGGGCTCGGTGTGAGTCAGGATAGAGGGAGCAGGCTTTGGGGTGATCTCAGGTCTTTTTATCCCAATACTTACAAGATTTAAATGGTCAGAAACTTGCTCACGTGCACCTGCAGTTGTTATTACCATTCCTTGTTCTTTCCTCCGTTTTCTGTCTGTTGGTGCGACACAAAATAAGTTGTAACAATTTACAAATGAGCTGAACATTCTGACAATGGTTCGAGTGCTTCGTTCAGATGTCGTTGGATAGATTTTTCCTGTTGCATTGCTTGGGATTACAGGAATTGTGGCCAGGCAGTAACTTGTGTGCTTGGAATTCCCATTCCACCCCACTGAATTTTCCTCCTGTCGCAAGGTCATGAAGCTGACACATCGGGGTCGCTGGGACTGAAAGTGGGAGACGAGCGGTCTGGCTGGCAGTCAGATCCAGGGGTGGCATGATGCCAGCAGCAGCCAACGATGAGGCTGCCATCCAGTTAAGGACATCAGCCCCAAGAGCTGCTGGCCCAATCAGAGAGCTGGCGGCCCACCACTGGTCAGTGGCTCAATTGGCCAGCCCAGCCAGGCGTCCCAGGTTGCCAACGTTCCCACCGTTGGCAATTTGGCACGGCGGCAGGAAGACTCCCCGTCCTTTCACCGAAGCCTCCCTCCGCCATTTTGACAGCCCTCCCGCTGCGTTGCTGCCGCCTCCCAGCCCATTAACCCAGTCCCCAAAGCAACTCAGAAAACTCAGCCCATTATCCCTGCTCCTCTCTCGAAAGGTGCATCCAAACGTGCTAAGTATATCCAACGCTTCTCTGTTTTCAATTCAGATTTCCAGCATCCGCAATATTCCGCTTTAACTTTCCCTCGTGTTTGCTGCACACTGACGATCCAATAGCTCGAGGGGCGGGAATAAGAAAATTTGCTCCAACTCTTGTTTACTAAGACACTGCCTTAAAATCCCACCATGCAAAGTTTGTATACCAAAGAGCCATTGGCCGCTTATGAAAATCACTGGTCCATTATTTTGGGGGGGGATCTGGGCTTGGCCAGCATTTAATGCTCATCCCGCTTCTATAAACTTTAAATTTAGAATGCCCAATTCATTTTTCCAATTAAGGGGCAATTTAGCGTGGCCAGTTCCTGCACATCTTTGGGTTGTGGGGGCGAAACCCAGGTAGACACGGGGAGAATGTGCAAACTCTACACGGACAGGGACCCAGAGGCCGGGATCGAACCTGGGACCTCGGCGCCGTGAGGCAGCAGTGCTAACCACTGTGCCACCGACTGCCCTTTAATGCTCATCCCTAATTGCCCTTGCGGTGGTGGTGAGCTGCCAACTTGAACAGCTGCACTGAACTGTAATATAAGGAATAATATAAATGTAAGCTTCCCGGTGTGATAATGTGTGGCCGTTAGTCTTACCATTTTACTTCCCAGTCACTCCCACAGTTCACATCTATAGAGTTATCACCAGGTGATTTATCCTAAAATAACCCCCTTGCCCCACCTGCAACTTCCATATCCTGATATCTTATCTTGTGGCTCATTCTCACCGCCGACCTCTACCCCCACCCCTTGCTAATTGGCACACATTCTATCAACAAACTTACTGACAATCAAAGCCGTAACAAAAGCTTGAATGTAATGCAAGTAAAGCATCCTCAGGTACTGCACAGAGCATTAGGAAACAAATTTGACCTCTCTGTCCTGCTGGACAATATTAGGTCAGGCAGCTCAAGGCACAAACACCAACGGTGGAACAACTAAAATCAAGGATATAAAAGAGGCTAGAATTGGAGCAGCTCAGATATCTTGGAGGGCTGTGGAGTTGGTGACTACAGAGTTTTTAAAAAATTGATTTATGGGGCGTGGGTGTCACTCACTCGCCCAGCTTTTATTGTCCATCCCAATTATCCTCGAGAACATGGTGGTGAGTTGCCTTCTTGAACCACTGCAGTCCCGGTGATGTAGGGACACCCACAGTGTTGTTAGGTTGGGATTTTGACCCAACAGTAAAGAAATAACAATATATTGTCAGGCTGGGATGGTGAGAGGCTTGCAGGGGAATTTCTAGGTGATGGTGTTGCCGTGTGCCAGCTGCCCAAGTCCATTTGGGTAGTAGCAGTCCTGGGTATGGAAGGTGCTGCCTAAGGAGCCTTGGCGAGTTCCCGCAGTGGATCTTGTAGATCAGGGGTGGGCAAACTTTTCCGTGCAAGGGCCGCATTCAGAAATTCACAATTCACAAAGGGCCGCATAGTATATTAAGTAAAATAATTACTTCACCCGGTTATGATTCTGGGCGCCTCATATAGAACATAGAACAGTACAGCACAGAACAGGCCCTTCGGCCCTCGACGTTGTGCCAAGCAATGATCACCCTACTCAAGTCAACGTATCCACCCTATACTAGTAAGTAACCCAACAGCCCCCCCACCCATTAACCTTTTAAAAAAAAAAATTTAAAAAAAAAAAAATTTTAAAAAAAAAATTTTTTTTTTTTTTTAAATGACTTGGTGGGCCGCAGAAATACCTTTGGCAAGCCGCATGCGGCCCGCGGGCCGTAGTTTGCCCACCCCTGTTGTAGATGGTACACACAGCTGCTGTTAGTGGTGGAGGGAGTGAATGTTTGTGGAAGGGGGAGCAATCAAATGGGCTGTTTTGTCCTGGACGGTGTCGAGCTTCTCGAGTGTTGTTGCAGCTACACTCATTGGGCAAGTGGGGAGTGTTCTATCACACCCCTGATTTGTGCCTTGTAGATGGTGAATAGGCTTTGGGGAGTCAGGAGGTGAGTTAACCGCGGTAGGATTCCTAATCCAGTAATCCCCCTTTATAACGCGGGTGTTGGGGTCCAAGACAGCCACCCGCGTTGCATCCGAGCCGCGGATATCCACGATGGGGGTTTTAAATTTATTTAAAAATCTATGCTAGCGCTTCCCATTGAGAGTCTACTGGGGGGCGGGGGGAGAGGTCAGACCCCCATAGACTCTCAATGGGAAGCGCTAGCTTAGATTTTTAAATAAATTTAAAACCCCCATCGTGGATCTAATTAAAACAGTGTCAATTTCAGCGGCCGGAGAGGGAAGCTGCTCTCTCACTGAAACAATCAGCTGGCCGCTGAAATTGACACTGCCCGCTGCTCTCTCCCTCCAATCCAACGTTTAAGTTTTAATGTTTCTGATTGGAGGGAGAGAGCAGCAGGCAGTGTCAATTTCAGCGGCCGGCTGATTGTTTCAGTGAGAGAGCAGCTTCCCTCTCCGGATCAAAGTGAGCCGGCCGCTGAAATTGACACAACTGACAGTTGGGGTCCATAAGCCCCCCGCGGTATATCGCGAACCGCGGTATTGCGGAGCGCGGTATAACGGGGGACTACTGTATCTCAACTGCTCTTGTAATGCCAGTTTTAATATGGCTAGCCCAGTTCAGTTTCTGGTCAATGGTAACCCCCAGGATGTTAACAGTGCGGGATTCCGTGATGGTAATGCCATTGAATGACTGGAGTGATGGTTGGATTCTTTGTTGTTGCAGATGGTCATTGCCTGGCACTTGTATGGTGAGAATTTTACTTGTGACTTGTCAACACAAAACCTGGGTATTGTCCAGTTCTTGCTGCATTTGTACATGGACTACTTCAGTATCTGTGGAATTGCAAATGGTGCTGAACATTGTGCAATCATCAAAGAATATCTCTATTTCTGACCTTAAGATGGAAGGAAGGTCATTGATGAAGCAGTTGAAGATGGTTGGGCCCAGGACATTTCCCTGAGGAACTTTGACCTCCAACCAACACAATCACCTTCCTTTGCGGCAGGTATTACCCACGCCATTGGAACGTTTTCCCCCTGACTCCAGTTTAGCTCGGGTTCCTTGATGCCATCCTCAGTCAAGGCCTTGATGTCAAGGGCAGTCACTCTCACCTCACCTCTGGAGTTCAACTCTTTCTTTTTTCAGAAGAGTACCCAATTCATTTTTTCCAATTAAGGGGCAATTTATTGTGGCCAATCCACCTAACCTGCACACCTTTGGGTTGTGGGGACGAAACCCACGCAAACACGGGGACAATGAGCAAACTCCACACGGACAGTGATCCAGAGCCGGGATCGAACCTGGGACCTCGGTGCCGTGAGGCTGCAGTGCTAACCCACTGCGCCACCGTGCCGCCCGGAGTTCAGCTCTTTTGTACATGTTTGAATAAAGGCTGCAGAGGTCAGGGACTGAGTGACCCAGGCACAGCCCATACTGAACGCTCGATAGCACTGTTGATGACCCCTTCCATCACTTTACTGATGATCAAGAGTAGACTGATGGGCGGTAATTGGCTGGGTTGGATTTATCCTGATTTTTGCGCACAGGGCACTCCTGGGCAACTTTCCACATTGCTGGGTAGATGCCAGTGTTGTAGTGGTACTGGGGCAGCTTGGTTAGGGTTGCAGCAAATTCTGGAGCACAAGTCTTCAGTACAATTGCCGGAATATTGTCAGAGCCCGTGGCCTTTGCAGTATCCAGTACCTTCAGCCGTTTCTTCATAACACATAGGGTGAATCGAATTGGCTGAAGACTGACATCTGTGATGCTGCAGACCTCTGGAGGAGACCGAGATGGATCATTCACTCAGCACTCCTGGCAGAATATTGCACTGATGGGCTGGGCTCCTCCATCATTGAGAATGGGGATATTTGTGGAGCCTCCTCCTCCTCCAGTCAGTTGTTCAACAGTCCAGCACCATTCACAGCTGGATGTGGCAGGCATGCAGAGTGTAGATCTCATCTGTTGGTTGTGGAATTGCATAGCTCTGTCTCTCACTTGCTGCTTACGCTGTTTGACCCACAAGTAGTCCTGTGTTGTAGCTTCACCAGGTGAACAGCTGGGGCTGGATTCTCCATTTGGGAGACTAAATCCTCACCCAGACGTGAAAACGGTGGTGTTTTACGCCAGATGGTGATGGCTAGCACGAGGGGACATAGCTTTAAATTGAGGGGAGATAGATATAGGACAGATGTCAGAGGTAGGTTCTTTACTCGGAGAGTAGTAAGGGTGTGGAACGCCCTGCCTGCAACAGCAGTGGACTCGCCAACATTAAGAGCATTTAAATGGTCATTGGATGAACATACGGATGATAATGGAATAGTGTAGATGGGCTTTAGAGTGGTTTAACGGGTCGGCGCAACATCGAGGGCCGAAGGGCCTGTAATGCGCTTTAATGTTCTGGGACAACTGGCGCAAAATGGCCACCAATTTCCTGCACGGGGGTGGGGGGAAAGCTAGCAGCCAGGCAGCGTAGAGGTCCCAGCTTTAGCTGCCGATATGGCCCGGGGTATTGCCGCCCCGTGTTTCATGGCAGACGAAGCCCACGGACCACAAACATAGTTCCCCCTTCAGCTGGTTTGCTTGACTACGACCGCCCCCCCCCCCCCCCCACAGAGCCCCCAGCCCTGATTAAAGCCCCCACCCCACAAACTATGGCGGCACTGGACTGAGTCTGCAGCTGGCACACTGAGGTCCTGAGACGGGTTAGACCACACATGTCACACACCGTTGGGAACTCGGCCGGTCGGGGATGGAGCATCGCGGGCTGGGCCTCGAGCAATGGCCTGAGGCCGTGGATACAGCTTGCGGTGTACTCCTGGAGTAACGTCACTTTTCAGGGGGCAGAGCATCGCAAAAGTGGCGCCGCCCCCGATTCTGTCGTCATTGGGGATTCTCCATCCCTTCGCTGAACGCGATTTCGGCATCAGGGATCGGAGAATCCGGCCCCTCATTTTTCGGTATGCCTGATGTTGCTTCTGGCATGCTCTCCTGCACTCTTCATTGAACCAGGCTTGGTGGTAATGGTGGAATTGGGGATATGAGGTACAGATTTTGGTGGAGTACAATTCTGCTTCTGCTAATGCCCAGAGCGCCTCATGGAAGCCCAGTTTTGAGTTGCTCGATCTATTTGAAGTCTATCCCCTTTAGCACAGCGGTAGTGCCACACAATACAATGGAGGGTATCCTCCGTGTGAAGATGGGACTTGTTCCTACAAGATCTGTGCAGTGGTCATTACTGAGATACATCTACAGCAGGAAAGTTGGTGATGATGAGGTTTGCTATCTAAGGGTGTGAGATAAATACAAGATATTGTTACGGGTTTAGAAATCATTACTTACATTTTTGGACATAAATCGCAAAGATTAAAACAGTAATAACAATTGGCACCACCACAGCAAAGGAGATATGTAAATGTAGATCAGGTGGCGGTTCACATCCTTTACCTGCCAATAGACAACAGCATGTAAATCTATGAACTGGAGATTGTAATCAGCACATTATCTGCAAATTCCAAAAAACTGAAAAATATGTAAAACAATTCTATTTTATCATTAAAACTCCTGTGTACATGCTGACTTCCCATCCAACTTCCTGTTGTCTCAGTTTTTGAACACGACTTTGTTAATGTTTAACACAAAGACGGACCATGTAAACATTTGGAACAGAAATCTGTGACAAGGCAGCATAGCTGCGCAGTGGCTAGCACTGCTGCCTCACGGCACCGAGGTCCCAGGTTCGAATCCGGCCTCTGGGTCACAGTCCGTGTGGAGTTTGCACATTCTCCCTGTGTTTGTGTGGATTTCGCCCCCACAACCCACAGAGGTGCAGGGTAGGCGGATTGGACATATTAAATTGCCCCTTCATTGGGGAAAAATGAATTGGGTATTCTAAATTTATAATAAAAATAAACCCGTTACAATACACTCGCAGGCCAGTAGGTGGCACTGTGGGGTGAGATTTCTCTAACATCATCATCGCTACGTACACAATGGGCTGAATCGCTCTATCACATATCACCAAACAAAATGGCAGCATCAAAAACAATTCACAAATACAATACATGATGTGTTGAAATCACACAAACAAATGGAGGTGGTCATTCAGCTGTGCTGGCTCTTTAAAAGTACTATCCGATTAGTTCCCTATAGCTCTGCTAATTTTTCCTTTTCAAGAACATAACCAATATCCATTTGACAGTTACTACTGAGACTGCTTCTGACCCCATATTTCAGATCATAAACTTGCTGCATAGGCGAAATTCTTCTTAGCCACCCCTTCTCCCACCCCCTTTTCCCTCAGATTCTCCTCCAACTCAAGAACTACTCTGCTCTCGGCTCATCCTCTCACTCTTCATTTGCTGTGCCGCTGCCTAGATCTCCCCAGTCCCACGTTCTGGAATTTCCTCCTCGGAATAATTCCCCCCCCCCCCCCCCCCCACCTTCTATAAGAGCCTCCATCTCATAGACTGAGGTTTGTGCCTGCCGTTCGAACATCTCACTCTCTGGCTCGGTGTCCATTCCCCCCCCCCCCCCCCCCCCAACCAATGAAAACATTAAACAAGGATCTACGCTAAAAAGTGAATTGTGTGCATTTCTTTTTCATTCTTTAACTTCCAGGCAGTTAATCTGCCTTCTGGACCCTTTTCTACCTATGAATGATAGCTACTGACACCAGTAAATTGCGATGGGAACGATAGTAATGCACAAAAAGACCGCTGCTCCTTTCAAAACCTTGGGATGCCCTAAAGTGCTTGACAGCCAAGAAAGTTACTTTAAGTAAAAACACAGAAGTATAATGTAAGCAAAATAGCTTCTGATTTGTGTACGTCAAGATCCCACAAACATCAACATGATAGCAGATAACCTGTTTTAATGACATTGGGGGAGGGGGGGGGGGGGGCAGGAATGGACACTGAGCCAGAGAGTGAGATGTTCGAACATATTGGCCAGGATAGCACCTCTGTCCTTTCATGTAGTGCCAGGGGATCTTTCATGTCCACTGAGAGAGCTGACAGGGATTTTTATTTAATGTCTCCTTCAAACGTCGACGGGCTAGATTCTCCTTTTCAGCGGCTAAGTGTCAGCTCGAATGGAGAATTCGCGGGAGGTTTACGATGGAAAAGAATCGGCGCCGACCGCTCACCGATTCCGGGACTGGCGAGGGGGATAGCAGCGACACCAGGTGAAACTCCCAGCTCGGCTAGAGAATGGCTGGGCCCCTGGCTGTGCATACGCACAGCTGATGATCTGCAGTGGTCATGTGGACCTGACCCGCCATTGGCGACCCCACAGGCCACCACACCCCCCCCCCCCCCCACCAAAGCCCCTCCCCCGGCCAGTGGCACGGATCCCGGCTGAGTGTGGCGGTGCTGAACACCGGGTTCCCGTGCCATTGGGAACTCGGCTCATCGGGGCGGAGCATAGCGGGCGAGTCGGTCAATGGTGCGCCGATGCCATTGCAACGGCGCACGATGCGATGGTGCCATTTCTGAGGGGGCGCAGCATGGATGACTGGCCCGTCAAACCAGCGCCGGCCCCGATGTGGGCCGGAGTCGAATCTCCGCCCGATCGCCGATTACAATATCGGCATCAGGCAACGGAGAATCCCGCCTGGCTCTGACAGTGCAGCACTCCCTCTGCAGTGAATTGTTAGCCGAGACTTTGTCTCAAGTCTCTGGAGTGGGACTTCAACTCACTAGCTTGAAGAATTGAGAGTGCTGCAAACTGGCAGTGCAACACGACGTTAGACCAACAAGAACAAGACTATTTCCACTGGAACAGGGAAGGGGAAGAGGACATTTATTAGAGAAATTATTATTGTGCAGAACGTTATTAACGCTCAAAATGTTAGATCCCTTCTCTCTCCACAGACGCTGTCAGACCTGCTGAGATTGTCCAGTATTTTCTGTTTTTGTTTCAGATTCCAGCATCCTCAGTAATTTACTTTTTATGATAGAATTGGAGTTAGTCTGGCCCTGTAAAGAGCCGGCACAGACACTATGGGTCAATTGGCCTCCTTTTGCAGTGTAAACTTCAATCCTTCAGCAGGTGTCCATGAAAACTGGCAAAAAATACCTCAGCAATTAGCCCTTTCCTTATGAATCTGAATGAAATTAAATGAAAATCGCTTATTGTCACAAGTAGGCTTCAAATGAAGTTACTGTGAAAAGCCCCTAGTCGCCACATTCCGGTGCCTGTTCAGTGAGGCCGGTACGGGAATTGAATCGTGCTGCTGGCCTGCCTTGGTCTGCTTTCAAAGCCAGCGATTTAGCCCCGTGCTAAACCAGCCCCGAAACCAACCCCTGTTGATTTTATCATTAAACACTCACCTGATAGTTTATTTATTTCCCAGAGCAGAATACTCGATGTACAGATCACAATCAATCCGCCCATTGGAGTTACTGCATCCAGAGTGACACGGCAACCTGGAAAAAACATAAAACAGAAAGAATCACAGAGAGCACACATCACGGACACACACACCCTGAGCTGTCTACCACATGCTGTGTATCTGGAGAATGCAACCTGCCATAAAGGGAGTGCAACAAAGGCTTACCCGACTGATTCCTGGGATGGCTTACTCCTATGTTTCTATGGCCTACAGCTGCAGACAACATGTATGTTGCCACAGCAACTTGGACTTCTTTGAGGGAGGGTGCTTGTTGGGGTTGGCCCAGTTGGTGGATGGCCAGTGTGGCCTCATGTCGCTGTGACACAACCAGCAGTAAAAATGGGGGGACATGGAGAATGGAAGACCAGGGAGGGAGAGAGAGGATTTAAATGCAAGAGCAAATATAGAGGGAATTTGTCAAAGTAATGGGATCAAGGATATAACGTGCTCAATGGCGAGTCAGATAAAGAGATAGCAGAAGTCATTAGGAGGAGGTTAATGGGACTCTTTTTACATTGAGCAGCGGAGAATGGTCAGAGGAAATTTAATCCAGAGTATTAAAAATGTAATATAAATTAAAATAAAATCCAGGTTTGAACTTACAATTGGTATTCAAGATAACTTTGAATGTTTTCATGGCCCAGAAATTCATGCTGCATGCCGATAATATGGTGAGTATTAGCAGGAAAAACAAAATCCCCAACATGACAACCATAGTTGCAGAAATTCCTGTTGAAAGAACAAAAATGACACGGATTCATTGGTTGGATAAGAGAAACAAATAAAAACTGGAACTAACTTTGCTTTTTTAAATATAAATTTAGAGCACCCAATTATTTTTTTCCAATTAAGAGGCAATTTAGTGTGGCCAATCCACCTATCCTGCACATCTTTGGGTTGTGGGGATGCAGACACGGGGAGAACGTGCAAACTCCACACGGACAGTGACCCAGGGCCGGGATTCAAACCCGGGCCTCAGCGCCGTGAGGCAGCAATGCCACCGTGCTACCCCAACTGGAACTAACTGAAGGGAATTGTAGGCCATAGATGTTGACAGCACAGAAAATGGCCCACTCGGTCTGTTCCACAACCAGGCGGAACCCGTTTAAAATTAAGAGTTGCCCTTTCAAGAGAGAGATGAGGAGAACCTTTTTCTCTTTTGAGGTTTGTGCAGCTTTGGAATTCTTTGCCTCAGGACGTGGAAGGTAGAGGGCGAAATTCTCCCATCGGGAGGGTAGAGGGCGAAATTCTCCCATCGGGAGGGTAGAGGGCGAAATTCTCCCATCGGTAGCTAAGGGCGAAATTCTCCGCCCCCCCACGACGGGTGGGAGAATAGCGGGAGGGCCTTCCCGACATTTTTGCCGCCCTCCCGCTATTCTCCCCCCCCCCCCCCCCCCCCCCCCCCCCGCCGAAGTCCCGACCCGAATCGCTGCCGCCGTTTTTTTTACGGCCGGCAGCGATTCTCAGCTGTTAGATGGGCCGAAGTCCCAGCCCTTTCCGCCGTTTTTACGAACGGCAAACACACCTGGTCTTGCCGTTCGTAAAAACGGCGTCACAAACTCGCTATTAATAACCATGGCACCAATTGTCACGGCCGTGCCAAGGGTGCCATGGGCCCGCGATCGGTGGGCACCGATCGCGGGCAGCGGGCCCGATGCCCGCGCACTACTTGTCCTTCCGCCGCCCCGCAGTATCCATTCGCGGGGCGGCTGAGGGGCAACCCGGCCCGCGCATGCGCGGGTTTCGCGCAAAAACGCGATGACGTCACCCGCGCATGCGCGGGTTGGAGTCTTCCAAACTGCGCATGCGCGGCTGACGTCATATGACGCGTCAGCCGGCGCTAACTCCGGCAAGCGGGCTTAACGATTTTCGTTAAGCCCGTCTTGCCGGAGCCTACGGCGTCGGGCTGCTAGCCCCGACCGGGGACCAGAATCGGTCCCTGGTCGGGAAGGGGCGCGCTGCCGTAAAACCCGCCCGGGTTTTACGGCAGCTTTACGATTTCTCCCGTTTTGGGAGAATCGCGCCCTATGTGCCGACGCCGGAGTGAAAACCAGAGTGTTTCACTCCGGCGTTGGAGGCCGCTACTCGCCCCCTATTCTCCCACCCCCCCAGGGGGCTAGGAGCGGCGCCGCGTCACTTACGCGCACCGGGCCTTGGCGCCGCGTGAAAGCGGCGGAGCATGAAATCATGCGCGGTTGCCGCCGCCCGCGGGCACCCCGCAAGACATGGAGGATTGATCTTGCGGGGCGGCGGAGGAAAAGAGTGCGTCCTTTAGAGACGCCGGGCCGCTACTGGTGCTCGATCCTCCCCCCCCCCCACAGGCCGCACACGCAGCGTTCGCACGCTGTTCACGCCGGCAGCGACCAGCTGTGGTTGGCGCCGGCGTGAACCCGTCGGATTGGGCAGGCCGCTCGGCCCATCCGGGCCGGAGAATCGCCGCTCGCCTGCTACAAACGGCGAGCGGCGATTCTTCGAGCGGCCTGTCGTGAAACGTGGCACGCCGTTTTGGGGAGGGGGGGGGGGTGGGAGAATCGCGTGCGGGTGCCAGGGCGGCATGGCGGGAATCGCCCGGCACTCCCGCGATTCTCCCACCCGGCGTGGGGGTCGGAGAATTGCGCCCAGAATCTTTAAATATTTCTAAGGTGGAGGTTGATAAGATATTTGTTCGGCAAGGGAATGAAAGTTTATTTGGGGTGAATGAGAATGTGGAATTCAAAACACAGCCAGATCAGCCATGATTTTATGGAATGGCAAGGCCGGCTCAAGGGGGCAGAATGGCCTGCTTCTGCTCCTATTTTGTATGATTGTACGTGTTGTATGTTGCTGGAGTAATCCATAACTGCACTGTCCAGTCCACTCCATTAGGCTTTCCAACTGTCCCTTCAAAGATACAGTGAACTCAACGCATGGAGTAATAATGTAATTACAAATTTATATTGATGCAACTTCATTTCCTACATGACAACAATGACGACAATTAAAGAGTATTTAATTGGCTGGAAAGCATTCTTGGATCTTCTGAGGTGGTGAGAGGGTAGTGCAAATGCAAATCTTTCTTTTTTCAGTTCTCTTCACCTGCAACAGGATCTCTTCCTGCTTTTGTGTCGCTACCTCGGATGTCCCCCAAGATTCTATCTTTGGTTCCCTCCAATTTTTGATGAAATACTGCCCCTTGGCAATATCTTCTGAAAGCACAGCATTTGTTTTGATATGCAGGCTGGTGACAACCACATGTACTTCACAGCCACCTTCCTGAACACCTATCTTTTTAAACATTTTTCCAATTAAGGTGCAATTTAGCGTGGCCAATCCATGCACCGCGCACATCTTTTGGGTCGTGGGGGTGAGACCCACGCAGGCACGGGGAGAATGTGCAAACTTCACATGGACAGTGACCCGGGGATGAGCAGAAATGTTTTCCCAATTAAATAGTAGAAAAACTGAAGTTACTGGGCAGGACTTTCTGTTCCTGCTCGCCCAGAGGACAGAAATTCCCATCCCAGGTCAACGGACCTTTCAATGTCCGTCAAATTGTCCGTTCCGTCCGCGCCGATTCCAATGATGGGCGAGACTGGAATATTTACCGGATTGTTTTCGGTCCTCATTCCGAACTGCATTGCCTTTCCACTGATTCTATACCTCTCCCTGCCAAAGCCCTGTTATCAAACCAGTCTGTTTGCAACACTGGCCTCGAATTGACTCCAAGATAAGCTTCCACCTCACGTTCATGTCATCTTAGTCTGAGCTTTTTCCAGCTCAGTAGCATCACCCTACTTTGACCCATCTCCACTCACCTGTTGCTGAAACCCTCATTCATAACTTAGTTACCGCTAGACGCCTTCATGTTATCGTATGTCTGGTGTGATCTGCCTGGACTGTATGCAGGACAATACTTTTCACTGTACCCCGGTACACCTGGCAATAAATCTAAATCTTGACGGCTCTTTCACATTCTACCCTCTTTAAAATTCAGGTCACCCAAAACTCTGCCGCCCTCATCTTCGTGTGCTCACTGACCTACAATTGCTTCTGGTCAAGCAGCACCTTGATTTTAAAACCCTCCTTGGTTTTGCCCCTCCCCATCCCTGTCATCACCCTCAGACTTTCCGAGATATCTTTAATTCCGGCCTCATTGTGCATCTACGATTTTAAACTGTCCCTGAACTGGTGGCTGTGCCTTCACGATTCCACCTCTCTTTTCTTCTTTTAAGATTCTCTTTAAAACTACCTCTTTGACCAAGCGTTTGGTCATCTGATCTAATAAATTGTCTCATCATGCCATTGCCATCTGTTTGGAAGTGTAAACCAATATGTCCCACTTTCCCGTCCTTTCTCCATAACTTAGCACTTCTTTTCCCATTAAGTATTTATCCAGTTCCACTGTGAACGTTATTATTGGATCTACTTCCACCTTCCTTTCTGGCTCAGTGTCAAATGCTCCTGCGAAGTGCATTATATAAAATGTACGTTTTTATTGTTCCCCTAACTATTAAATTATAGCACCAACCGGATGATTAAAAATAGTTACTAACAGCGAGACGAAACAAACATGAGCATTCATAATACCTTCAGCCTGTATCCAGCACAGTAGGGCCGCAAAGAGAATGATAAACGAAAGCATTGCAGTGACCTGCAAGAATAGGAGGACTTTTCGATGAAAATCCACACCTGGAAAAAGACACAAAATGGGCATCAACATTACTCACAGAATTGTAGACAGTTACAACAAGAGTGGTAAGCCACAATGGGAGATGACAGTCTTGCCACTAATCTAGAGGCCCAGGTTAATGCTCTGGAGACGTGCAAATCCCACCAGGGTTGATACAATTAATAAATATGGAATATAAAGCTAGTCTCAGTAATGGCGACCATGAAACAATCATCGATTGTCGTTAAAAACCCATCTGGTTCACGAATGCCCTTTAGGGAAGGAAATTTGCCACCCTTACCTGGTCTACATAGGACTCCAGACACACACAGCAATGTGGTTGACTCTTAAATGCCCTCTGAGATGGTCCAACAAGCAACTCCGTTCAAGGACAAATAAGGATGGGCCACAAATGCTGACTTTACCAGTGACACTCACATGCAGAAAAATTAAGAGAATCATGTTACAGGGTTAGGGCGGGAGAGTGGGTCTAGGTAGGGTGCTCTTTTAGAGGGTTAGTTTAGACTTGATGGACCGAATGGCCTCCTTCTGCACTGTAGGGATTCTATGGAAGAAAAAATAAATTGTCTCATCATGCCTTTGAAATGAAATGAAAATTGCTTATTGTCACGAGTAGGCTTCAATGAAGTTACTGTGAAAAGTCCCTAGTCGCCACATTCCGGTGCCTGTTCGGGGAGGCTGGTACGGGAATCGAACCGTGCTGCTGGCCTGCTTGGCCTGCTTTAAAAGCCAGCGATTTAGCCGATTGAGCTAAACCATCTGTTTGGAAGAGTGAACCAATTTGTCCCACCTTCCCGTTCTTTCTCCATAACTTAGCACTTCTTTTCCCATTAAGTATTTCTCCAGTTCCACTGTGAAAGTTATTAGAACAGTGCAGCACAGAACAGGCCCTTCAGCCCTCGATGTTGTGCCGAGCAATGATCACCCTACTTAAACCCACGTAACCCGTATACCCGTAACCCAACAATCCCCCCATTAACCTTACACTACGGGCAATTTAGCATGGCCAATCCACCTAACCCGCACATCTTTGGACTGTGGGAGGAAACCGGAGCACCCGGAGGAAACCCACGCACACACGGGGAGGACGTGCAGACTCCACACAGACAGTGACCCAGCCGGGAATCGAACCTGGGACCCTGGAGCTGTGAAGCATTGATGCTAACCACCATGCTACCGTGAGGCCCCTAAATTATTATTGCATCTACTTCCACCATTCTTTCAAGCAGAAAAGACTTATTTTATTTTTTTAAATAAATTTAGAGTATCCAATTTTTTTTTCCAATTAAGGGGCAATTTAGTGTGGCGAATTTACCTACCCTGCACATCTTTGGGTTTGTGGGGGTGAGACCCACGCAGACACGCGGAGAATATGCAAACTCCACATGGACAGTGACCCAAGACCGGGATCGAACCTGGGACCTTGGCGCCGTGAGGCAGCAGCGCTAACCACTGCACCGCCTTGCCGTCCTAGCAGAAAATACTTGTAGGATTACATCAAAAGCAGAATTTAAGATGACTCGGTGTCATGTTTAACTTTTTCACAATGCCCAATGATTAAATTAGAATAGGAAAACAGAAAATGCTGGGAAAACACGACAGGTCAGCATCCATGAGGATAGTTAATGGGCGGGAATCTCCGGCCTCCCAGCCGCGTTTCCCTCGGCAGCAGGAGGCAACGCCCATTCGCTGGTGGGAAGATTCACTCTTCATGATGCTGCCAATGGGAATTCCCATGGAAGCCACTGCACGCCGCCGGGAACCTGCCGGCGGACCACAGAATTCCACAGCCGGAAAATACCAGCCAATATTTCGAGTCCACATGACTCGGAACTAAAGAAGAGAAAGTGTGATTGTATTTAGGGCGTGTGGAACAGAGATTAGTGGGAGCTGAGAGAGATTGCAACGAAGATGTCGCAGAACGAAAGAACAAGTGACAAATGGGCCGGTCGGGGAGGGAGGGCTTTTGCATCAGAACAAAAAATGTTTGGGACACAAAAAAAGGTTACGAAGGTGGAGAAAGGTCACCGTCTAAAATTGTTGAACTGGATGCTGGGTAACATGCCTAATCGGAAGAGGAGATGATGCTGCTCCTCCAGTTTGCTTTGGGTTTCATTAGCCAAGGCAGCAGGCTAAAGATGGCATGAGAGCCAACTGCAGAGTTGTAATGGCAAGCAACGGGAAGTGTGGGGCCATGCATGCGGGATGAGCGATTGTGACTGTGTTTAGTCTCCCCAATGTAGAGGCGACCAGATTGGGAGCAGAGAATGCAATAGACCAAGTTGAAGGAGGTGCGAGTGGAAAATTGCTTCACCTGAATTGGCGAGGAGGGAGGATGTAAAGGGCTGTGGGAAGGGAATGAGGGTTTGGGGTGATGGCGGAGTGGATCAGGGTGTCACGGAGGGAGCAGTCCCTGTGGAATGCTGACAGCGCAGGTGGGGGGAAGATGTGTTTCGTGGTGGCATCACGCTAGAGTTGGGCAGAAATAGCGGAGGATGGTCTTGTGGAATACGGAGGTTAGTAGGGTGGAAAGTGAGGGCAAGGGGGCCCTGTCATTGTTCTGGGAGGGAGGGGAACAGAGAAAGCTGGTGAGGGAGGGCATTTTGTGATACTGGACTATAATATCAATTATATTTATATCATGTGTGCCCCTGTAACTACATTTGTGCTCCAATATTACTTTTGAATAGTTCTGATGAGACAAAAGGTACTCATTGGCTTAGATGCCTGTTTAGAAGAGGCAATTTGTAGAAATAGATAGTGTATACACAATGCTGTTAATATCAGAAAGGACACAAAATGGCTGAACAAGCCACATTCCCTGTAAACTGTCTCATGAGACCCAAGCGTGGGTATGTATAGAGAGTGTCCCAACAGCCGCTGATAACAGCTTCACAGAACAAAGAGTGCAATGTATCCTTGATAAAGCTCAAGGTCCACAGCTGTAGGCAGGACATATCCTTGTGTTAGTTTTGAATGACTTGTGTGTGGTTAGGGGCGGGTAAGACAACACCCACTTTAGCCATATACGTGATAACTGGGATGCTAAGAAAATTGATTGACTGCATGTAATGGATTGTGATGCGCATATAGTTGATTGATTGTGTGTAAATAAGAATCCGCCCGTTGAATCTGTATATTAACCCGTGTGAGCCTTAGCTCAAGTGAGGAAAGGTGCTGTCAATAGGCTGCGGAGCCTCAGGCCTTCTCTCCCAGAATTCTGACATAATAAACTCCTTTTTTAACTTATACTCAGGCCTTCGTGTGAATATTTTCACCTCTAATAGCTGGAAAACCTCAGCAGGTCTGGCAACAGATTTTGTTTCAGATTCCGGCATCCACAGCCTCTCACTATTAAATTATAATTAAGACATTTTTAAACTTCTAACAGCAAACTGCAAAAATAATATGTTCTTCTTACTTATTTTTTTCATGTCGTGGTGCAAACACAGAAGCATTATACCAACGAAGATCACAGAGGCAGAAATCAGTGCCAAAATGGACAATACCATTGTGTGGTGAAGCGGAGGTGGAAGATCTGGAACAGAAAACGGTACGTTAAACTTATTTTTTTTTTACATCAGATAATATTGTTACAATCCAGTGAGGGACCAGTAGCTCTTTGTTTAGAGAAGGTGTAGTTTGAAATCTTACAGGAGAATAAAGTCACAAAAGTCCACAACTTTAAACAAACAAAATGAACCTTGGAAAAATGCATTTACGGGCTGTGGGCTGTGGCTAGGCCAGCATTTCGTGCCTATCCTGATTTTCCCTGAGAAGCTGGTGATGAGCTGCAGTCCATGTAGTGTAGGTGCACCCACAGTGCTGTTAGGGAGGGAGCTCCAGGAGTCTGACCCAGTGACAGTGAAGGAACTGCCGATATATTTCCAAGTCAGGGTAGCGGGTGACTCAGAGGGGAACGTCACAGGCGGTCGTGTTCCTTCGTATCTGCTGCTCTTGCCCTTCTAGATATGACAGTCGGAAGTTCAGTTAGGCGGTCAATGCCTGCCTTTTGTCGAGGACCAAGGGCACTGCTTCCTACCACGTAAAATCATGCCATGAACCCAAGGTTGCATCACTGCCTCAGTAATAAAGTTTGCTGTTCCAACCGTCTTTCAGCAGGCAGTGATGAGGCCAAAACCCATCGAATATACAGGAAACTCAGGGCTTGTGAGCAAAGTAGCCATTTTTCTTCATGACATTTAAGTGAAAAAAAAGTATCAAATCTGAACTGATTGATACACCCGTGATATTTACAAAAATAAACATCAGCCCGTTGCACTGCTCACTGTGCCTTAAGCTTAAGTTTGCGGGTACCTCTTGGTGCCCCACTCCCTCGCTGACAGCGGCACTGGAGGCAGATTGCTGACTGTGGCGTTTTGTTGGCCCAAATGATCTTGGCTGTCGTGCCCTCTGACTTGTGGGGCCTGAGCAGGCTGTGCTGAGGGGGTTTCGCTCAGCGATGTGCCTGGCAGTCCTCAGTCATCGCCACTTTGAAGATGGCGCGATGACTCGTAGAGAGGTGGAGGAGAAGCTGGCCTCTGGCGGTCCTGTGTGAGGTGGCCAGAGAGGACAGGCACCTTGTCTACTACCACATCAAAACGCCAAAACAGGATTTGCCCGTAACAAATCCAGGCTGCCTTTTAATGACCTGAATTTGACCAACTGATTATGAATTTTGTCCCGAATTATAATTTCTGAAAACTTCCCCACCATTGAGGTTAGACTGACAGGCCTGTAGTTGCTGGCCTCATCCTTAGCTGATTTCTGAATATGGATGCAACGTTTGCAATCCCCCAGACTTCTGGGCACTGCCGTTATGTATAAGGAGGATGGGAGAAATATTGGCCATTTCCATCCCTATTTCCTTCAGCATCCTTGAAGACAACTCCTCTAATCCTGGTGACTTATCACCTTTAAGTACAGCCGATCTACTATTTATCAGTTGTAAACCTTTCAAGTGTCTCAACTATCTCCTCTTTTGCCATGACTTGAGAAGCATCTTTACATCCCTGTAGACATTGACAGTCAATTTGAGCAGAAGTCTGTACTGCGTTAGCTGATCTCAGCCATAGCAGGGGTTAAGGTGTGGTAATTGGCCTAAGTATCCCAAGGGAGGGAAAAATCAGTCAGGGATCACATTCCTAATCACTACTGCTCCATGGTGACACAGCCTGTGTATTGATGCCAGGCAGCAGTGACCATAATACTGTTCATTCCTAAATATCCAACTAACACTGGGTGTTGAGGCTCCTGTATTTAGCAGTCACGTGAAGCAGGTGTGTGAAGGTTTAGGGAACTGTACCACAGCATGTGTCAGCATTCCCAGGCGAGTAGGGGACATAAGGGGGAAAGTTTTTTCAGAACGCAGAATCAGAATACACCCCCATCAATCACGGCTGACTGTATCCTTGTTAATTACATAGAATTTACAGTGCAGAAGGAGGCCATTCGGCCCATTGAGTCTGCACCGGCTCTTGGAAAGAGCACCCTACACAAGGTCAACACCTCCACCCTATCCCCATAACCCAGTAACCCCACCCAACACTAAGGGCAATTTTGGACACTAAGGGCAATTTATCATGGCCAATCCACCTAACCCGCACATCTTTGGACTGTGGGAGGAAACCAGAGCACCCGGAGGAAACCCACGCACACACGGGGAGGATGTGCAGACTCCGCACAGACAGTGACCCAAGCCGGAATCGAACCTGGGACCCTGGAGCTGTGAAGCATTTGTGCTATCCACAATGCTACTGTGCTGTGGAGCGTTAATCAACGTTTATATATCGATATTTATATTGTGTCTCTGCTATCGTGCCAGCAGCAGATGTTGCAAACTTTAACTTCAAAGTGTTGTTCATAAATCAATCTTACCATAAATAGTTAATGTGTAATCTGCCTGGATAGAGCTGATGGGATTGACTGCGAGGCAGGTATAGATCCCACAGTCACCTTTCATAGAGCTCGGGATAATGAGGCTTCTGTTCCCATTTATTAGCCAGTGACGCGGAGAGATTTCCCCTCCGTCCTTCTGCCATTTATACCCATGAGGTTTTCCAGAAACATCACAGGTCAGCGCAATGGTGGAAGCGAGAGAGCTGGTGTTGCTCAATATCGAGGTTTCTGACAGCTCCTCTGAAGGGGAAAAAACAATGATTAAGGAACTGCGATGTTAAAAATCTCCATTTGCAATGAAATTTACCTGTACAACATGGTATAAAAACATCGGCATGCACATTATATACACAGCATGTCTCAAAGTGTTTCACAGCCATTTTTAAAGTACAGTTGTTGTGAGACGAACGTGGTGGTGAATTTGTCCCGTTTCGTCACAAACACGAATGTGACGCATGGTCAGTTGATGTGAGTTTAAGAGATCAGGAAGAGAGTGGTACAGGGCAATTTTCAGTGAAACAGAGGATGGAATTCTCCCAAGACCCAACAGATGGGTTCACTGGGACCTGGGCGGGGGAGGGGGGCCAGAAATTGGTTTCACGGTGCCGTGGGTTTACAGCGGACTCCTTTGCTGGTGTCCACCATGGCGGGTTGGAAACCCCACCAGGGGCCAGTGTGCCAAGAAAGATCCACCACCCGACACCTGGTTATCCGCGATGCTGGTGAAAAAACACCCCAACGGGAAACAGGTTTGGAACGACATAGCGTGCAGATGTTGGGACTCACCTGAACAATGCCCGAGGCTGACTCCGGAGTTCAAGGTAGAGGCTGCGCACAATCCTGGAACATCAGGGCAGCATTGGGGCGGCATGGTGGCACAGTGGGCAGCACTGCTGACTCACAGCACCAGGGATCCGGGTTCGATTCCGACCTTGGGTGACTATCTGTGTGGAGTCTGCATGTTCTGCCCGTGTCTGCGTGGGTTTCCTCCGGGTGCTCCGGATTCCTCCCCCAGTCCAAAGATGTGCAGGTTGGGTGGCTTGACCATGATAAATTACCTTTTAGGGTGGGGTTCAATGACTAGGGCAGGGGATTGGGCCTAGGTAGAGTGGTCTTTGAAAGGGTCGATGTAGTCTTGATGGGCCGAATGGCCTCCTTCTGTACTGTAGGGATTCTATGATCATAGCAGTGGGTGGGAAGAGAATCTGCAGGTGGACCTTCCAGATCAGGTGTCCCGGACGGAGGTTCTCTTCCAGCCTTAGGGAGGTTGCCTTCCAGTGCAGCAGGATGCCATTCTGTCCCTCAAGTCTGTGCTGAACCTCTGAAAGAGAACTCTACCTAGGCCCACCCATCTGAACCTATCCCCATCACCCCGCATCTTCAGACACTAAGAGGGCATTTAGCTTGGTAAATCCACCAAACTGTACATTGTGGGAGGAAACCGGAGCACTCGGAGGAAACCGATGCAGACAGGGGGGAGAACGTGCAAACTCCACACAGACAGTGACCCGTTTCTCTGGCACTGTGAGGCAGCAGTGCTAACCACTGTGCCACCATGCACAATTTATGCCAGAGTCAATTCTAGGGACGAACCCCGAGTGGGAGCCCCATAAGGAGGGAGAGGTGAGGGAGAGCAGACATTGAGGGGGTGGTGGGGGGGGGGGGGGGGGGGGGGAGGGGGGGGGGGAATTCTGGCGGTAAATGTTAGAGGGGGGGGCGGGGGAGAAGAGCCTCTGAGACCTCAGGGATGTGGGCTGGTGGCTGTTAGACTGTAAGTGTCATGTGTTGGTGCAAAAAGACTGCAATGTGTAGCTGACTGGTTGGTGTGCTGGTCCGGTACTTGCACAACCATCATATGGACAATTGGCTGCTGAGCCTTCCAACAAGGAGTCTTTTGGTAGTCTTGTGGGTTACTAATTCTTGGGAGAATGTCACCATTGACCAAGAGGAGAATGTTGAGCACGAACATCTTAATCACTTCCCTGCCTCTTAAGGGATTGGAGAAATGTGCTCATGTCATCTTTCTGAAACTCTGTGGGAATCAGAGTTTTACTGGCATGTCTTCTAATTCTTACCATTGCAATGGCGTCAGCACATGGCATAACTCCCTCTTCAGGTTCGTGCCTTTACACAACCTCTTCACCCAAGGAGATGAGTGCCTCCTCCCTGTTGCAACTTATCCCCGGCTTTGAAGCACCACGCTGTTCAGAGTCCAGCAAACCACAATGATGCGGGACACCTTTTGAGCAGAGTACTTGAGAGACCCACCTGAATGGTCCAAACATCTGAAGCGTATCTCCAGGATGCCTATTGTTAGCTCTATCACAGACACTGTGAGTGCATGTTCTGCATTGCACCCCTTCACCGATGCACTTTGTGGGTAACGAATGGATAGTCATTATCCGTGCCTTATCATCTAGCAGCCAACCTTCTCTGCACTGAGGGCCCTCAAAGATCTGTGACACCTGGGACTGGCACAAGATGTACGAGTCATGCGGACTCCCAGGGTACCTGGCATAAACTTGCATGATCTGTTCCTGGTGATCGCAGATTAGTTGTATGTTGAGCGAGAGGGAAATCTTTCCTGTTTATGAAAATCAGTGGCTGCTGCCAGGAAGCACCTGAGGGCCACATGTGCACTATCAGTGTTGTGCTGTACTAATGACAAAGCCTGGCTTGCTTCACCACAGTAAACTGCATGTTGCACGTTATTGCAAAGGGCCGTTAACATCCCCCATACATTTATGCGTTTATGACCGAGAGATCTTGCACAGTTCCTCAGTGGAACCCTGGAATGAACCACTTGCAAAAACATGTATAAGAACCCCCGTCCCATGAGGCCATTGATTACTCCCACCCCCAGCCACCAACCCGACTTGCCAGTTCCGTAATCAGTGCAGCTGCCTCCCCTGACAGTGACATCTGCAGTGCAGGAGTTTGCTACCCACCCCCAGGATGCAACCCTGTGAGCAACTGACCACGCCCTGCACACTGTGTTGTGCATAGCCCACAGTGCACAAAAATGTCGGTCCACTCCTCGGACTTGGAACAAGACACGTGTGCCATGCATAGCCCTGTGGCATGGCCCACTTAGCCCCAGGACTGCCTTTCATCGTTGATCCTGACAATGTGATCTTTAACTCCCTCCTCCCCTCAATTTGCACGCGAGTCCACCCTATCCTTCCAGCCTCCAGTCAATCCCCACAGCCATGCCCCTGCCTTCCAGCCTCCCACCACCTCCATTGTGGTAGGAATAACAGCAAAAGGGATTATTATTTAAATGATAAAATATTAAAACATGCCGCTGTGCAGAGTGACCTGGGTCCGAGTGTATGAGTCGCAACAAGTTGGTTTACAGGTGCATCAGGTGATTAAGAAGGCGAATGGAAATTTATCCTTCATTGCTAGAGGGATGGAGATTAAGACTCGGGAGGTTATGCTGCAATTGTATAAGGTGTTAGTGAGGCCAAACCTGGAGTATTGTGTTCAGTTTTGGTCTCCTTACTTGAGAAAGGACGTACTGGCGCTGGCGGGTGTGCAGAGGGGATTCACTAGGTTAATCCCAGAGCTGAAGGGGTTGGATTATGAGGAGAGGTTGAGTAGACTGGGACTGTACTCGTTGGAATTTAGAAGGATGAGGGGGGATCTTATAGAAACATTTAAAATTATGAAGGGAATAGATAGGATAGATGCGGGCAGGTTGTTTCCACTGGCGGGTGAAAGCAGAACTAGGGGACATAGCCTCAAAATAAGGGGAAGTAGATTTAGGACTGAGTTTAGGAGGAACTTCTTCACCCAAAGGGTTGTGAATCTATGGAATTCCTTGCCCAGTGGAGCAGTTGAGGCTCCTTCATTAAATGTTTTTAAGATAAAGATAGATAGTTTTTTGAAGAATAAAGGGATGAAGGGTTATGGTGTTCGGGTCGGAAAGTGGAGCTCAGTCCACAAAAGATCAGCCATGATCTCATTGAATGGCGGAGCAGGCTCGAGGGGCCTGATGGCCTACTCCTGCTCCTAGTTCTTATGTTCCTGCCCCAAGGTCTCGCCCGGTGCTGAGAAAATCAAAGCAGTCTCCAGATATGGCAGCAGCACAGTCGAAGGTTAGCAAACGCTGCATGTACAAACCTTGATGGTGTGAATGAAGTGCGGGTCAACCTGTGCATCCCATTTATATCCAGTCGTGAATCAGACTGACCCAAATACCCGCTGTCAGGTTGCTCAATTTGGAGGAAGAATGTGAGTAGTTTAAAAAAAAAAAGAGTATTTGTGATATTGAAGTGGGATCCCGACACGTATCAGCAGGAACATTAATCTGCCATTTACCCACCAAAAGTTGTGCCCCTGCCCACCATGATTCCCACCACTGGCAGATATTCCACCTACTGTCGCTTAAACCCGTGACATAAACATACCTATTATCTGTAGCCGAACAGTTTGAGCAATGATATTTTGTTGATTGGTCGAAAGTGTATAAAGACCCTCGTCTGAAAAATGTAATTGATGAAGGATAAATGATCCATTAAATGGGAAGATGTCAATGCGATCGTTGTATTTTTTCATGAAGGAAGGTTCGGTATTGTTTGGGTGAAACTGCAGCACTTTAGTTCTGGTTCCATTCTCTGTACTTCCACTCAACACCTCCCATTTGAACATTTCAGCCTGGTTCCGGTGTTCCTCAAAGACTCCAGGAAAGAACATGGAGCCCCCAGGAGCACGGTAAACTTCCATTTTTCCTACAAAAGAAATAATAGTACAGTCTCTGTGTGGTGTAGAGTGAGTATTTAGTGTTATTCCATGTACTGAGGGCAAGTGTTGCTTCTATGAAGCATCAATACTTTCTGTCACTGACATGTTATGTGATTGACAGGGTGTAACATCCATTAGTTCACATTGCCACTGGGTTGGCCAGAGTGCATTTTCCCAGGTACTTCACAAATAGCAGGCAGGGAATTGGGAAAATCCCACAGGCAGAATTCATAAATTCCCATCATCTACCAGCAAACTACTCATGGTTTTCTGACAGTCTGTCAGTTGTTTGAGAGCCCCAAGTAACTGGCAGGGTCCATTTAGCCGACGGTCCAGGGGTTTCCCCGACGGCGAGGGGCTGCCCCCACAATGGGAAACCCATTGACCGGCCGGCGTTACGGAGCATCCGGCCGGCGGGGTGAAATGGAAATGTGGCGGGGCGGAGAATCCAGCCCGTCTCAGTGGAGAGAAACAGCAGCCAAATTGCGCATAGTAATAAACGCAATTTGGAGTAATTGTTTGGTTCCTCTTATGGTGATTTAGTTCATAACCACAGGGTGCTTGGCTGGCATTGACAGGCTGGCAGAGACAATGCCAGGGTGTCCAGGTGGCATCTTTCCTGTGCTAGGGATCAGAGGCCAGGGGGTGCCGTACTCATATGAGGTGGGGTGAGGGGGGCTCGGGTACATCCTAACTAGTAAGTTGGGGGGGTTGCGTTGGGGGGATTGAGACAGATCGGGGCACCATTTTCAAATAGCGGAGCTCCTCAGAACAGCAAATTAAGGCAATTAAGATCTCGAGGCCCAAAACAATAACATTTAATAGCGGGGTCATTCGCTGTGCTGCGGGGTCATTCTCTGTGCTGCGGGGCACCGGCATTTATAGCGGGGTCATTCGCTGTGCTGCGGGGCACCGGCAAACATTCACTAAACACGCCTGCAAGTCATTCTGTTTTTTTTCCATAAATAGCCCCCTTTAGCAAAACAGCAGGATGTGTCATGCAAAACCTAGACATGCTAATGGGGATGATGTCCTTATTACTCAAAGTTTCTAAATTGGAGGGGCGGGATTCTCCCATTGCCGGCGCCGAAATTGCTTTTGCCGATTGGCCGGAGAATCCGTTTTTACGCCAAAATCGGGGGCGGTGCAGTTTTTCGGATGCTCCGCCCACTCAAAAACGGCATGCTCAAGGATTACGCTGGACACCATTGGGACGGCCTCAGGACGTCACCCGCGGCCCTCCCCCGATGCTCCCCCCCCCCCAATGGGCCGTCTACCAGACAGCATCGGTCGCGTGTCCTCTCAACTTTCATGGAACCTGGGACAGCACGGTGGCAGAGTGGTTAGCATTGCTGCCTCACGGCGCTGAGGACCCGGGTTCGAATCCCGGCTCTGGGTCACTGTCCGTGTGGAGTTTGTAGATTCTCCCCGTGTCTGTGTGTGTTTCACCCCCACAACCCAAAGATGTGCAGGGTAGGTGGATTGGCCACGCTAAATTGCCCCTTAATTGTAAAAAAATTAATTGGGTACTGTATATTTTTATTTAAAAACCTGGCGTGACGGCTGCAGACTGTGTCCAGCGGTGCCACAGTCGGGGGGGGGGGGGGGTTTGGGAGCCGTTCTGCTGGTGGGGGGGGGGGGGGGGGGGGGGGGGCTTCGGCAGGGTCTGGGGAGACTGCTGGGGGGTGGTCCAGGGTGGCAATGGAGGTTACAGGGGGGAACTATCTGGCAGGCCGGGTCCGCACGCAGCCGCCGCCATGTTGTACGCCGCCGCTATGCGCGGCCACGGACCCGGCCATTCTGCTAGCCCCCCACCGGGGCGGAGCATCGGTGCGGGGGCGCCCCGACATTTTGGTCGTAAGGCCCGGCGCATTCTCTGGACATAGCTGCAAAATCGGAGAATCCAGCCCCAGATGTCTGGTCGGCAGTCATATTGTGCCCAAATGGTTTGGTGGGATAGTGAAAGGGACATTTGGCAGCTATAAGGAGAGACTTTGGCTGAGCTTCTCCACCTGTTCCTGCCGGTGGGGTTCTCTGCTCCCCCTGCAGTGAACGGGGTTTTGGCTGTGTGCCTAATTCTCCGCTCCCGCTGGCATCAGTGGCAGGGCGAACGCCGATCGGAGAATCCCGGCCTTTATCCTTACTCCCCCTGTTAGCATGTCACATCATGTGACTGAATTGCCAACATCATGTGACTGAATTGCCATTCCGTTTCCACGATTTCAATATTTTCACAGAATCCATATTGTGCAGAAGGAGGCCATTCAGCCCATCGGGTCCGCACTGACCCTCTGAAAGAGCACCCCCACCCAAGCCCACTTCCCCCACCCTATCCCCGTAACCCCACCTAACCTGCACCTCTTTGGACACTGAGGGGCAATTGAACATGGCGTGTCCACCCAACCTGCACATATTTGGAGTGTGGGAGGAAACCGGAGCACCCGGAGGAAACCCACGCAGACGGGGAGAACGTGCAAACTCCACACAGACAGTGACCCAAGGCCGGAATCGAACTCGGTTCCCTGGCGCTGTGAGGCAGCAGTGCTAACCACTGTACCACCAGCTTCAATGACGTTAACAGCCATAACTCTGTGGTAGACAATTCTTAAGTGAAGTGAATGATTCATGAGTCATATCAGTTTCAACACGTACAAATAAATCAAAAGTACTCACCAGAGACAAACAATTCTATTGTTCCCTCCAGTTTGGCATCAACAGAAATGGTATAAACCCCTTGGTCCGCAGGTTTCACATTGCTCAGGATCAGAGAGCCATCATTTTCATTAAAATATAAACGATGTTTGAACTGTGATTGTGGTTCTATTTTCTGCCTATGCCGGTCATAATCCAAAATAGTTATCGGGTGTTTACTGTTGGTGGTGAATTCCCACAAAAGGTCAGCGTTGGTAAAATTAATTCTTTGTCCAAGATCCAGTAAAACTGACGAACCGACAATGCTATACACTTCTTTGCTTGAAACTGATTGACATAACATAGAACATGCAATAATTAAAACTGTGGTAATGAAACACAAATGGAACGGCAATCATCAAGAAAAACTATAACAAATGAGACTATACGTTATACGAGCAGATATCATTTGGTGCTTTGCCCCAAATCACTTGACCTTCATGTTTTCTGCACTCCCGTTAGAAACATAGACAACTGCAGCAGGAGTAAGCAATTGGGCCCTTCGAACCTGCTCTGCCATTCAGTATGATAATGGCTGATTCCTTATCTCAACACCTTACTCCTCCAGCCTTCTCCCCCATACTCCTTTTGAGTCTCAAATTTCCTTTTCAAATATATTCAGTGACTTGGCTTCCCTTCACCACCCTCTGGGTGAAGAGATTTCTCCTCATCTCATTCCTACGTAGCCAACTCCATATCCTGAGATTGTGACCACTCATTCCAGACAACCCCAGCCCAAGGAAACAACACCCCTGCATCCAGCCCTGTAAAAATGTTACTCGCTTCAATGAGACCCCCTCCCATTCTTCTGGCAAGTGAACACCGGCCTAGTTGATCCATTCTCTCCTCCAACAACAGTCCCGCCACCCCAGGAATCAGTCTGGTGAACCTTTGCTGCACTCCCATCTATGGTACGTATATCCTGTCACATGTAAGGACCCAAAGCTGCACAAGAAACTCCAGGGTGGCACGGTAGCCCAGTGGTTAGCACTGCTGCCTCACAACGCCAGGGACCCGGGTTCAATTCCAGCCTCGGGTGACTGTCTGTGTGGTGTTTGCACATTCCCCCCGTGTCTGCGTGGGTTTCCTCCGGGTGCTCCGGTTTCCTCCCACAGTCCAAAAATGTACGTTAGGTGAATTGGCCATGATAAATTGCCTCTTAGTGTCTAAAAGGCTCGGTGGGGTTCTGGGGATAGGGCAGGGTCATGTGCCTAAGATGGGGTGCTCTTTCAGAGGGTCGGTGCAGACTCGATGGGCCGAATGGTCTCCTTCTGCACCGTGGGGATTCTATGATACGTGTGGGCTCACCAATGCCCTGGACAGCTGCAGTAAGACAAATCCTGTTGCAATAAAGACTGACATACCATTTGCCTTCCTGTTTGTTGTAGCTGCATTTTTGCTTTCAGTGACTTGTGTAACAGCACACCCAGAACACTTTGGACGTCAAAATTTCCCAATATATAACCAGTTAAATAATTCTCTGCCATTCTGTTTTTCCGACTGAATTGGATAACTTCACACTTTATATTGCATCTGCCCTGTATTTGCCAGCTCAACTTGTCGAACTCACCCTGAAATCCGACATCCTCCTCACCATTCTCATTCCCACCAAGATTCATGCCGTCAGCAAACTTAGAAATATTGCGTTTGGTTCCCTCATCCAAATCATTGATGTATATTGTTAATAGCTGGGGCCCAAGCACTGATCCCTGCGGGGCCCCGATTAGTCATTTATTCCACACCCACACCCATTTATTCCAATTCTTGTTTGCTAACAACTCTTAATCAATGCCAATATATTACCCCAATCCCATGCACTTTTATTTTGTACACTAACCTCTTACGTGGAACTTTATCAAAATCTTTCTGAAAGAGGGCGGCACGGTGGTGCAGTGGTTAGCACTGCTGCCTCATCACGGTACCGAGGACCCAGGTTCGATCCTCGCCCCGGGTCACTGCCCGTGTGGAGTTTGCACATTCTCCCCGTTGTCTGTGTGGGTCTCACCCCCAGAACCCAAAACGATGTGCAGAGTGGGTGGATTGGCCACGCTAAGTTGCCCCTTTATTGGAAAAAAAGAATTGGGTACTCTAAATTTATTTTTTTTTAAAAAGCTTTCTGCAAAATTCAAATGCATCACTTTTTTAAAAATAAATGATATAATTATAATTATATTTTTTTCCAGTGAAGGGGCAATTTAGCATGGCCAATCAACCTAACCCGCACGACTTTGGGTTATGGGAGTGAGACCCACGCAGATCCGGGGAGAATGTACAAATTCCACACGGACGGGGGACTGGGATCGAACCCGGTTCCGCAGCACCGTAGGCAGCAGTGCTAACCACTGCGCCACCATGCCGCCCAATTCAAATGCATCACATCCACTCATCCTGCCTTATCTATTCTGCTCGTTATGTTCTCAAAAACCTCCAGTAGGTTTGTCCTACACAATTTCTCTTTCATAAATCCAGGCTGTTTTTGTCTAATCTCACTGATATTTTTGTCTAATCCCATTGATATTTTTGAAGTGTACTGTGATCACATCCTTTATAATCGACCCTATCAATTTCCCTACTACTGACGTTAGGCTAAACAGTCTGTTTTTCACGGGTTTTACTTTCCTTTTTTAAGTAACGGGGTTACGTTTGCCACTATTAATTCTGCCGGGCTGGTCCCGAAAAGTATAGAATTTTTGAAGATGACAACCAATACATCCACTATTTCCATGATCACCTCGTTTTGTATCCAGGATGTAGATTATCAGACTCGGGGGTTTTAATCAGCTTTCAGTCCCATTCCTTTCTCTATTTTCTTTAGTAAAACTAATGTCCTTCAATTCCTCCTTTTCACTGGCCCCTTGGTTCCTCGGCATTTCTGGGAATTCACTTGTGTCTTCGCCCAAGAAACCCAGACTAAAGTAGTTGTCTGATTACTGATGGATCTCTGTGTCTATTCGGAACCCTGGATATCTGTTATCTCTTCCCAAATAACAGAGGTCAAGTCTGGGCTTTTTGGCAAAGTTCACTTGAACTTTATTTGTCAGCTATGTCACTGGTAAATTTTATTTGTCAATACAAAATTAGGTCAGAATGGTCGTCTTTAGTGAATACAGTCCTTGAGTTTTCATTCAATTACAAATCTAGGTTATTCTTCAAATCATAATACACAGTATAAAACGACTGAGTGATTTAAAGAAAAGAAAGATGGTGATTTAGTAAAACAGCAAGGAAATAGTTTTAGAAAAAGATAAATTGATTCCAAAATGAATTTTTCCATCTCGGCAAGTGATTCTTAAAGGAGATTATTATTTTAAGGTCTCGCCTTCTTTACACCTCTGATTGGCTTTAACTGATTTATAATTCACTTAATTCGGCCAAAGTGTGTCTGTCTGTCAATTTAAGTGTATTTAAATATATTGGTGCCAATTTCTCGTTCCATCGCCGCCTGCCAATTTATCCACACCTGCATTTAGACGTTATTGGAGAAACACAGTTTTCGCTAAGAAATTATCAGCCCTAGACTGGCTGTTACTATAGAGAAGGAACTACCAGTTCTTTACTGTATAACAATGGGGCCTTTTAGCTAGTTGACGTCACTGTTCCTACAATCTTAAGCAAGTCTCAAGCAACTTGCAAATGTTCCCAGCTATTCGGCTTCCCTTACTCTCATGGTTAATATGATTATAGTTAATTATTCTCATTTAGGCCTCTTATATCTGACTAGAATAGCCAATTTCTATCAATTACTCTGCCACTTATTTGCCCTCCATGATTAATTCGCCCATTTTGGACTGTAAGAAACCTACATTTATCTTAACTAATCTTTTTCTTTTCATGGAAGTTTTTACAATCTGCTTTTATGTTACTTTCAAGTTTACTCTCATACTCTATTTCTACCCTCTTATCAATCTCTTTGCCCTCCTCTGTTGAATCCTAAACTACTCCCCAATCCTCAGGCTTGCTCCTGTTTCTTGCAACTTAATATGATTCTTCTTTGAATCTACTATTTTGTCAGCCATGGTTGGGACTTTTTGTGTCCGAAAGGAATGTACAACTGTTACTATGCATATATTCATTCCTTAAATGTTAGCCATTGCTTATCCACCATCATGCTTAGTTCACTGAAGAGTTTACATTTGTGATTATATAAATCAATTACACCATATTAGATTGAAATTTGAACTGAAAGATCCCAGGGTCAGACGGTTATCCGCCGGAGTTTTATAAGGAGTTCACGACGGAGTTGGCACCACATTTATTGGGGGCGTTTAGCGAAGTGCTGGAGAAGGGGGTTGCTGCCGGAACACTGACACGGGCGACAATCACACTAATTCCAAGGGGAAGGACCCGCTGGAGTGTGCGTCATGCAGGCCCATATCACTGTTGAACACAAATATAAAAGTGCTGGCTAAGTTAGGGGCGGGGAGGATGTAAGGATGCATTCCGGGGGAGGATCAAAAAGGTTTCATGAAGGGTAGGCAACTTTCCAGTAATGTTAGGCAGTTACTAAATGTGATCATGACCCCGAAGGGATGGGTAAGAGGTAGTGGTATCTCTGGACGCGAAGAAGGCTTTCGACCGGGTGCAGTGGTGGTACCTGTTTGCGGTTCTGGGAAGGTTTGCGTTCGGGCCGGTTTGGGGGTGCGCCGGCTGTATGTAGCCCCGATGGCGAGTGTATGGACAACCAAGATGAGTTCACGGAGCTTCGGGTTGCACAAGGGAACAAGGCAGTGGTGTCCACTGTCACCCCTGCTATTTGCGCTGGTGATAGAGCCCTTGGCGATGGCCCTTAGAGGGTCAGCGGAGTGGAAGGGGATTACGAGAGGGAGTAGGGAACACCGGGTGTCGCTGTATGCAGATGACCTGCTGCTGTTCGTGTTAGAACTGCTGGAGAGTATGAGGAGAATTATGGGCTTATTAGAGGCGTTCGGGGCCTTCTCGGGCTATAAGTTGAATGTGGGAGAAAAGCAAGGTGTTTCCGGTGAATGAGCCTGGTCGGGGAGCCAATTTGGGGCGTTGCCATTTAGGGTAGCCGGGGTAGGTTTAGGATTTTGGGGTCCCTGCGAAGGGGGAGTGGGCAATGATGCACAAATGGAACCTAACAAAGTTGGTGGAGGAGATAAAGGAGACTTTAGGAGATGGGATACGTTACCCCTGACACTGCCGAACAAGGGTCCAGGTGGTAAACATTCACATCCTGCCAAGGTTCCTATTTATATTCCAGACCCTCCTGATCTTCATTCCGAAGACCTTTTTCCAGAAACTGGATGCAACAATTTTGGAGGTTATAAGAACATAAGAACTAGGAGCAGGAGTAGGCCATCTGGCCCCTCGAGGCTGCTCCGCCATTCAATGAGATCGTGGCTGATCTTTTGTGGACTCAGCTCCACTTTCCAGCCCGAACACCATAACCCTTAATCCCTTTATTCTTCAAAAAACTATCTATCTTTACCTTAATACCTCAACTGTTTCACTGGGCAAGGAATTCCATAGATTTACAACCCTTTGGGTGAAGAAGTTCCTCCTAAACTCAGTCCTAAATCTACTTCCCCTTTGTTTGAGGCTATGCACCCCTAGTTCTGCTTTCACCCGCCAGTGGAAACAACCTGCCCGCATCTATCCTATTTATTCTCTTCATAATTTTATATGTTTCTATCCCCCCCCCCCCCCCCCCCCCCCCCCCCCCGCATCCTTCCAAATTCCAACGAGTACAGTCCCAGTCTACTCAACCTCTCCTCGTAATCCAACCCCTTCAGCTCTGGGATTAACCTAGTGAATCTCCTCTGCACACCTTCCAGCGCCAGTACGTCCTTTCTCAAGTAAGGAGACCAAAACTGAACACAATACTCCAGGTGTGGCTTCACTAAGACCTTATATGGCGATCAAGGTACCTCGGATGAAGAGCGCCCTGATACCGAGGCAGAAAGTGGGGTTGGTGTTACAGAATCTGCTGCACTATTATTGGGTGGTGAATGTGAAGAAAGTGAGGCGATAGTGGGAGGGAGACGGAATGGGTTAGAATGGAGGAGTCCTGTAGAATGGGGGTCCAGCCAGAGGGCCCTGGTGACGGCAGCATTACCGATGGCACCAATGAGATATACGAAGAGCCCGGTTGTACAGTCCACGGTTAGGGTGTGGAACCAGCTGAGGAGGCACTTTAGGATGGAGGGGATGTCGGTGCTGATACCGTTGTGCAGAACCATGGGTTCAAGCTAGGGGAGACAGACGGCATGTACAGGAGGTGGGGAGAGCTGGAGCTGGTGAGGGCGAGGGAGGTTTACAAGTCTGGAAGAGCTGCGGGAGAGGGTAGAGCTCCAGAAGGGAAGCAAATTCGGGTATGTGCAAGTGAGAGATTTGCCCGGAAGGTACGGAGAGGATTTCCCAAGCTGCCGAAATATGCCTTACTGGAACGGTTGCTGCTCCCGAACGTGGAAGGGGAGGGTATGTTCCCAGGTGCCCAGAGACAGGGCAAGAGGAGCCTGGAGTCACAGCGAGGTCCTGGGTCCTGTCAAGAATTTAGGAAGAACAAATGGACCTCAGGACAGTGGATCAGCAGCTGCTGATGCTGAGGGGAGTTGGTGGGGAGAGCACCTTTGAAGACACTTGTCATTGGGACAGCCTCTTCTTTGCCATTGACACTAATCACTAATGCCTCAGAGTTCCTGCAGACACAGATGAGCCTCCCATCACTCCGCAGAAGATCCCTACTACCACATGGGGGCCCTCACGGTCTCAGGCAACCCTTATGTCCAGGCAACAGAGAATAACGGTCAGCCGCCTGTCTCCAGCAGAGCTACCAGCAGGGGCAGGTGGGCGGGGCAGCACCACACTATACAATCCATAAGAACATTAAGAGCATGCATTAGTCACACGTGGGTTCGCGAGGGCGATTATTAAGGCTTTGAATTGTTTGGAAACATGTTTGCTAAGATTCTGATTTAATGAAGGTGTTGGACCTACTTGCTGTTCTCTCTTCATCTGTCTTGTGTGTGTGTGAGAAATGCTGGTTTAGATTTGGATTGACTGCCTGCTATCAAGCGAGTTTCTGCTCATGTGGGTCCCTCTGAAAATTGTCTCATATTGTGCCTCACCCGTGTCACATGCACAGAGGGCCGAGCTGGGAGGTAGAGGAGACTGAAGCAGAGATGCTATCATTTCACAAATGCCATCTTCCTATTTACAAATCCTGAGGGGCTTTGACAGGATCGATGTGGAAAAGATATTTCCTCTTGTGGGAGAATCTAGAAATGGGGGGGAGGGGGCTGTTTAAAAATAAACTGGCATCCATTTAGGTCAGTGATATGGAGATCTTTTTGTCTAAGAGGGTAGACCGTCTCTGGAAAGGGCGGTGCAGATAGAATTTTTGAATATTTTTTTAAGGCAGAGCAAGTAGAGTCTAGATAAGCGAGGGGGGGGGGGGTGAAATGTTATCAGGGGTAGGCAGGAATGTGGATTTGACAATCATTCCAACTATTGATTAGCTGAATGGGTTCAAAGGACTGAGTGGCCTGCTCGTAATTGCATGCTCACATGTAAATATTGGGGCTGGGGTGGTTTAGCACAGTGGGCTAAACAGCTGGCTTGTAATGCAGAACAAGGCAGCAGCGCGGGTTCAAGTCCCGTACCGGCCTCCCCGAACAGGCACCGGAATGCGGCAACTAGGGCCTTTTCATGGTAACTTCATTGAAGCCTATTTATGACAATAAGCCATTTTCATTTTCATTTCATTGCATTTTTCATCTAAAACCTGCAACAGCTTCCCCTCCTGGCTGACATTGCTGCTGCTCCTCGCCTGACTTATTGTCACAAGTAGGCTTCAATGAAGTTACTGTGAAAAGCCCCTTCAGACTCCTCCGGAGATCCTGAGGCCTGTCATCAGAGGATGCCGACCACACCATGATATCATCCTCTGCCAGGGCTCCAGGTTGTGTATGACACGGCAGACCATGACAGTTAGTGAGACACAAGCTGCAGAATAATAGAGAACCACTGCACAGTCCAAACAGGGAAACCTCATTTATCGCAGACCAATGGTCTGCTTGATGATGGCCTGATAGGTGCCTGGCTCACAATGTACCATGCCCCGCCTCTCTCCACAGATTTCCCATCAAGGTCATGGGCAATCTCTAAAGTGTGCATCCCTCTTCTCCAAGACAGCAACCCTCCAATAGCTGTGTGATACAAAACATGGCATGTGCAAACCACGATTATCCCAGGATAGCAGGCACATACCAGTATAATCCTCTAACGATGGTCACACACAAGTTCCACACAGAAGGAATGCAAATCGTTTTGATTCACAAATGCCCCTGAATGCCCTGATGGGGATCTGATTGCCACATGCATGCAAACAATTACACCCGTGTTTTTCAAACGCTATGGGAGCCAGGGAACTCTGGTCTGAGCGCACCCCTGCTCGGACAGAATTTCACATGGGCCCCCAAGCCCCAAAACCCCCACTGGGAGCCAGAGCCCCATAACCTGAGCAGCCTCATGGAAATGCCCTTTCGCACTACATGGAGGGGTTTCCTGTCTGAGTTACTGCTGCACACCCTCCCTTTCCTTGCACTGGCCCGGTAATGCCATGTTGCTGTCCCGAGACAGAGGACTCCAGTGGAAACCCCCCTAAGGAGGGGCTTCCCCCTTAACATCAGGGACCTCATAGGGTTTATTCCCGGATAGACTTTTTTGTCCTGAGCAGGGGGTTGATCCCGAGGGTGCAGGATGCCGAGTATTCGGCCATAGCGATTTCGGACCATGCCCCGCACTGGATTGATCTGGAGATGGGGGAGGCACGGGACCAGCGCCCGCTCTGGCGCCTGGATGTGGGGATGCTGGCGGAGGAGGAGGTGTGTAAGAGGGTTCGGAGAAGCATTGAGGGGTATCTGGTTACCAATGATACGGGGGAGGTCCAGGTGGGGATGGTCTGGGAGGCTCTGAAAGCAGTGATCCGGGGGGAGCTGATCTCCATCCGGGCCCACAGGGAAAGGAGGGAGAGGAAGGAGAGGGAGAGACTGGTGGGAGAGCTTCTGGAGGTGGACAGGAGATATGCGGAGGCACTGGAGGAAGGGTTGCTGGGAGAACGGCGCAGGTTGCAGGCCAATTTTGACTTGTTGACCACCAGAAAGGCGGAGACACAGTGGAGGAGGGCGCAGGGTGCGGTATATGAGTATGGAGAGAAGGCGAGCAGGATGTTGGCGCATCAGCTCCGTAGGCGAGATGCGGCTAGGGAAATTGGGGGAGTGAAGGATGGGGGTGGAAATGTAGTGCAGAAGGGGACAGAAGTAAACGGGGTCTTTAGGGACTTTTACGAGGGATTGTACCGGTCGGAACCTCCGAGGGGGAGAGAGGGGATGGAGAGCTTCATGAACAGGCTATGTTTCTCAAGGGTTCAAGAGAGGCTGGTTGAGGGGCTGGGGGCGCCGATAGAGTTGGAGGAGCTAGTCAGGGGGATCGGGCAAATGCAGTCAGGTAAGGCCCCGGGGCCGGACGGGTTCCCGGCAGAATTTTACAAAAAATATGCGGACCTGGTGGGTCCCCTGCTGGTGCGAACTTTCAATGAGGCGTGGGAGGGGGGGGGCTTTGCCCCCGACGATGTCGCGGGCACTGATCTCTTTGATCCTAAAACGGGATAAGGACCCCTTGCAGTGCGGATCATATAGGCCTATTTCACTCCTTAACGTAGACGCTAAGTTGCTGGCGAAGATCCTGGCTACCAGGATAGAGGATTGTGTGCCAGAGGTAATTCATGAAGATCAGACAGGGTTTGTCAAGGGGCGGCAGCTCAACACGAATGTGCGGAGACTGCTCAATGTCATCATGATGCCGGCAGTGGAGGGGGAGGCGGAGATAGTGGTGGCGCTGGATGCAGAGAAGGCGTTTGATAGAGTTGAGTGGGGGTACCTATGGGAGGTGCTGGAGAGGTTTGGATTTGGGGAGGGATTCATCAAATGGGTGAGGCTGCTTTACGCGGCGCCGATGGCGAGTGTAGTCACAAATGGAAGGAGATCGGAGTATTTTAGGCTTTATCGTGGGACCAGGCAGGGGTGTCCCCTGTCCCCCCTGCTCTTTGCACTGGCGATTGAACCGCTGGCTATGGCGTTGAGGGAGTCAGGGAAGTGGAGGGGTCTGGTGCGGGGGGGGGGGGGAGGAGCACCGGGTATCGCTGTATGCAGACGACCTGCTGTTATATGTGGCGGACCCAGAGGGGGGAATGCCGGGGGTGATGGAACTGTTAGCGGAATTTGGGGGCTTCTCGGGCTATAAGCTGAACTTAGGAAAGAGCGAGGTATTTGTAGTGCACCCGGGAGATCAGGAGGAGGGAATTGGGAGGCTCCCCTTCAGGAGGGCAGTGAAGAGTTTCAGGTACCTGGGGGTGCAGGTGGCCAGGAGTTGGGGGGCTCTTCATAAGCTTAACTTCACCAGACTAGTGGAACAGATGGAGGAGGAATTTAAAAGGTGGGACATGGTGCCGCTATCGCTGGCGGGCAGAGTGCAATCCGTCAAAATGACAGTTCTCCCGAGGTTCTTGGTCCTCTTCCAGTGCTTGCCCATCTTTATCCCTAGGGCCTTTTTTTAAAAGGGTGACCAGCAGCATCATGGGATTTGTTTGGGCGCATGGCACCCCGAGGGTGAAGAGGGTCTTCTTGGAGCGGAGTAGGGATGGGGGGGGGCTGGCATTGCCCAACCTCTCGGGGTATTACTGGGCGGCCAACGTGTCGATGGTGCGTAAGTGGGTGATGGAGGGAGAGGGGGCAGCATGGAAACGGATGGAGAGAGCGTCCTGTGGGGATACAAGCCTGGGGGCCCTGGTAACGGCGCCGTGGCCGCTCCCTCCCACGAGGTATACCACGAGTCCGGTGGTGGCGGCTACCCTCAAGATTTGGGGGCAGTGGAGGCGACATAGGGGAGAAGTGGGGGGCTCGATGGAGGCTCCGTTAAGGGGGAACCATAGGTTCGTCCCGGGGAACATGGATGGGGGATTTCGGGGATGGTATAGAGCGGGCATTAGACAGCTGAAGGACCTGTTTATCGACGGAAGGTTTGCGAGCCTGAGGGAGTTGGAAGAGAAATTTGGGCTCCCGCAGGGAAACATGTTTAGGTATCTGCAGGTAAAGGCATTTGCTAGACGGCAGGTGGAGGGATTCCCTGCGCTCCCCGCGAAGGGGGTGAGTGACAGGGTGCTCTCGGGAGTCTGGGTCGGGGAGGGGAAGATATCCGATATCTACAAGCTTATGCAGGAGAAGGAAGAGGCGTCAGTAGAGGAGCTGAAAACGAAGTGGGAGGGGGAACTGGGGGAACAGATCGAAGACGGGACATGGGCTGATGCCCTGGAGAGGGTAAATTCTTCCTCCTCGTGTGCGCGGCTTAGCCTCATCCAATTCAAGGTGCTGCATAGGGCCCACATGACTGGGACGAGGATGAATAGGTTCTTTGGGGGTGAGGATAGGTGTGCCAGGTGCTCGGGGAGTCCAGCGAACCATGCCCATATGTTCTGGGCATGCCCGGCATTGGAGGAGTTCTGGAAGGGGGTGGCGAGGACGGTGTCAAGGGTGGTGGGATCCAGGGTCAAGCCAGGATGGGGACTCGCGATCTTTGGGGTTGGGGTAGAGCCGGGAGTGCAGGAGGCGAAAGAGGCCGGTGTGCTGGCCTTTGCGTCCCTAGTAGCCCGGCGAAGGATTTTGCTACAGTGGAAGGACGCGAGGCCCCCAAGCGTGGAGACCTGGATCAATGACATGGCGGGTTTTATTAAGCTTGAGAAGGTTAAATTCGCCCTGAGAGGATCGGTGCAAGGGTTCTTTAAACGGTGGCAACCTTTCCTCGACTTTCTGGCTCAACGATAGGGTACTGGGACAGTAACAGCAGCAACCCGGGGGGGGGGGGGGGGGGGGGAGCGTTGATTATGTTAGCTTATTTTATTTAAATTTGATTTATCTAATTTTAATTTATGGTTAAGTTCTCTTGTTTGGGGGGGGTGGGGGAATGTGATACATGTGATGTTACGGTATGGGGGGAATTGTGGGTGTTATGGGGCTGTTAGTTGCATATTACTGCTTTTTGCTATACTTTTTGTTATATTTTCTGCAAAAAATTCCAATAAAAAAATTAAAAAAAAAAAAACAAAAAAAAAAAAAACATCAGGGACCTAAGGTGGGGTGTTGCATTCAGCAGTCCCATATAACCATTGGCTGCATCAGTTCACAGACTCGCTTGTGGAGTCCATGGGCCATTCTTATATAGGTTGCTTTAGAGGGCACTCACTTCTCAGTTATTTAAATAACCTTTTGTTGTAGTTTTGTTTGCACTTCAGTCTTGCACTCCGGATCTATGGGCACCCAGTGCGGAGGGGGAGGAGAAAGGAGGACCTCCTCCTCGTGAACCTCCTTCTGGGCATGGCCAAATTTGCCATCAACAGGTCCCAGCAGTGAATGACCAAGGGAGTCGTCCAACCAAATGTCTGCTCCTCTACTGCAGCTACATTCGCGGCCTGGTGTTCCTCGAGTTGGAACATGCAGTGTCATGGCACCCTCGAGGCCCTCCGTGCCCATTGTGCACCACAGGGGCTAGTGACTCTTATCGACCCCTTTAAACACATTTTAGTTTGATGCTTTAAAATTTATTTTGTGATTTGATTTTTGTTTAAGGCAGCATCCCTTTAAGGGAAATGTCCCTTTAATTTTGTTCCTCAGTTTATTTGATTTTGTTTTCTTGGTTGTTTGTGCTGATCCAAATTGTTTTGTCTTTCAGGACCAAATGGCCAGTTGGTCACAACATTCAGATTGGATATTCCGGGATTCTCAGTTTGAAAGTATTTTTATGCAAGCACACAGTAGAATGGAGGTTCAAAATAAATCACTAACTTCACCAAACTGTACCAGCGAGGAAAAGTAAAATTGTTCTCAAGGTGAAGGTGGCTTTGAATGGGAAATGTTTGTGTTATCCAATCAGAACGTTCTGAGGGACTGGCCAGCCAACGTACTGAAAGGTGAACCACTCAGGGCAGTGAAAAGCGACGCACTGTTCAACTATTCTGCCAAAGAAAGATTAGCGGCTGCGCTCCAGATTGAGTATCTGTGTGATTTTGTGTGAACGTTAATCTCAACCTTGAACATTAACTCTGCTTTTCTGATCTCCACAGATGCTAAATGATCAACTGAGTTTCTCCAGCGTGAGATGATCTACGTGGATGAGACCAGAAATGCGTATCAGGAGAGGATTAGGGCAGCACGGTAGCACAAGAGGATAGCACTGTGGCTTCACAGCGACAGGGTCCCAGGTTCGATTCCCCGCAGGGTCACTGTCTGTGCAGAGTCAGCACGTTCTCCCCGTGTCTGCGTGGGTTTCCTCCGGGTGCTCCCACAGTCCAAAGATGTGCAGGTTAGGTGGATTGGCCAGGATAAATAGCCCTTAGTGACCAAAGGGGGTTAGGAGGGGTTATTGGGTTACGGGGATAGGGTGGAAGTGAGGGCTTAAGTGGGTCGGTGCCGACTCAATGGGCCGAATGGCCTCCTTCTGCGCTGTATGTTCTATGATTGACGGGCTGGCCCTCATTCCTGTGGATACAAAAACTCTTGGTGGACTGGATACAGAAATTGGGCAGGATACTCCGGCATTCGCTGGAAGTGGCATTCTCTGGTCCCGCCGGTTGTGCACCCTCCCCAGCGGGTTTCCTGGCGGTGTGGTGTGGCTACAATAGGAAATCCCTTTGACAAGCGGCAGGAGTAGAGGATCCCACTGCCAGCAACTACACGTCAAAATTCTCCATCCTCGCTAACAGCAGGGCGGCATCGCAACAGGGAATCCTGGCTATTGTTTTCTCTCGTGGGGAAGAATGGAACTGGAGGCTATCAATACAAGATAGGCACCAAGACAACCAATCAGAAACCTCCTACCTGGAGATTAGTGAGAATATGGAATTTGCTACATTTATATGATACATTTTAGATAGAAGGAAATGGATGGTATCAATGGCAGATTAGATGAAAGAAGATGATCAGCGGCTGAAGTGGAGCATAAACAGCAGGGTTTGGTTGGGCCAAATGGCCTACTTCTCTTTGCTGTTGAAATGAAAAATGAAAATCGCTTATTGTCACGAGTAGGCTTCAATGAAGTTACTGTAAAAAGCCCCTAGTCGCCACATTCCGGCGCCTGTCCGGGGAGGCTGGTACGGGAATCGAACCGTGCTGCTGGCCTGCTTGGTCTTCTTTCAAAGCCAGCGATTTAGCTGAGTGAGCTAAACCAGCCCCTGGTTATCTCACACCAACGAGTTCCGGGAACATTCCAGGAGTTCCGCAGAAGGTCTGGCGGAGGGCAGGCCACAGCCATCGCAACCAGAAGCCTGGGTCTGGGGAGTTCAGGGCAGGTGGGGCTGGAAGCCGGGCACTGTGAGGGGCCGGGGGCCAGGAGGAGCAAGGGAACTAGAGAGACAGGCAACAGTGATGGACGGAGAACACAGAGAGAGAGATGGGTTTGTAAGTGGGAGACTGTTCTTTGTGTGTGAGCATGTGTTTGTGTGAGGGAGCACATGTGAGTGAGAGAGTGTGTGAGGGGGCACATGTGAGTGAGAGAGTTTGTGAGTGTCTCTGCACCAGTCTGTGCCTGATATCAGAATCCATATCAGCAACATTAAATGAATGTGAGCGAAACATCACTTCACAATAACAAAATCTTAAGACTTAAGCTGAATAAGAGAATGTTGTAATTGAAATAAATGTATACAAAAGATAAGAGGAAAATCTTTGTTTTTGCATGTTTGCGTCAAAAGACATTTTTTTGTAGTTTAACAATCAGACTGTTTCCTCCGGGGTTCCGAGCTGGAAAGGTTTGGGATCCCTGGCTGTGGCTGGGTGTGTGTGGGGTGGGGGTGCGCGCTCCAATGAGGGAGGCCTCCCTCCTTCACAAGGACACGATACTAGACAGACTTGATATACCAGACAAACTAACCGACAGAAGGGCGCGTCCCAAACAAGCGGCAGTGACAAAGTGAAAGTGCGTTTATAATCCGCCTGAAGTCCAAATTAAACAATAAAACTGATAGAAATTCACCGGGAGACGGCGAAGGGCGCAGCCACACCCAGCCCCTCCCAGTTCCTCACCTTCTTCAAACAGAGCCAGGAGAGAGAGGAAGAGCAGAACCCAAAGGGTTAATCCCTTCTCCATCCAGCCCAATGCTTCCGGCAAATCGGAAAAAAAATTCCCTCGAGGCACAATTTGCGAAACTTTCGACCCGATGGCGACTCCGAAATTATTGATCTGCTCAAACCCGGAAGTGCCGAGTCTCTGCGACGCAGGGGGCTGGAGCTCAGCAACGTTGCAGGCTGGAGGAGTGCATCTTGTCTGATACACGGGCATTGCCTTCTTTCTCTGAGGTTTTTTTAAATGATAGAGTATTCAATTATTATTTTTTCCCCCAATTAAGGGGCAATTTAGCATAGCTGAATGCTAAATCCACCTAATCTGCACATCTTTGGGTGTCGGGGCGAGACCCACGCAAACGGGGAGAATGGGCAAACTCCACACAGACAGTGACCCCCAGCCGGGATGTGAACCCAGGTCCTCGGCGCCGTGAGGCAGCAGCACCGTATCCCCAGTGCTAACCACTGCGCCACATGCCACCTGTCATGATATGCAGACATGCACATAATGAGATACAGACAGGCAGCTAATGTACACAGAGAACAGGACATAACCAATCAGCAGGCAGAACACTGGGGGGTGGTTTCCCAGTATAAAAGGCACGAGACACTCATGCTCCGCCTCTTTCCACTGGGGACATCTACAGAGTGAGTCAGGTGTATATATCACGTCACGCATACAGCACGCGGCTAAGAGCTAGTCTGGTTCAGTCAGACAGAGAGATCTAACTTAGGTTAGCAGAGAATCAAACTCGCAGAGGGCAGCACGGTAGCATAGTGGTTAGCACAATTGCTTCACAGCTCCAGGGTCCCAGGTTCGATTCCGGCTTGGGTCACTGTCTGTGCGGAGTCTGCACATCCTCCCCGTGTGTGCGTGGGTTTCCTCCGGGAGCTCCGGTTTCCTCCCACAGTCCAAAGATGTGCAGGTTAGTGGATTGGCCATGCTAAATTTCCCTTAGTGTTCAAAATTGCCCTTGTGTTGGGTGGGGTTACTGGGTAATGGGGATAGGGTGGAGGTGTTGATCTTGGGTAGGGTGCTCTTTCCAAGAGTCGGTGCAGACTCGATGGGCCGAATGGCCTCCTTCTGCACTGTAAATTCTATGATCTATGAACTGTGCTAATTGTGTGACAGGTTCAATAAATCAAGTTGAACTAACTTCAAGGTCTGGAGTCTACTTGAGTTATAGCTGCATCCAGTTGCAGCCCATGTTATCTCAGTGTGCTGAACACGACACCACACTCAGGTCATTTTGAACTATGCCTCAGAATAATGGCGAAGGCAGCTATGCTAAAGCTGTGCCAATTGAGACATTGATTTTCCAATTTTTATCTCTACTTCGAGGGCCGAAGGGCCTGTTCTGTGCTGTACTGTTCTATGTTCTATGTTCTGGTTAATTTGGGTTTGAGTTTGGGTGCTATTACGTTATTCCTCACCCTTTACTTGAAAATAGTCAAAGTTAATCACTTTTCATTGGCTTAAGGTGAGGATCTTCTGGTACCTCTGTAACTTCAGTCAGGTAATCTAAAGCCATATGTCCATCTATTATTCCCTGGGGCCCTACTGTTTACATTTCACTGTGAACGCTGGCACATGGTTAGCACTGCTGCATCACATCACCAGGGACCCAGGTTCGATTCCGACCTTGGATATCTGCGGAGTCTGCACTTTCTCCACGTGTCTGAGTGGATTTCCTCCGGGTGCTCTGGTCTCCTCCCACAGTCCAAAGATGTGCAGGTTAGGTGGGTTGGCCATGCTAAATTGCCCCTTGGTGTCCAAAGAGGTGCAGGTTAGGTGGGGTTGCAGGGATAGAGCGGAAGAGTGGCCCTAAGTAGGGTGCTCTTTTGGAGGGTCAGTACCAACCCTATGGGCTGAATGGCCTCCTTCTGCAGTGCAGGGATTCTATGGGTTGAACAAATTACACGTCTTTGTAGATACAGACAAACAATGGCTGGAATCTGCAGTCTTTCACTGGAGGCGGGGTTCTCTGGTCCCGTGTGCAGCACAGCCCTGCTGTGGGTTTGCCGGTAGTGTGGAGTGGCTTCAATGAGGGATCCCATTCACAGTGGAGGGAGCAGAGAATCTCGCCACTGAGAAACACATGGCTGGGTGGCCGGAGAAGCCCACTCAATGTTACAGAGAAAATAGGAACAGCAGTAGGCCATTCGGCCCATCAAGACTGATCTGCCAATCAAGGTGATTGATCATGATGGTCCTCTGTCTCAACCATGCTCCCGTGCTCTCCTCATACCTCTTGATTCTTTTAGTATCTAGAAATCTATCTCTTCCTGAATTACAGACATTCTGCCCTACAGATATAGTCAATCAATTGAGCCAATATATAGCTTTATTTAACGATAAGGGCTGGAATTCTCCAGCTGTTGGGATTTTCTTTTCCCGCTGGAAGCCAATCCGGGCCTGTGGATTTCCCAGTGGAGTAGGATGGCTTCAACAGGAAATCCCATTGACAAGTGGCGTTTAATAACCTGCATGCGACCCATCCAGCTGGGGATGATTGATTCCCTGTGCTCACTGGAGTTAACCCAGCACTCGTATAAGGTCAAACGTAAAGTCGCCATAGTCCCAGATGACCACAGGATGCTTTCCCCTGAGAGAGGGGAGAGCTGACTGGTGGTGATCTAACCTGAGGATCAGCACAGCTCAGGCGAGGAGCAAGGTTGAGAGGCCGGGCCTTCATTAATAACCTCAGCCGGTACGGGAATTGAACCCACGCTGCTGGCCTTGCCCTGTGTCACGAACCAGCTGTCTAGCTGTGGTAGTATGACGAGAGGTACTACGGTACCTGAGAGTGTGAGCTGCTATTGGTGGAGAAGGCTCGCTGCTCATTGGCCCAAGTGTTGCTTTCTTATTGGTGAAGACGAAGGAAGCTCTGCCCAACGAGGCGGAGTATAAGAACCCGTGTTTCCCAGCAGCCATCATTCTTTCTGTACTCAAGCTGCTGGGGAAACATCTTGTAGATTAAAGCCTTCAATTCGGACTACTCCTTCATTTATGTGGTTATTGATTTATGCGGCCGCCCTGATAGGGGGCGGGGGGGGGGATCCGTCACCGAGGGGGGGGGGCCTCCAGGATGGCAAGGTTCCGATTGGGGGCCAACGATCGGTGGGCCTGTGTGATTTGGGGGGGTGGGCCTATATTGTTGGGGCCGGCCTGCTGTGTGGGTCCGCAGAGTTGTGCAGACCCATGTTCGGAGGTGCAGGGCCCCATATCGGCAGCCGGAGCTGCATGGAGTCCTCCGGGGCCCTGCCAGGCCCCTTCAAAACGGAGAATCACTCTGGACTTCCTCCAGGAAAGTCCAGATTGATTCATACCCATTTTCTCACGGGCATGGAGACATAGCTCCATTATCAGAGAATCCTGTCCTGTGTTTCCAGGCTTCTTATTTAGAAGAGGAGAAGTCAGACTTTTCAGCACTGGGTGGGTCTTCGGAACCGGTTTTGGCGGGAGTCGGTTTGACTAGTTGATTGACAACCGGTGGGTTGGCCAGGGATCATGTTCTGCCTGACAACAGTCAGTGACTGGTTCCTGCATGATGCCTTCTGAGATAACAGGGCAGAAGCGATTAGACCTTGGAAGGGAGAGGAACGGCTTCTCTCTCTCACTCCTGCTCGCTGAAATGAAAGAGCGGCTCAATTGTTAAAAAAGCAGTGAGTGCCCGTCATATCCTTTGCTGTGAACCTGAAATGATGCTGATCCTGCAAAGAAGGTAGACAACCCTGCCAGAAAAATCAACTCAAGCCTAAAAGAAGAAAAGGTACCAAACTGAAAACCTGAACTTCAGAAAGACATCAACTGGAAGACATCCCAGTGCAACGAAGATCACTATACTTTTATTTTTATTAATATTTTCTTTCCCTTTCCACCATATATTACCCTCTGCATTGTTTGTGTGTGTGTGTGTGTGTGTGTATGGAGAGTAGGGCAAGTTAGAAAGAGGGTATTGAGAAAGGGGTAGTAGATAGCCAATTACATTTTCTGTCTGTTTAATTGTAATACTGTACATAATAAAATGTTACTTGTGTTTTAAAGTTACAAACCTGGGGACTAGTTTATTGGGCTCAATAAAGAACCATGGTTTTTTTTTACAATAAAATCTAATTTTGTTTGTGTTGCGACTCCAGTTCAAGTAGTGCTGGAATTGACCGTGCCCTAGTCCAGGGGGTCATGGCCCAGGCAAGGCGACAGTATTCCATCACACTCCTGACCTGTGCCTTGTAGATGGTGAGCAAGCTTTGGAAAATCAGGAGGAGTCAGCATTCTTGGCCTCTGACCTGCTCTTGTAGCCACAGCATTTATATGGCTAGTCCAGTTCAGTTTCTGATCAATAATAACCCCCAGAATCTTGAGAGTGGAGGATTCAGCAATGGTAATTCCATTGAATGCCTAGGGGCAATGGTTAGATTCTCCCTTGTTGGAGAGGGTCATTATCTGGCCCTTGTGCGGTGTGAATGTTATTTGCCACTTGTCAACCCAAACCTGGATATTGTCCAGATCTTGCTGCACTTCAATACTTGAAGAATCTCGAATGGTGCTGAATATTGTGCAGATTCAGAGAATAATGGTGGTAAGTAATAATAAGTGTTGTTGGTCCTAGAACCACTGTTTTTAGTGATAGGTATCAAAAATGTGCATGGGGTATAATTTACAAAAGGGCAAGTGACACAAAACTTGGAAGTATAGTGAGCTGTGAGGAGGTTAGTTATAGACTTCAGGAGAACATAGGCAGGCTGGTGGAACAGGCAGACATGTGGGCAGATGCAATCTAACATGGAGAAGTGTGAAGTGATACCATTTAGTCAGAGGAAAGAGATGAAATATAAATTAAAGTTAAAGATGTGCAGGGTAGGTGGATTGGGCATGCTAAATTTCCCCTTAATTGGAAAACTTAAACAAATAAATTGAAATTATAATTCTAAAGAGGTTGTAGGAACGTAGAGACCTGGGGGATAACTGCAGAAATAATTGTAGATACCAGCACAAGTTGAAAAGTGAATAGGCAGACAAGATCTAACGCTTTGTAAAGCTTCGAAAAGTAAGAAAGTTATATTGAAACCTTTTAAACACTGGCTTCGATTCAACCACAGGCTCGCATCAAATTCTGGGCACTGCTCTTTAGGAAGAATGTGAATGTTTCAGAGAAAGTGTCAAATGATTTTTTGAGAATTGTTATAGGAATGAGGGACTTCAGTTAAGTGGCTAGATTTGAGAAACTGAAGTTGTTCCCTTTAAAGAAAAGAATATTGAGATGAGATTAGATAGAGGTGTTCGAAAACATGAGGTGTCTGGACCGAATAGAGAGGGAGAAACTGTTCCCAGTGGCAGAGGGAGGATGCTCTGAAAGTGGATTCCAGCGACCTCCTCTCCCCAATTCTGATACGTTTAGCCTTTTTTTTAATAGGGCCCTTACTGGACAGATTCATTGGAGGGTGATGAGTATAAAATATGTAACACTGCAGTTTTCAGCCAGCAGATGGCACTGTTAGGCTGTGGGCACTGCACTGAATCTTCCCTTGCCTGCTGCACTGAATCTCAATAATTGAGCGTCTTCAATAAAAAATACCAGTTTTTACAAGAAGACAGTGTATGCTCACTTTTGAAATCTTCCTGTAGTTTAATAGCATGTACTGTTAAAACGTTTTAACAGTGGCGCATTGGTTAGCACTGCTGCTCAGGGCACTGAGGACCTGGGTTTTATCCCGGCCCCGTGTCACTGTCTGTGTGGAGTTTGCACATTCTCCCGTGTCTGCCTGGGTCTCACTCCCGCAACCCAAAGATGTGCAGGATCGGTGGATTGGCCACGCTAAATTGTGTTGTATTGGCAGGACACATAGCTACCTTTTAGTGAATCTACCCTATGTCACCTAGATTTCAATTGAACTTAGTCAAGTGAATTCTACAATAGATGGGTCCCGAATATCAGCCGTCAAGAAAATTCAAGTTACCACCACAGAAACTGAAGACTTTCCAGGCAGATTTAACCTACCTACCAGCACCTTCTCAAGGACAATTAGTGATGGACAGCAAGTACCGGCCTGGTGGCTTGGGGGAATTGTCAATGGACTAGTAATCCAGAGACCCAGGCTAATGCTTTGGGGATCTGAGTTCGAATCCCACCATGGCAGACGGTAAAATTGAAATTCAATAAAAAGTCAAATGATAACCATGTCGATTGTTTAATTGTCCACTACCATCCATGGCTAGATGTGGCAAGATTGCAGAGCTTTGATCTAATCCATTCGTTCTGGGATTACTCATGCTGTTTGACACCCAATTTGCCCAGATGTGACTCCAGACCCACTCTCCAGCTCACCCTAACCCTGAATGGGAAAGAAAGAATAGGTAAACCCAGTAGGAATGGGAAATTTCAGTTCAGTTTTATACCACAATTGCACACTCTAGTTTCAATGGTCAAGTTCTTCTCACTGAAAATACTGAAAGGAATTTTAATATTGGCTGGTAATACAAAATGAGCCATATAGAATTAATGATGTGGAGATGCCGGCGTTGGACTGGGGTGAGCACAGTAAGAAGTCTTACAATAAATTCAGCTTTGGAAGGAGCAGTACTCCGAAAGCTAGTGTTTGAAACAAACATGTTGGACTTTAACCTGGTCGTAACCTGACTTTAACCTGAAGTCGTAAGACTTCTTACGAATATAGAATTAAGAAAGCATTGAATCCAAATGGCTCTGGATTAAAGGCTGGTAAATGGGTTGAGTTACTGATCAGCCTTTGTTTGATTGAAAAGCAGGGCAAGTTTGAGGGATTAAGCAGTCTAAAACAATGAGAACAAAGTACTGGTGCTGGTGCAGTGATGTAGCTACATAAGAACATATGAACTAGGAGCAGGAGTAGACCATCTGGCCCCTCGGGCCTGCTCCGCCATTCAGTGAGATTATGGCTGATCTTTTGTGGACTCAGCTCCACTTTCCGGCTCGAACACCATGACCCTTAATCCCTTCCCTTAATCCCTTTATTCTTCAAAAAACTATGAAGGAGCCTCTACTGCTTCACTGAGCAAGGAATTCCATAGATTTACAACCCTTTGGGTGAAGAAGTTCCTCCTAAACTCAGTCCTAAATCTACTTCTCCTTATTTTGAAGCTATGCCCCCTAGTTCTGCTTTCACCCGCCATTGGAAACAACCTGCCCGCATCTATCCTATCTATTCCCTTTATAATTTTATATGTTTCTATAAGATCCCCCCTCATCCTTCTAAATTCCAACGAGTACAGTCCCAGTCTACTCAACCTCTCCTTGTAATCCAACCCATTCAGCTCTGGGATTAACCTAGTGAATCTCCTCTGCACACCCTCCAGTGCCAGTACATCCTTTCTCCGGTAAGGAGACCAAAACTGAACACATTACTCTAGGTGTGGCCTCACTAACACCTTATACAATTGCAGCATAACCTCCCTAGTCTTAAACTCCATCTCTCTCGCAATGAAGGACAACATTCCATTTGCCTTCTTAATCACCTGTTGCACCTGTGAACCAACTTTTTGTGACTCATGCACTAGCACACCCAGGTCTCTCTGCACAGCAGCATGTTTTAATATTTTATCATTTAAATAATAATCCCGTTTGCTGTTATTCCTACCAAAATGGATAACCTCACATTTGTCAACATTGTATTCCATCTGCCAGGCACTAGCCCATTCTCTTAACCTATCCAAATCCCTCTGCAGTCTTCCAGTATCCTCTGCACTTTTTGCTTTCCGACTCATCTTAGTGTCGTCTGCAAACTTGGACACATTGCCCTTGGTCCCCAACTCCAGATCATTACATAGAATTACATAGAATTTACAGTGCAGAAGGAGGCCATTCAGCCCATCGAGTCTGCACCGGCTCTTGGAAAGAGCACCGTACCCAAGGTCAACACCTCCACCCTATCCCCATAACCCAGTAACCCCACCCAACACTAAGGGCAATTTTGGACACTAAGGGCAATTTTATCATGGCCAATCCACCTAACCTGCACATCTTTGGACTGTGGGAGGAAACCGGAGCACCCAGAGGAAACCCACGCACACACGGGGAGGATGTGCAGACTCCACACAGACAATGACCCAAGCCGGAATCGAACCTAGGACCCTGGAGCTGTGAAGCGATTGTGCTATCCACAATGCTGCCGTGCTGCCCGCATCTATGTAAATTATGAACAATTGTGGGCCCAACACTGATCCCTCAGGGACACCACTAGCTACTGATTGCCAACCAGAGAAACACCCATTAATCCCCACTCTTTGCTTTCTATTACATGCTACATCACTGCACCAGCACTCTGCTCGAAGGAGAACAAGTCCAATTTCTCTAATATTTCCTTGCATTTAAATTCCTCATTCCTGGTATCTTCCTTGTGAATCTCCTCTGCAATCTCTCTAGGGCTTTATCATCCTTCCTTAAATAAGATGCCCAGAACTGAACACAATACTCCAAATGTGGTCTGACCAATGATTTGCAAAGGTGGAGCATCACTCCTTTGTTTTTATACCCCATCCCTTTATTTAGTAACCCAAGGATCCTTTTAGCCTTCTCAACAACTGTTTCACCTTGCCTGGCCACCTTCAGAGAATTATGCACTCGAACCCCGAGGTTCTCCTGCTTCTGTACTCGCCTCAAAGTTGCACAATTGAGCCTGTATTGTCTCCCCATGTTTTCTCTCCCAAAATGCATCACCTCACATTTATCTGCATTGAAATTCATTTGCCAGGTACCTGTCTGTTTGGCCAACTTGTCCACGTCCTTCTGAATTTGCTCAGCATCATACTCACAATTCACTATTCTCCCTCGCTTAGTATCACCAATGTTTGGAAATGGGATGCCAATCAAACGGGCTTCTTCGTCCTGGATGGTGTCATGATTCTTGAGTGTTGTTGGAGCTGCACTCATCCAGCCAAGTGGTAAGTTATCCATCACATTTCTGACCTGTGTCTTGTGGATATATTTATTGTCACAGGTAGACTTACATGAACACTGCAATGAAGTTACTGTGAAAAGCCCCCTAGTTGCCACATTCTGACGCCTGTTTGAGTACATAGAGGGAGAATTCAGAATGCCCAAATGACCTAATAGTACGTCTTTCGGGAGGAAACCCATGCAGACAAGGGGAGAACCTGCAGACTCCGCACAGACAGTGCCCAAGCTGGGAATCAAACCTGGGACCCTGCACCCACACAAACCCTGTAATGCTCCTATTAATCCGCCTGAAGAAGGCCTTCGGGATAAGGATGGGGAGGCACTGGAACAGGAACAGAAATCTTGGGAGCACCGTCATCTTGACTGACTGCACCCTACCCGCCAGAGACAGGCAGCATGTCCCACCTCTTAAACTCCTCCTCCATTTGCTCCACCAGCCTCGTGAGGTTAAGCTTATGCAAGGCCCCCCAGCTCCTGGCCACCTGGACCCCCAAGTACCTGAAGCTCCTCTCCGCCCTTTTTAGTGGGAGCCTACCAATCCCCCCCTCCTGGTCCCCTGGGTGAACAACGAACAGCTTGCTCTTCCCCATGTTGAGCTTGTACCCTGAGAAATCCCCAAACTCCCTAAGAATCCTCATTACCTCCGGCATCCCCCCCACCGGGTCCGCCACATACAACAACAAGTCATCCGCCAAGAGCGACACTCGGTGTTCCTCCCCACCTCGCACCAGCCCCCTCCAGTTTCTCGACTCCCTCAACACCATTGCCAGGGGTTCAATTGCCAGCGCAAAAAGCAGGGGGGACAAGGGACACCCCTGCCTCGTATCTCGGTATAGCCGAAAATACTCCGACCTCCTCCTATTTGTAGCCACACTCGCCACTGGGGCCTCATATAACAGCCTCACCCACCTGACAAACCCCTCCCCAAACCCAAACTTTTCCAGCACCTCCCACAAGTACCCCCACTCTACCCTATCGAAGGTTTTACACTGTTACCCACCCCTCGGTGTACATTTGGTGGTGAGACCTTACACTGTGGTCTTTCCCCATTGCGCCTTGGCGGCAGCTGCCCCAAGCTTGAGTGCGTCCCTCAGCACGTAGTCCTGGACCTTGGAATGTGCCAGTCTGCAACACTCGGTCGAGGACAATTTTTTGCACTGGAAGATCAGCAAGCTTCGGGCAGACCAAAGAGCGTCTTTCACCGAGTTGATGACCTTCCAGCAGCAATTGATGTTTGTCTCGGTGTGTGTCCCCGGAAACAGTCCGTAGAGCACAGAGTCCTGTGTCACAGAGCTGCTCGGGATGAACCTTGACAAATACCACCGCATCTCTCTCCAGACCTTCTTTGCAAAGGCACATTCCACAAGGAGGTGGGTGACCGTCTCATTTCCCCCACAACCACTCCGAGGGCAGCGTGCATTGATGCTGAGCCTTTGGGTGTGCATGAAGGATCTGACAGGGAGGGCCCTTCTCACCACCAGCCAAGCTAGGTCTTGGTGCTTGTTTGTAAGTTCTGGTGATGAGGCGTTCTGCCAGATGACTCTGACAGTCGGCTCGGGGAACTATCCAACGTCCTCCACAGTCTCCTTTTCCCTGAGGGCCTCGAGGACATTACGTGCTGACCACTGCTTCATTGCCTTGTGGTCGAAGGTGTTTTTCTTCAAAAGTTTTTCCACGAGGGACAAGTGGTGCGCACGGTCCAACTACTTGGAGCGTTCCGCGGCAATGAGGCCAGCCCCATCCTTCGTAACACCGGGAACAGGTAGAACCTCAGTATGTAGTGACGGTTTGCATACCGGGGGTCCACGCACAGCTTGATGCAGCTGCACACAAAGGTGGCCATCAAGATGAGGGAGACATTGGGTACGTTCCTCCCTCCTTTATCCAGAGGTTTGTACATGGTGTCCATTTGGACACGGTCCATCTTGGATCTCCAGATGAATTTGAAGATGGCCCGGGTGACTGCTGCGGCGTAGGGTCGGGTAATGGGCCAGACCTGCGCTACGTGCAGTGACACTGAGAGTACCTCACACCTGATGACTAGGATTTTGCCCGCAATGGAGAGGGAGCGTTGCTCCCACCAGCCCAGTTTCTGTTTTACTTTAGCAATGCACTCCTCCCAGTTTCTGGTGCACGCCCTAGCCGCTCCGAACCATATCCCCAGCACCTTCAGGTAGCCTGACCTGACAGTGAAGGGGACAAAGGACCGGTCGGCCCAGTTCCCAAAGAACCCAGGTCTTTAGCGCCATGAGGTATCAATGCTAACCACTGCGCTACCGTGACGCCCTCTTGTACAGGATATAGCTGCACAATAATACTTTTCACTGTACCTTGGTACGCGTGACAATAGACAGACTCCAATCCACAATTTTCCACATTGCTGGTAGGTGCCAGTGTTGTAGCTGTACTGAAACAGCTTGGCTAGGGTTGTGGCAAGTTCTGAAGTGCAAGCCTTCAGTATTATTTTGGAATATTGTCAGGTCCCATCTCTTTTGCAAGACCCAGTGGCTTAAGCCGCTGCTTCATATCACGTGGAATGAATCAAACACTTCTTCATAAAATTTACAGTGCAGAAGACTGGAGATTGTTGTGAATGCTTCGGCATTACATTTTGCACTGATGTGCTGGGCACCCCCATCAATGAGGATGGGGACATTTGAGGAACATCCTTCTCCAGTAAGTTATTTAATTGTCAGACTGTGCTTAGCCCTAAAAGTATATGACTGTGTTGAGGCACTTCAGAGTGCAACATGATCGAAGTACATCTTTTGATAAGAATTGTACTCTCTGTAACAAAAATATTGAAATCTATCATCTTTATTCATGTCACAATTAAACTTACATTAACAGTGCAATGAAGTTACTGTGAAAATCCACAAATCGCCACATTCGGGCTCCTGTTCGAGTACACAGAGGGAGAATTCAGAACGTCCAATTCACCCAATAGCCCGTCTTTCGGGACTTGTGGGAGGAAACCGGAGCACCTAGAGGAAACCCACGCAGACACGGGGAGAACGTGCAGACAGTGCTCCAAGCCGGGAAAGAAACCCGGGTCCCTGGCGCCTTGAAGCAACAGTGCTAACCACTGGAACGTTTGTAATGTCCGCATTGCTGAATTGAAATATCTCAAAAGTGATATTTCTGGAGAAAATGTGACCATCGTTGCACTTTCCTGTTATGACAATTTGAAATGGTTTGTAATCTTTCTTTCAGATATTTTATGAATAAAGTTTATTTTTGCAAAAAAAACAGTTGGGAGTATCCATATTACAGGCAGCTACTCCTCTGTCAATTAGAGTCAGAGTCCCCCTCACACACCATCACCCCCTGGCCATCCTGTCACCTCAATAACACCCCCTCCATGACCATGCCTTAACCTCCCCCCCCCCCCACCAACATTAACATGACCCTCCCCTCCCCTCACAAAAAATCCTCACATTGTCAATGACTTCTTCATCTCCAAAATCCTCCTCATTAATCTCCCTCCACCCAGCCCCTGGTTTCAGAAAAGTCTTTCCTTGCTGAACAGTTAGACAGAAGAGGTTTTATTTCCGGAAACGGTGCCTGGGTTTGACGGACAAGTACACGAGGGGCGGTTCGCTGCCTTTTAAGGGCAATATGCAAATAAGAATGGTGGGCTATTTATCTGAATGTCATCCCTAACTGAGGGCAACATTCAAACATTTGTCAGAATAATGCAGGAAGACGGCCTTTTTTGATAGAGTGAATTCTAATTAAAGGGACAGTTCGGTGGTGTAAATGCAGTAAGTGTGAGTGTAAGATGTGATGTGTGGTGTGGGCTTGGAGGCTGTGAGCGTTTTTAAGCATACTTACCTGGCAGGGGTGAAACCATGATCAAGAAGGTGGTTCGCCCAGGACGAGGCTAGCCCATTGCACTTCGGGTGTGCTGACGCCTGCGATGTCCCCAAATGCGGGATACTCGACTGCGTTCGCGCTCTCCCCTGATTTACAAATCAAAAATAGAACTGCTATTCAAAGACTATCCAATAGGGTGCTGAACTCCTTTGTATTTGCTGCAGTTATGTAGTCTTTCCACGTAGTAATAGCCTACGTTCATTATTTTGCTCCCTTCGATTATCACTGGACAATTATTCATTCTTCTCATTACTCTGCCTGCAATTGACCCACAACTTGAATTTATTCCCCCCCAAAAAATTACCCTCACCCCACACAATTCTCCCCCTGCCATTTTATTTTGTGGCTGGCAAATTCCAAACACCGTGGGCTGGAATCTCCATTCCTTTTTTTTTATAAATTTAGATTACCCAATTATTTTTTCTATTAAGGGGCAATTTAGCGTGGCCAACCCACCTACTCTGCACATTTTTGGGTTGTGGGGGCGAAACCCACGCAGACACGGGGAGAATGTGCAAACTCCACACGGACAGTGACCCAGAGCCGGGATCGAACCTGGGACCTCAGCGCCGTGAGGCGGTTGTGCTAACCACTAGGCCACCGTGCTGCCCTGGAATCTCCATTCCTGAGGTTAAGTGCTGACGCCAACGGAGGATCCATGGAGTTTCACGACTGGAAAGTTGGCGCAAAACCCTCACCAATTCCGCTACCGGTGAGTGGCTAGCACCGGCGTTACATGAAACACTCGTGGAATGCGTGGAAAATGGTTGGAGAATCGCCAGGTCCCGTGCTGCACATGCCCAGGGCTGACAAGCTGCAGCCGCCCATATGCCTGCAACCCCCACACATGCGCCGGAAAAGATGGCAGTGGTCGTGCTGGAGTGCGTACCTCCTGGCCACCCCCCACCACGCCCCGTAGTCCTGGCAGAAGCCCCCCCAGCCCATGGCACTGATCACGACCAAGTGTAGCGGCTCTGGACACTGTCCCCATGCCCTCCCTCTCTCTCTGCAGCTGTAACGCCAGGCTCCCGATCGCTGGGATCACACGTAGTCTGGAACATTGAGAACTCGGCCCATCGGAGACGGAGCATTGTGGGTGGGCCGGCTAATGTCTCGATGACACCAACTTGGAGGGGACGCAACATCGCGACCAGGAATCAAACCGGCGCCTGCATCAGGAGCTATTCTCTGCCTGATCGTCGTGTCCAATTTCATCATCGGGCTGCAGAGAATCCCGCCCCATTTTGTTACTCCTCCAATTTGCCCACTTCCCACATTCCTTCCAGCAGTCCCCGTATCTCTCTGAATAAATCCAAACTTATATCATCAGTCAACTCATTTACATGTAGCTTTGGAAACAGGCAGCAGCGGCCCCATATCTTTTGAAATAACAACCATGTTTTAAAAAAAAAATGTTTTTATTAAGGCATTAATAGCAATACATTAACCAACCAAAGCCAAGGGCAGCACGGTGGCACAGTGGTTAGCACTGCTGCCTCACGGCACCAAGGTCCCAGGTTCGATCCCGGCTCTGGGTCACTGTCCGTGTGGAGTTTGCACATTCTCCCCGTGTTTGTGTGGGTTTCGCCCCCACAACCCAAAGATGTGCAGGGTAGCTGGATTGGCCACGCTAAATCACCTCTTATTTGGAAAAAATGAATTGGATACTTTAAATTTATTTTAAAAAACACAACCAAAACTAAAAAGAGAACAAACAGGAAATGACATAACAAATAAATAACCAACACCCCCGCCACCCCACTCTCCCTGCCTTCACCCTCCACCCACTCTGCCTCCTTTTGTAGCCCCAAAGTCTGGCCCGCTGACCTCTTAACTGTTGAGGGGCGACCTGATAGAGCTCGAAAAACATTATGAGGGGCATAGACAGAGTGGATAGTCAGAGGCTTTTTCCCAGGGTAGAGGGGTCAATTACTAGGGGGCATAGGTTTGAGGTGCGAGGGGCAAGGTTTAGAGGAGATGTACGAGGCAAGTTTTTTACACAGAGGGTAGTGGGAGCCTGGAAATCGCTGCCAGAGGAGGTGGTGGAAGCAGGGACGATAGTGGCATTTAAGGGGCACCTTGACAAATCCATGAATAGGATAGGAATAGAGGGATATGGACCCAGGAAGTGTAGAAGATTTTAGTTTAGATGGGCAGCATGGTTGGCACAGGGTTGGAGGGCTGAAGGGCCTGTTCCTGTGCTGTACTTTTCTTTGTTCTTAACTATCCTTAAAGAAGTCGATAAACGATTTCCACCTCAGGGCAAACCGCTCCACAGTCCCTCTCAAGGCAAACTTGATATTTTTCACCCCAATGCTAACATTACATTTGGCTTCCTAACGTTAACTTTAAGAGAAATTTGAACAATGACTCCCAAATCCCTTTGTGCTTCTTATTTCCTAAGCATTTTTCGACCAATACTTTGAGGATCCGGCTAGAGAACAGGCTACCCTAGATTGGGTATTGTGTAATTAGAATGGAATAATGATCAATCTAGTTGTGCAAGGCCCTTTGGGAATGAGTGATCATAATATGATCGAATTCTTCATCTAGATAGAAAGTGAAGTAGCTGTTGTGAGACTAGGGTCCTGAATCTAAATAAAGAAAACCACGATGACATGAGGCGCAAGATGGCCCTGATCGATTGGGGAATGTAATTTAAAGGGATGACAATGGATAGGCAATGGCAAACATTCAAAGAGTGCATGGGTAAACTGCAACAATTGTTCGTTCCTATCTGGTGCAAAAAAAAAATTCAGCAACGAGGACAAAGAGATTGATTAAAGGGGAGAAAAATAGAGTATGAGAGTAAGCTTGCAGAGAACATAAAAACTGATTGTAAAAGCGTCTATAGGTATGTGAAGAGAAAAAGATTGGTGAAGACAAATGTAGGTCCCTTACAGTCAGAAACAGGGAAATTTAATCTTTATTAGTGTCACAAGTAAACTTACATGATGTTACTGTGAAAATCCCCTGGTCGTCACACTCTGGCGCCTGTTCAGGTACACTGTGGGAGAATTCAGAATGACCAATTCACCTAACAAGCACATCTTTTGGACTAGTGGGAGGAAACCGGAACACCCGGTGGAAACCCACACAGACACGGGGAGAATGTGCAAACTCCAGACAGGCAGTGACCCAAGCTGAGAATCGAATTTGGGACTCTGGTACTGTGAAGCAATAGTGCTAACCACTGCACTCCCGTTCCACCATATCATGGAGAACACATAATGGCTGATCAACTAAATACATACTTTGGTTCTGTCTTTACAAAGGCGAACAGAAATATCATGCCAGAAATGTTGGGATCCGTGGTTTAGAGAGACAGAGGAACTGAAGGAAATCAGTATTAGTAGAGAAATTATGTTAGGTTTGAAGGCCAATAAATCACCAAGACGATATTCTACACCCCAGAGTATATAAGGACGTAGCCCGAGAAATAGTGGATACTTTGGCGGTCATCTTGCACGGTTTTATAGACTCTGGAACAGTTCTTATCAATAGATTGTAGTTAATGTTATCCCAATATTTAAAAAGTAAGGTAAAGATGGAATTAACCAGTCAGCCAGATGTCGATAGTGGGGAAAATCCGAGATCCAGCATCAAAGACTCTATAGCACAGCACTTAGAAAACACTGGCAGGATCAGACAATGTCAGCAGGGATTTATGAAAGGGAAATCATGCTTGACATATCTACTGGAATTCTTCGAGGATGTAACTAATGGAGTTGATAAGGGAAGCCAGTGGATGTGGTTTATTTAGACTTTCAGAAGGCTTTCACCAAAGCCCCACATATGAGATTAGTGTGTAAAACTAAAGTGCATGGGATTCGGGTAGTGTATTGAGATGGATAGAAAACTGGTTGGCAGATAGGAAACAAAGAGCAGGAATAAACAGTTTTCCATGTGGCAGTCAGTGACTCGTGGGGTACTGCAGGGATAAGTGCTAAGACCTCAGCTAGTCGCTATATATATTAATGATTTAGATGAGGGAACTGTTTGAGGTGAAAATATTCACACGTAGGCCTGTTTGAGTAAGTAAAGAAGCAGTTTATTATTTCAGATCTGGGAGAAAGATTTGGTGACTATGCAGTCTCGCTATACTCTTTCTCACTTGAGCTAAGGTTCGCATTGGGTTAATATACATATTCAAGCGGCGGAATTAGTTGTATTCTTATTTACATACAATCAATCAACTATATTCGCGTCACAATCCATTACATTCAGTCAATCAATTTTCTTAGCATCCCAGTTATCACATATATGGTTAAAGTGGGTGTTGCCTTACCCGCCCCTAACTTCAGACAGAAGTCATTCAAAACTAACACAGGATATGTCCTGTCTACAGTGGGGGACCTTGAGCTTATACATTGCATTCCTTGTTCTGTGAAGCTGTTATCAGCCGCTGATGAGATACTCCCTAGGTTCTCATGATGTAGTTTACACAGTTTGTAACTTATTGTTCAGGAATGTGGCTAGTTCAGCCATTTTGTGTCTTTAGTATTGCTTGAATGGCTAACAGCCATTTTGTGTCCTTTCTGATATTAACAAGCATTGAGTATACACTATCAATTTCTACAAATTGCCTCTTCTAAACAGGCATCTAAGCCAATGAGTACCTTTTGTTTCAACAGAACTATTCAAAAGTAATATAGGAGCAAAAATGTAGTTACAGAGCCAATTATAATTTATATCATAGTCCAGTATCACAAAGTGTTCCCAACTGAACCAATTGGAATATCTTCAAATTTGCATATAGGGCAAAAAGTTGGGTGGGAGGGTGAGCTATGAGGAGGATGCAGAGATGCTTCAGTGTGTTGGACAAGTTGAGTGAGTGGGTAGATACTGTACAATGTGGGTGAATGCGAGATCATCAACTTTGGTAGCAAAAACAGGAAGGCAGATCATTATCTGAGTGGCTATAGATTGAGAGAAGGAAATGGCAATAGATTGAGAAAGGGGAATGTGCAACGAGACCTGGGTGTCTTTGTATACCAGTTGCTGAAAGTAAGCGTGTAGGCGTAGCAGGCAGTAAAGAAGGCAAATACTTTGTTGACCTTCTGAGCGAGAGGATTTGAGTACAGGAGCAGGGATGTCTTGGTGCAATTATACAGGGGCTTGCTGAGGCCACATCTGGAATATAGTGTGCCATTTTAGTCTCCTGATCTGAGGAAGGATGTTCTTGCTCTAGAGGGTGTGCAGAGAAGGTTTACCAGACTGATTCCTGAGATGGCGGGACTGTCAAATGAGGAGAGATTGAGTCGATTAGGATTATATTTGCTGGAGTTTAGAAGAACAAGGGGGGTTCTCATCGTAACCTATAAAATTCTAACAGGACAGGACAGGGTAGATGCAGGAAGGATGTTCCCGATGATGGGGGTGTCCAGAACCAGGGGTCACAGTCTGAGGATATGAGGTAAACCATTTAGGACTGAGATGAGGAGAAATTAATTCACCCAGACAGCGGTGAGCCTATGGAATTCGTTACCACAGAAAGCAGTCCTTGTTTTCAAGGAGTTAGATGTAGCTCTCGGGATGAAGGGATGAAAGGATATTGGGGGGGATGGGGGGGGGAATAGGTTATTGAGCTGGATGATTAGCCACAAATGGCAGAGCACACTCGAAGGGCTGAATGGCCTACCCCTGTCCCTATTTTCAATGTTTCTGTGTTTCAAAGATCCTGAATGGTGTTGACAGGCGATGGGATTTCCTCCGTGGATGATTCTAGAACTAGGGGGCACTACATTAGAACAGAGAAGTGGCCAGTTCCTTTCTCTCAGGGGTCGTGGAGATGGAGTCATTGAATATTTTTAAGGTTAAGGTAAATACATTCTTGTCAGGCAGGGGAATCAAAGGTGATTGGCGGGGTGCGGCTGTAAATAGGGATTTAGAACTTTTAAAAAATTTAGAGTACCCAATTAATTTTTTCCAATTATGGGGCAATTTAGCACGGCTAATCCACCTAGCCTACACATCTTTCGGTTGTGGGGGCGAAACCCACACAAACACAGGGAGAATGTGCAAACTCCACACGGACGGTGACCCAGAGCCAGGATCGAACCTGGGACCTTGGCGCCATGAGACTGCAGGGCTAACCCACTGCGCCAAAGTGCTGCCCTTAGGAATTTGGAACTTGAAACACAAAAGATCAACCATGATTTTATTGAATTGATGGACACTCCTGAGGGGCTCAATGGCCTATTTTCTTCTCCTATTTGTATGTTTGCTAAATGATTTGTCATAGCTACCATCAAAAATCAAGCAACTTCAGAACCCCGATGCCAGCCAATTATTTTCAGGTTAAGGCCCTACATATACAGGAATCTAATTATAGGTTTACCCTTCCTGACAGAAAAACACTATATTGAATTCACTGAAAAGAATGGGCAGGATTCTCCGGTCGCCAAGATCACATTCAACGATCAGCCAGAGAATACCCGTTTCCGACCAAATGGGGGGGCGGTGCCGCATTCACGTTGCTCCGCTCCCCTCCAAAGCGGCATACTCTCGGAGTAGGCCGCATGCCGTATCGAAGGCCTCGGGAAGTTGCTTGAGGCCCACCGCCCCGATGCTCCGCCCCCGGCCAGCCGAGTACCCAATGGCGTGGGTCTTTCATGGGCTTACCTGTCAGGAACGCGGCCTGATGGCTGGACAGCATGGATCGGGGTGGGGGGGGGGGGGAGAGGGGGAGGAATTTGGTTTCAGGCATAGCTGAGCCTCTATTGTGCTTAGAGAGGGTTACGGCATACAGAATACATGAAAGCTAGCAGAAGCATATGGTCGTTGCTTAGCAACGCGTGGGGGTTGCTTTTAAAGGTTAAAAAGGTTTTTGAATTTAATTTTAGCTGAATTTGTTTGGTATTGGTTGAGCAGGCTAAAGAGGGAACTTGTCTCTCAGCTTTGCTAGAAGAAAATTATACCATGGAGTAATGGTTAAGAAAATAAGTGCAGGGAGCAAAGTCCAGCTAGTTGAGGAAACTAAAGAAATGAAGAGAAATATGCAAGAAACCCGAGGTTAACGGTATGAGAACAGAGAACTATTCCATAAAGAGAGGCAGAGCTGAGAAAAAAGCTGACTTAAATAGACATCTGCAGTAACCAGGTTTCATGATACCAGACTTCAGAGGTAAATCCAAAATCTGATGTCATTTTAATACTGTTTGGGAATCGATCATTAAAGCAACATTGAACGCAAATAAATCCTGAAGTGGGAAAGTGTAAAACCTGTCAGCAAATCCTCGATGGATGCCTCGGAAGGAAAGACTTGTTCAAAAGAAGATTTGAAAATGTATATTATTGAAAGCAAAATTTTAAATGTCTGGTGCGGAAGCAGGAGTTCAGTGAGACAAGGTGGCTCATGATATGTAGATCATCTGGGGGGGGGGGGGGGGGGGGGGATTCTGAGGAGAAATGCACAGATTTTTCTCTTGGGTTCTTGGACAGTCACTTGGGTTCAGAGTGGAGTGCGTTTTGCCACAGCCAGTCTGTGCGTTTAAAGGGACATTGTGTTACTGAGACCATTTTCACTTAAGACATACTTTGTTATCCATGTTAACTTAGTGTATATTTGTGAAACAAAGGGGGTAATAAAGAAGTTTTGTATCATAATCCAGTGTTTCATGTTTAATAAATGCTTTTTTTTTGTTAAAACTGATTATCAATCCTACAACTCTGTTCCTCCACATTTTCTAATAGGAAGTACAAGTTATCGTTGTTTGAGTCAGGGTTACATTCTGGGATCTTCCCATCCAATTATAATACCAACTCAGATTGTAACAAAAGAAATAGACTCCCCTTGGGGAGGATGAAAGACCTCATCTCCTATTAACTTTACACTCTTATTCTTCAACAGTTTCTGAGATCAGACATTAAAGTAGAATCTGTTTTACAACACAATGACTAAGCAGATATGAATTGAATTCCTCTGGAATATGCAGCCAGCAAGGCTTTTAAACAACAGTTTACTGTGCCACGCGAGACAAATTCTAAGAAAGTTTTCCACAGAAGGAGCTGGTTGAAAGCTGGGCTCTCTCCACTTGCTTTCCCTTGGAATAAGTGTGTGTCACCTGGTTTGAGAAGCAAACCACCAGAAACCTAACAGTGAATCAAGATGTTGTAATAATTGAAACATCTTCTCACATCGGGCCACCTTTGAGAAAACAGCTAACCTGAAGTGGCCGCAACATTTAAATTCTATGTCCCTTGGGCAATTAAAAGACACTTAAAAAAAAATTTTTTTTTAGAGTACCCAATTATTATTTTTTCCAATTAAGGGGCAAGTTAGCGTGGCCAATCCACCTAACCTGCACAGCTTTGGGTTGTGGGGGGTGAAACCCACGCAGACACGGGGAGAATGTGCAAATTCCATACGGACAGTAACCCAGAGCCGGGATCGAATCTGGGACCTCGGCGCCGTGAGGCAGCAGTGCTAACCACTGCGCCACCATGCTGCCCAAGATTTCCGTTCTATGTTGCTTTTGACAGTCCGATACTCATACAAACATTGGCAAGTCAGACAGCTGTTAAAATCACAAAGACTAACAATTTCTACGTTGCCTCATTTACAGTCAATAATCTTTCCACACATTTGCTACCGTATGTACAACTTCCTTGCCACTGATTTATTTTGTGATTAGTTCCTCCACGTTTGAATATGAGCATATTCCAATTTCTCATCAGCAACGTGCAGCTCGCTTCCATTGGTTCCTGTAGATTCAGATGACTTAATCTCACTGTATAACGCAGCAGGATTGCTAGATGAATTCTGAGAGCAAATAAAAGAACACTGGTCAGAAATTAAACCGACAAATAATAAATTTGCCTTTCTTTAGCACCTTTAATGTCATAAAATGATACATGGAGGTGTTTAAGGAGGGAATCCCAGAGTGTAGGGTCTTGTCATCGGAAGGCACAATCATCAGTGGTTGATTGACTAAAATTGGAAATGCAGAAGAGGTGAGATTTGGAGGAGTACTGATATATTGGAGAGTTAAAAAAAAAAATTTAGAGTACCCAATTCATTTTTTTTCCAATTAAGGGGCAAGCGTGGCAAATCCACCTAGCTTGCACATCTTTTTGGGGGTGAAATCCACGCAAACACAGGGAGAATGTACAAACACCACACAGACAGTGACCCAGAATTGAACCTGGTATCTCAGCGCCGTGAGGCAACGGTGCAAACCCACTGTGCCACCGTGCTGCCCTAGATATATTGGAGAGTTGTGGGGCGAGAAGAGATCAGAGATAGGGAGGGGCAAGGACATGGAGGAGTTTGAAAATGGAGCTGGTCAAAGTTTAAAATGGAGGTGGTCAAAGACGATGCCATGAAGAGGTTAAGAAAGATGAGAAATCACGGTCACAATCATGTCGGATGTAATCTGTGGCTTTGACACGACACCTTCAAGTACTGTGGCCAGGGCAGGAACCTGAGGGGAGAGATTCAAACCTGTAGGCCAGGCACAACAGGCGAATCATGGGAGAGGGCCAAACCAGGCTTCGTGCCAGACCCAAAACCTGGCTTGAGGAGTGATCCGGCATGAACTGGATCAGGCCTTAGCTGGGTGTGATCCAGATCATGATATTTAAATATGCGCGGCCGATTTGGGACCGCATTTACCCTGCTCCCAGGAATCCCCGGCCGGAGACCTGTCCTGATGGGCTCTGAGGACATTGGAGCCCCCGGGTGGTCAGGGAGAGGGAGGGGAGTCAGGGAGAGGGCGGGGAACTCCCCCCAATCTCGGAGTTCTGCTCCCCACTGCTGAAAGAAATTCAAAGTGTGGGCTAGACTGGGGAGAATCTCCCCAATGCCTGAAACAAACGACTAAGGTGTGGGTGAATACTGGTCTGGATTTCACCCAAAATGCTGATGGGAAACACCTCACTAAACCCGTCCAAAATGTCGCTAGAAAATCTTTGATTGAATCACGCCTGAGATTTCATAGTGGAAAGATTAATTTGTGTTGCATTCGGACCCAGCTAAGTAAATTTGTTCTTGAATATGTTTTTTTCACTGCTTATCCTATCAAAACTGATAATTGATTGTTATCCTTCTTTTGATGTACTTTTTGCGAAAAGGGACAACGTCTTGCCAATGGGCGGCACTATAGTTAGCACTGCTGCCTCACAGCACCAGAGACCTGGGTTCAATTCCAGCTTTGGGTGACTATCTGTGTGGAGTTTGCACTTTCTCCCCAATCCTGCATAGGCTTCCTCCTGGTGCTCCGCAGTCCAAATGTGTGCAGGTTAGGTGGATTTGTCATGCTAAAATTGCCCCTCGATGGGGTTACAGGGATAGGGTGGGGGATTGGGCCAAGGTATTGGCCTAGGCAGCGTGCTCTTTCAGAGGGCCAGTGCAGACCCAATGGGCCGAATGGCCTCCTTTTGCACTGTAGTGATTCTATGATTCTGATTTACTTCCACCATTCTGGTTATAGCCTCTTCATCACAACCAGATGGTTGTGAAAGGGCTAAAATGACCATTTAGTAGTTTATATTCCTTCTTTGTCCCACAGTAAAAGTTTATCTTAAAATACTGCTCCAAAAGTAAAGTCCAGGAGTTGTAGATGCTGATGTTTGGTATGAGATAAAATCAGTTACTCGTCAATGGGCGGCACGCTAGCACAGTGGTTATCACTGTTGTTTCACAGCACCAGGGTCACATGTTCGATTCCCGGCTTGGGTCACTATCTGTGCGGAGTCTGCACGTTCTCTTGTGTCTGCGTAAGTTTCCTCCGGGTGCTCTGGTTCCCTCCCACAAAGTCCCGAAAGACGTGCTTGTTAGGTGAATTGGGCATTCTGAATTCTCCCTCAGTGTACCCGAACAGGCGCCGGAAATTGGCGACTAGGGGCTTTTCACAGTAACTTCATTGCAGTGTTAATGCAAGCCTACTTGTGACAATGCCGTAAGTGGCAATGAGAGATCAGGTAAACCTCCAAAACGTAGGCTTCTGGTTTCTTTAATACCTTTGGAAAGAAAAACGGTGTTAAAATGATTGTTAATGCACAATTGAGTAAATTTAAAGTGACGGGTGAAAAATTAGAGAATAGAATATCCAATTTCCCGACCATTGCTGGGAGGGTGGAGATTACAGGTTTGGCGGAACCTTTTCAAGGCTGCATCAAGTCAAAATATATCATTTCTAAGCAAGATAGCAGAAGGATCAGCAACATAAAATGAGACTGGTTGGGCAGATTTATTGACCGTTACTGCTAACGGCAGGCCAAGCGGAAGTTAACTGAAGGAGACGGAGAGTAGAAAACTCCCTTGGAGCATGGCATAGACTCTCTGGAGGGAGGGGACCAGGAATCAATGTAAGTGTCACGACCTCAAAAACTACCAGCTAATGAATAATGAGGCTTAATGACCTCAGAAGGCCAACCGAGCTAAAGTAAGCTTCTGGGGTCAATAGATGGGCTCCACCTATCCTACACCTTCACTCCCCTCTTTGCACTCCCAGAATCTGGATTTAAAGGCCATTCTAGCCAAGGGAGACTTCTTCAAAAAATCTTCATTCATCACCAGTTTTCCTGTCACTTGGTTGCTGCCAGTCTCCAAGGGGATTTCTTTAAAGTAGATAAAATACCATAACCTCCCAGTGTCACGGTACGTATGGTCTCATCTGGGCAAGTCTTCATTACATTAAAAAGCCTACATTATAGTCCCCACTGCTTCGGAAAGCAAAAAAAAAAAATGTACAAGATCATCACAGAGGTCAACCAGGGAGGTAATCTCAGAAAACACATCTTCGGGCCTTATCACTGGTTAATACGTTAACTGGACCAATCATATAATTACATTTTTAAAAACATTCATTTATAGGATGTTAGGCCATCCCTAGTTGCCTTTCAGAAGGTGGTGGTGAGTTGCCATTTCCCACTGCTGCAATCCCTGAGGTGTAGATACACCCATGTGAATAGAACTGAGTGGCTTGCTGGGCCATTTAATGGTTCTCCGTGGTTCATGGAGTCTGGAGCCAAATGCAGGCCCAGTATGAGAGATTTGCTTTGTGGTGGGATTTGAACCTTGGTCCCCAGATCATTGTACAGGGTCTCGGGATTACTAGTCCAGCGACAATACCACTATGCCACCACCTTCCCCAATAAATACTGTTGTGAAACGAGCAGCTCGGAGGCAAAGAATTTTGCAGTAAGTAACTCACCTCTTGAGTCTTCAAAGGCTGTAGAAAGTCTACAAGGATGATTATGACTCTAAAACACTAAAATAAATTCCCTCGCTGAACACCAACACACAGTGGCAGCATTTTGTATAATAACAAGATGTACTGTAGCACCGGTCCAAGCCTCCTTGAATAGAACTGTGACAAACATGCTGGCTGCGATTTAGTGGCTGCATTAGCCATGGACACAAATCCTGTAACGGCCCCTAAACCTCGCAAGCGGCCAAAAACGGGTTTTGCGCCGGGGGGACCACGGTTTGCGATCGTCCCTGCCCCACTCTGATGACACGATCAGGTTCACGCTCAGGAAGAGCGAGAGCCTGTGTTACATGAATTAGCATGTATTAACATATACTAGGTGGGCTTTACGCCGCAGCTTCTGGCCTCGTTCTATCATCTCACCCATCAGCCGTGACGTCACACTGACGCAAATCACTACTGCTCTTCAAAAATGGGAACTTGGCGCCATGACCTCTGAGGCTGGGGATCAGAGGTCAGCGTGGATTTCCCCACTGTCCACACCAGGGAGTCCAAGGGCAGAGCGGTCACTGGGTAGCTAGCAGAGTGGGGAGGGTGGGGGGGGGTGGGGAGGGGTATTGAACCCGAAAAGGCCAGCTTTCAGGTGTCTGGGACACAGGGGTCTGTAGGTCCATCCTTTAGTAGTCAGTGTCTCTGTTCTCTGTGCTTTATGGGTCCATCCTGGGTGGTCAGTGTTTCTGTTCTCTGTGCTTTATGGGTCCATCCTGGGTGGTCAGTGTTTCTGTTCTCTGTGCTTTATGAGTCCATCCTGGGTGGTCAGTGTTTCTGTTCTCTGTGCTTTATGGGTCCATCCTGGGTGGTCAGTGGGTGATGCATCGGTGGTATTTGAGTATGTTTGTGGGGGTATTTGAGGGCAGGACAGGGGTGATCGGTGCCATGCTGCCTGGCCAGATTGGCATCTTGGCTGTGAGCCCCCACAGCGCCGGCACCAACGGTGGGTGTTTCCAATATATTGTCAGGAACATTGAAAAGAAAAGCCAAGGGACAAATTCCATGATGTCCCATTGGCGCAGCTTGCGCCTGTACCACCAACCATTTTTTAAAAAAGATTGAGGTGCCAGAAGTTAAAATGGGCCCTCCACCACTAACCCCCCCCCCCCCCCCCCCAACATGTCCCCGGTGCAGCCCACCCCTTGGGCACTGCTTGGGTACTGCCACCTGGAATGTCCCGAGTGCCTCTTGGCACTGCCCCGTTGCACTATCCCCTGGTACAGTCCGATCATTACTCCCATCCCGAGGGGTGTATTCTCATGCTGCTTGTGCCCTCACACCAACGTGAACGGATTCTCAAATGGGGAGGGTGATCAGGCATTGAGGCCTGATAATTATGTTCAAAGTTATTATAATGGTTAGGTTTGGAATGACACCAACAAGGAGAACCTTTGTGCCTTTATCCTTTGTTACAGAACGCCAAAGATTGGATACTGTAGTGATCTCTGTCGGTGCATGCACACAAGGGGTTAATGGGTAGACAGCAGCACAACATGATCACTAGAGGGCTGGACCAACAGGGGTATAAAAAGCAACCACATGGGGTCTCTCCCTCTCTGTCTTGTGGGTGTACTGTGAACAGGGTAACATCAGAATCACATAGATAGTTAGTGGAGTTACGTTTCGGTATTATTGTTAAATCTTGTTAACCAATTTGAGGGCAGCACGGTAGCATTGTGGATAGCACAATCGCTTCACAGCTCCAGGGTCCCAGGTTCGATTCTGGCTTGGGTCACTGTCTGTGCGGAGTCTGCACATCCTCCCCGTGTGTGCGTGGGTTTCCTCCAGGTGCTCCGGTTTCCTCCCACAGTCCGAAGATGTGCAGGTTAGGTGGATTGGCCATGATAAATTGCCCTTAGTGTTCAAAATTGCCCTTAGTGTTGGGTGGGGTTGCTGGGTTGTGGGGATGGGGTGGAGGTGTTGACCTTGGCAAGGGTGCTCTTTCCAAGAGCCAGTGCAGACTCGATGGGCCGAATGGCCTCCTTCTGCACTGTAAATTCTATGAATTACTAGTTTCCATGTTAAGGTAAAGAACTCGTGCATTTATAGTTATATTACTCAATAAATCTTTGTTGTTACTGGACGAGTTCGAGTCTTCTTCAACAAGATTCAGAGGACCTCACCATCAACCAAGGATTGAGTAACACGTGTTATCGACCACGCAGGCAACACAACAGAAACCATTGTCCCTTGGGGAGAATGGCAGTAAACCAATATTATTCAGGATTGATCCAGAGTCTATATGAGGAAGTCTCAGATATGAATCATTGCCACTAAATAGTGTCCCAACTTGCACCGAATTTTACTCATCCTGTGAATCCCTCTGTTAAGAAACAAATTTGAAATTCTCATCTTTTGTTGCAAATATCTTCATACCTTCAGCTGTCTGAATCTGTAACCTCCTTCCGGCTCTTTGGATCTCTCCACTCCTCGAAATCTGGCCTCTGATTCATTCAGCATTCCTGATATTTATTGATCCACCATTGGCAGCCATGTTTTCACAGCCAGGCCTGAATCTCTGGAGCACCCTCGTGAAATCTCGCTGCCTCTCTACCTCTTTTCCTGCTCAATATATTCCTCAAAACCTACCTTTTGGACCAAGATTTCGACACTTGCATTAATATCTCATCATGTTTCACTATAAAATCACTGTAAAGTGGATTGGAATGTTTATTGTGTTCATACATAGAAACATACATAGAAAATAGAAGCAGGAGGAGGCCATTTGGCCCTTTGAGCCTGCTCTCCCATTCATTATGATCCTGGTTGATCATCAAGTTCAATACCCTGATCCCACCTTCCCTCCCATATCCCTTTAGGCCCAAGAGCTATATCGAATTCCTTCTTAAAATTACACAACATTTTGGCCTCAACTATGTTTTGTGGTAGCGAATTCCACAGATTCACCACTCTCTGCGTGAAGAAATTTCTCCTCACTTCAGTCCTAAAAGGTTTACTCCTTATCCTCAAACTGTGACCTCTAGCTCTGAACTCCTCCACCACCAGGAACATTCTTTTTGAATCTACCCTGTCTAATCCTGAGGAAGGAGCAGTGCTCCGAAAGCTCGTGTTTGAAACAAACATGTTGGACTTTAACCTGGTGTTGTAAGACTTCTTACTGTCTAATCCTGTTAGAGTTTTATAAGTTTTGATGAGATTCCTCCCTCACTCTTCTAAGCTCCAATGAATAGAGTTCTCACCGACTTAGTCTCTCCTCATATGACAGTTCCGCCATCTCATGAATCAACCTGATAAACCTTCGCTGCACTCCCTCCATAGCAAGAACATCCTTCCTCAGATAAGGACACCAAAACTGCGCGCAATATTCCAGGTGTGGCCTCACCAATGCCCTCTGCAATTGCAGTAAAACATCCCTATTCCAATATTCAATTCCTCTCACTAGGAAGGCCAACATACAATTTGCCTTCTTCGCTGTCTGCTGTACCTGCGCGCTTACTTTCAGCGACTGATGCACGAGGACACTAAGGTCTCGTTGAGTATGCACCTCTCTCAATTTACACCCAATCAAATAATAATCTGTTTTCCTATTTTTCCTACTGAAGCGAATAACCCCACATTTATCCACATTATACTGCATCTGCCACTCACTCAGCCTGCCAAATCCTGCTGAAGCATCTCTACATCCTCCTCACAGCTCACCCTCCCACCCAACTTTGTATCATCTGCAAATTTGGAGATAATAAATTTAGTTCCCTCGTCCAAATCATTAATATATAATGTGAACAGTTGGGGTCCTAGCACAGATCCCTACAATACCCCAATAGTCACTGCCTGCCAATCGGAAAAAGACCCAATTATTCCAACCTTTTGCTTCCTGTTTGCTCTATCCATCTCAGGACCCTCCCCACAATCCCATGCACTTTAACTTTACGTAGTAAAGTCAATTTTGAACATACTAATTATCGATACAAAAGAAAGTAATTGTTGTTATATATAGGTATCAGGCTGCCAGAAGCTGCTCTCTCTGATAGCAAGTACCCCTGAGACAAATCACACCAGGTCTCTAAAGATTCAGGGGAACTATCCACCTTTAAACTTTGTCTCTCTTAGGAAAGATTTTCTACGGGCAGTAGATTAAGGAGTACAGTAAATAGTTTAGCTGGGATTAAGCGTAATCTCTGACCTCTCCTCTGGTAACAATATTCCCTAATCCAACTCTGCTCCTTGTGTAACCCTTGATTCAGCGGGGCAGGTAAAGACCTTCTTCGTCTGTAAACTCTGGTGTGTATGTACGTATGTAGAAGCCTTTGGTTATGCCTGATTTCTGAGCCTCCAATCCAATCTCTTCCCTGTCAACGTCAAAACTTCCAAGTCAAGAATGAATCTATTCTCATTGAGAAATCTCGACTTAGATGCCAAACATTTTATTAATCAGAATTGAGTAACATAACAGAAGAGGTTCTCGCTCAGTCTCCAAGCTCACTAGGCCCAAATCCTTGGTAGATTCCGTAAACCACTTGTAAACCGGGTTGTGGGGGTGAAACCCACGCAGACATGGGGAGAATGTGCAAACCGTATGTAAACCGTTCATACGGCGCTGATATTGGGAACAGATTTAAAGTGGAAATGGTATATTTACTTGCACTGTAGCATATACAACAGTTTCTTTGGTGAAATGGATTTTCTTTTTGGTCCGAGTCAATTGAGGCCAATTGATGTCTGTATATAGCACATTGGTGCTGTCCTTTGATTTCTGTGTCAAAGAGAAATACAAGCCAATGAAAGAGTGCAGCTCCATCGAACCTTCACTAAATATATCTTGGCCTCCGTTATGACACTGATATTTAACTGAAGTACACAAATCAATTTAATCACAAGCAGTACAGGTGAAATATGCAAATTTCACCATGGTGTCAAGACAATAATTAAGGAATAATAGAAATAGGAAAATACTGTTTAACGCTGGCAATCTGAAATACAGACAGAAAATGCTGGATAAACTCAACAGGTCTGGCAGCATCTGTGGAGAGAGAAACAGAGTTAATGTTTCCATTGACCCTTCTACAGAACTGAAAAGGGATAGAATTTATTTATTTATTTATTTATTATTCATTGCGGGATGTGGGCAATGCGGGTTAGGCAAACATTTATTGCCCATCTCTAGTTGCCTGTCAGCTGCCTTCTTGAACTGCTGCAGTCCCTGATGTGTAGATACACCCACAGTGCTGTTAGGGAGGGAGTTTCAGGATTTTGCCCCAGCCACAGTGAAGGAACAGCATCAGGGTGGTGAGTGACTTGGAGGGAAACCTCCAGGTCGTGCGGTTCGCAGGTATCTGCTGCCCTGACCTTCTAGGTCAGTGGTGGGCAAACTTTTCCGTGCAAGGGCCACATTCAGAAATTCACAATTTTAAAGGGCCGCATAGTATATTAAGTAAAATAATTAATATTTAAAATAGCCAAAATAAAAGGTTTTTAAAGAAAAAAAAAGCAATTAATTTTTATTAATTAATATTTTAAAGTAGAAACTTTAATGAAACACATTTATTTGAAAAACAAAGTAACTCAGTTTAAAGAAAAAAAGCAATTAATTTTTATTAATTCATATTTTAAAGTAGAAACTTCACATGAAACACATGTTGTGCTGAGCAATGATCACCCTACTCAAGTCAACGTATCCACCCTATACCAGTAACCCAACAGCCCCCCCCCCCATTAACCTTAAAATTAAAAAAAAATTAAAATTATTATTTTTTTTTTTAATGACTTGATCTTGGTGGGCCGCATAAAGACCTTTGGCGGGCCGCATGCGGCCCGTGGGCCGTAGTTTGCCCACCCCTGTTCTAGGTGGTAGCGGTTGTGGCGATGAATCATGTAGCTGGAGAGGGAGGTGGACAGAATAGCGAATCAGTGATTGGTCGGAGCTAAGAAGGGATTGGCAAAGGTATCACGGGCATGAGACAGAAGGGGCTGTTAATGGTGCCATAAGAGACTGAAGTGTTAATACTGTAGTGGTAAAGGATGGATAGCAGAATGTGTTAATAGGAAAACAGTTGTCGGTGCTCAGGCAGGGCAACACTGAACAAGAGACAGTGGCCATGTGGGGGAGGGGTGGGTAGTCTTTGGACAGGCCAGGGGAACTGAATACAGAAAACAAGGGGGGCGGAGGGGGCGGGATAGTCAAGATGAAGGGGAAAGTCTACAGCCACAGTTTCTGAATTCAATGTTGAGAAGGCTGTAGCTTGCATTTTAGCTTGTAGGAAGTGTGATTACCCATGCCAGATTGAAGTGATTCAGTTCGCACGCAAACCTCATGCACCCTCTTGATCTCCATAATTGTGGTGTGCAGTTCAACACTATGCGTGCTGCTGACTGATTACATGCTCAGTGTGGGGCCGGGTTTCACAGAATCAGAGAAAGTTGATGCCACAGAAGGAGGCCACTTGGCCCATCATGTCTGAGCTGGCTGGAAAACCTGGCACAGAGTCGAATCCCGCTTTCCAACATTTGGCCCGTAGCTCTGAAGGTTTAAAGACTTCAGATGAGTTGATGACTTTAATACAAGTTGAGGGTTTGTGCCTCTACTACTCTATCAGGCAGTGAGTCCTGGACCCCCCACAACCCCATGGTTGGAAACAAATCTATTTCTCATTTGTGTGAGGCTTGCTTGTACTTAGAGCCAGGCAGCACTATTTAAAGGGACGGTGGGTTGTAGCTGCAGAAGGTAGCGGAACAATCTCTCTAAACATTTGTCATATGGAACAAAGAGGATCAATGAAGCAGCAACTCAGAGAGAGCACCTGCAGGTTCCATGTTGTGGTGGAAAGGTAGAGTAGGGCGGCACGGTGGTGCAGTGGTTAGCACTGCTGCCTATGTCGCTGAGGACCCGGGTTCGATCCCGGCTCCGGGTCACTGTCCGTGTGGAGTTTGCACATTCTCCCCATGTCTGCGTGGATCTCACCCCCACAACCCAAAAGATGAGCAGGTTAGGTGGATTGGCCACGCTAAATTGCCCTTAATTGGAAAAAAAATAATTGGGTACTCTAAATTTATTCAAAAAAAAAGGAAAGGAAGAGCGATGCCATATTTCTACAGAGGCCAAATGTCCACCTTGCATATACTGCAAAGGAAATGGGGGCAGCTAGCCTTGGAGGTGTACGCAAGGAAGTGAGCCCTGAAAACATGGCTGTACTGCTAGAAAAAAATTCAATAACCTCACAAGTGTGGTCAAGGTCAGTGGTTCCATCTTCTTTTTTTTCTAAATTTAGAGTCCCTAATTCATTTTTCCCAATTAAGGGGCAATTTAGCGTGGCCAATCCACCCAGCCTGCACATCTTTGGGTTGTGGGGGCAAAACCCACGCATATACGGGGAGAATGTGCAAACTCCACATGGACAGTGACCCAGAGCCGGGATCAAACCTGGGACTTCGGTGCCGTGAGGCAGCAGGGCTAACCCACTGCGCCACCATGCTGCCCTCAGTAATTCCATCTTCAAATGCACCACGCCATCTATTGACATCCCATTATTTATCCATCAGTACTATCTAGAGGTTGGAACCCATACCTAACATTCAGTGGTGCCGCATCCCCTGCACATATTTATCACCGCGCCAAGCCTCATACCTTGCAGTTTCCCCATATTTCTAGCGATAAATCTGTTATACCGTCAATTCACCGTGAGACCGTGAGAGCGAGTGAACATTAGGCTTTATTAAGCATGAACTCGCCTGCCAGAGTCGGCTGTACAAATGAGTGCCACCCACAGGAGGCCGGTCTATATATGGCCCCGGTGAGGGCGGAGCCAGAGGCGGAGCCGACTGGGGTTCCAGTACAGTACCTGGAAGTAGCCCGTATCATCACTTCCAGGTCATAGGTCACATCATTATACAGACAGCTCATGCATTAGATGAATACGTTCACCACAAAATCTAATACAGGCACTTCACATACAGACATTGCAACACACTTGCCAACAGCCTTTCTTATCTCTTACAGAACAATACATCATAGGAGGGAGTTTGTAACCAGGCAAGGGACAGGTAACACTCCATCTCCAGGGATGTCTGGGGGATAAGATCTTCTGAACTATTTATATGCGGCAGTCAGCATGGCCAGCTGGCTTTGTAGAGCTCACCAGGTTGAAGGTATGTTTATGCACAACGTATCTTTTCAACCTCTCGGAGATAATAAATGCAGAAGGTAAGGTGGGTGGATAGGAAGCGGAAATGTCTGGTCAACTTTCAAACGCAGAAGATCTGCGTCCTGGCTAGACAGAGCAATCTGAGGATGAAGGTGAAGAAGAGCAGATAAGACTGTGACTTGATCTGTTAGTCACAGCTACCAACTTTGATATTTTGCACCACGTGTACATTAGAGGAGTGTACAGAGGCGAGGGCTCCATGCAGTGAGGCATGAATGGACTGCAGGAAGGCTGAGGCAGAGAATACCATCTCTGTCAGCTCTCCAGCGGGCAAGGAACAATATGGAAATAGTGACTGGAAATGTGGGTTCACAACTGATTTGATCTCCAATTATAAGAATTCTGTTGGCATCTAAAGTGTAGTGGGAGGGATTTAACTAAATGGGAACAAAGTCCCATAGCGAGCGCGTTTAGCCACGTGTTTCCCGGCACTCGCACGGAGCCCCATTTTCTGTATCGAGGAGCTCCGCTCGACAGAACCTCTCAGTGTAGCAGGAGATCAGAACGCCACTTTTTAAATGATATCCCCATCTCTAGAGCCCCAGCCATCAACCCCCGCAAATTCACTATGGCAGGGTCTGCAGATGCTCCCAATCTTCCCCCAACACCCACACAGCCTGATGATCACTGTGGAAACAATGCCAGCTTGGCACTACCAACCTGGCACCCTGCCCCTGCCAGTGCCAGGCTGGCACCCAAGTGGTACTGGCAGGGTGCCCAGCTGTCACCAGCAATGTCAGGGTACCACTCTTCCCAAGGAGCATGCACCTGGGGGCCTCCAATCTTCTGGGAGACCCCCACGAGTGCTCCTCCGTCTGGTTCCCATGTGTAGAGTCCAGTACTGAACAGCACTCACTGAAGATCTCCGAGGCAAAGGGAATAGAACCCAACGCCTCGGGTGCCTCGGGAATCTGCATATTAAAGTCAGACTAGCTGCCTCGCTCTAATAAGTAGATCTGCCAAAAAGTGATTCCGCCCACAATGGGCAGGATTTACATCACAACATCCCGCAAAATCGAGGGCTCCATGCAGTGAGGCGCTGTGCGCCGGGTAGATCCTGGGAACAGGGTCTCCCGCTTTCTATCAGCCACATTGCGTGGCGGTGACCTGCTTGTCGGGCGCAGCGTGGCCGATAGATCGCGCCCGCTGTATTCAACTATAATGGGTATTTAATCATGTCAACATTTCCTCCTTGTAACCTGCAACCACTGTGGCTGGGACATTCTGCTCCCATTCGCATTGGGTGGGTTCGGCGACTGGATTGGAACATATTGCGAGAAGCGCAAAGTAGTGTTTGGTGTCAAGTAAAAGCATGACACAATTCTCTGCTCCACATGCCAATGGCTGGCCATGTTTCCCACCGTTCACCATCGGGAACCTCATTGGAAAACATTTCCATCTCGTTGCCTCAGTGTGGTGCACGGGATGACTCGGTCGACCAAAGGTATTGGGGTTTGACTCAGAGGAAGATTGGGGCTGAATCAGGGGATACTGGGGGTTGACTCAAGGAAAACCGGCAGCCCCTAGTCAAAGGAAACTGGGGTGGGGGTAGAGGGGGATGTTGACTTGGGGAGACTGGGGAGGAGGGGGGGTGTTGACTCAAGAGGGGGGGGGGGGTTGAGTTTATCGGGGGGGGGGGGGTGGAAACAGGTAGGTTTGACTCAGGGGAGACCAGGGAGTGGATAGGGGTTGACTCCAGGGGTTAAGTCTGAAAAGCACTGATCTTGAGAATGCTTTCTACCGCCGGTCCCTAGGCTTTTTAGAAGGGCTCACAGAGGGAAGGGAAGCCCAGGGTACTGGTGGGGAGCCATAATGCACAGACAATTCCATTAAATGTGTGGGGATGAGACTTGGTGGCTTCCAAAGGCAGAATGTTGACAAGGGAAAGGTTAATTAAAAACATATCAGTCTTCGGCAGCCCGTAGCAGATGAGACCGTTCATAGAACATAGAACATAGAACAGTACAGAACAGAACAGGCCCTTCGGCCCTCGATGTTGTGCCGAGCAATGATCACTCCACTCAAACCCACGTATCCACCCTATACCCGTAACCCAACAACCCCCCCCTAACCTTATTTTTTTGGGACACTATGGGCAATTTAGCATGGCCAATCCACCTAACCCGCACATCTTTGAACTGTGGGAGGAAACCGGAGTACCCGGAGGAAACCCACGCACACACGGGGAGGACGTGCAGACTCCACACAGACAGTGATCCAGCCGGGAACCGAACCTGGGACCCTGGAGCTGTGAAGCATTTATGCTTACCACCATGCTACCGTGCTGCCCAGCTGTAACTCAATTGACATGCCGAGACTCTGCTTTGGCATGCAATTATATCCACTCAAGCAACACTTTTGTGCGTGAGTGCCACTGATTGCTACTCCGTATTTAACCCTTGGTGTTCTGAGTTCCAAAATCGAGACTGCCATGGTGTACCTGTACCATTGTCCGACTGGGGAAGCGACTAGATCGCCTTAGAAAGTGGCAATGGCGTATTGTCTGAAGAGAGTGCTCCTAATCCTTGGCTGTGTGCTGAGGTGCATATTGTCAAGTGCCACCCGTAGGCCACGTTGAGTGCTAGGCCTTGGACTAAAACAAATGCCTGAGTTAAGAGGTCAGTATGGAGTAGAGTGGTCAAAGCTGTGGCCACTCGGTCATGTGGTGTGGGGCAAATGTGGGGGGGGGGGGGGTGTTGACAAAGCAGAATGCTAAGTAAGGACTGTGGTGGTCAGGGCCTGAGTCAGTGGACTTTGGGAGGCAGCTTCAGGTGATGAATGGGCGAAGAGTTGTCTTCGGAAGACAAATGCTAACTGACAAGTCTCTCTCTTTGATAATGTCGTACAAAACATGGGGCTTGGAGATCTTGTTGTCATTCTTCATGCTTATAGGCAGGAGGATGGGCAGGCCAATGGAAGCACCTGGCTTGCCAAGGGCAGGAGCAGAATTCTGAAGAGGGAGGGGTGGATTGGGCTACTCTGCAGGCAGAGGATGAGCCACACAGTTGGTTGGAGGTGACTCAACGGTACTTAAAATGTCTGCAGTTATCCAAGAACCAGTGCCGCCAAAGACTAGCATGTCCATTTTCTGCAGGACATGGCACCACGGGGACTTGAAGGACATCCACTGCCAGTGTCGCTCAGTTTTTACCCCCATGCTCCTTCCATGTCTCCACAGATGACCTCCGTGGGATTTTGCAACCATTCCCACACAAATCCACCCAAGAGGTGATCGATGAAATCTTCACGCGGGGACAGAACAATTTTGCTCAGGATTAGGCTGACCAGCATGCAGGAGCGATGGGCTTTGTGCAGATCTCTGGGGCTGGATTCTCCGGTCGCCGACGCTGAAATCGCATTTGGCGATCGGCCGGAGAATCAAGGTTTATGCCCCGTCCAAAGCCGAGTACTCAGAGAGTACGCCGCGCACGTATTGATGGCCTCGGGACATTGCCTGAGGCCCCCCCCCCCGATATTCTGCCCCCGACAGGACGAGTTCCGTATAGGCAGCTAGAGCCCGGTGCTCTATGCTGCGTTATGCTAGCTCCCCAGCCAAACGGAGGATCGGTGGCCGTTTTGTGCCATTTTTAATGTCGTAACTGTTCCCACGCCGGTGTCAGGACATAGTCTCAAAATCGGAGAATCCAGCCCCTGGTTTTTCGCAAGTGCAAGGTACCATCGACTGCACTCACATAGCACTCACACCTCCAGGGCCTCAAGATGTGAACCTTAAAGTTTTCCACTCACTGACTGTCTCGCTGGTCTGCGACCACACCAACCACATCATGCAGGTGTGCACTGAGGGTCACAGTGAGCGTGCAGCCACTCCTACGTTTTGAGCAGTTCTCAGGCTCCACAGAGGCTGCAGGATTGGCTCCTCGGGGACAAGGGTTACCCACTGACGAGGTTGATGATGACGCCTGTGCGAGGCCACAGAGTGTAGCTGAGACAAGATGCAGCCCATGCTGAACTGGTGCTTCAGGGCAGCAGACCATCGAGATGCTGAAGGTGAGGATTGGGTGACTGAACCAGTCTGGTGGAGCCCCACAATACAATCAGCAGAGGGTGTCACACACTGTGGGTGCCTGCTGTGCCCAGCACTGCCTGGCACGACAACAGGGGGAGGAACTGCCTGAGGAGGAGGTGGAATGGCACGTTTCCTCCGATGAGGAGGATGTCGAAGGGGATGAGGAGGAGGAGGAGATCCTTGAGGGAGAGGATGTTGGCCGTGAGGCAATGGCAAAGTCCAGACAAGGCAGACAAGCTCGGAGGACGCTCATTACCACTGGATTCATGGAGAGTGATGAGGACATCCAGTGAGGCCGTCCCAATATCTTCACATGGCTCCTGTGAGCATTGCGCTCCTGTCTGACTAATGCCAATGCACGCTGTCTGTGATAAAGCTCCTGTTATGGGGACACAGCGGGTGCTCATAGTCCCTTACATTCCAGGAGGTTCACGATGAATTGCAGCGGGGCAATGCATAGATCCTCAAAGCTTCTGCGATTGTCTGATTCCTGACTGGCTGATGGTTACCCGCTTGCTCGCAACGACTAAGGTTACATCATGGTGATGCAGCGGGGAACACTTTAACTCTCCTGATTCTACAGCATCTTTCTGTATCCTTGAGGTGCAGTGTCACCGGAGGCTGAAGCCAATGGGTTGGAGGTGCTCGGGAGCAGACATGAACAATGACTGGAATGAGTGACAATAGCTCAGCTCATTATGGGAGACATCCTCGTTCCCTACAAGATACAGTCGTAACTGGGCATCATCAATCATCATCATTATAGAATTTATAGTGCAGAAGGAGGCCATTCGGCCCATTGAGTCTGCACCTGCCCTTGGAAAGAGCACCCTAACCCCAAGCCAAACCCTACCCAAGCCCACACCTCCACCCTCCCCATAACCCAGTAATCCCCTCCAATCTTTTTGAACACTAAGGGCAATTTAGCATGGCTAAACCTGCACATCTTTGGACTGTGGGAGGAAACCGGAGCACTCGGAGGAAACCCACACACACATGGGGAGAACGTGCAGACTCCACACAGACAGTGGCCCAAGCTGAGAATCGAACCTGGGACCCTGGGAGCTGTGAAGCAATTGTGCCAACCATTATGCTACCGTGTTGCCCACAGTGTGTTTGGTCACTGTGAAGGGAAGCCATCAATGTGCTGGAAACCTTGCATAAAGCACATTGAAGAAGCCATGGACTCAGAATCCCTCCTCGGACTGCAAGGCTGACTGGAGGAGGAATCCCATCGCTTTCTGTCTGTGGAGATGATACCTTAACCAAAGCAACGAGGTCAACACTGCGAGGGTGGCATATGCAGTGGAGACCTTAGTGCAGGACCTGCACTCCATGGCGGGTACTTTCCGCTCTGTGGTTCAGCTCAAGACCTCCCTGGCTGAGGGTAGGGGCTCAATGGTGCAGGGCACTGGTGGGGATCCACGAGTGTCAGTGCCAGAAGATGGCAGGCCTCCTGGACCTCATTCACCGGGCACCCAAAGGAAGGAAGATCAGTGGGAGCACAGCCCAGGGCCTTCCACTCATGGGGTGTCCAGTCTATCTGGCAACTGCCTTCCTGTGAGTGACACAACTCAGGCCCCGCACACCGAGGAGGGCAGCACTGCAACACCCAAACGCAGGCCAGGACACTCAACGGCTTGGCACCCCATGGGACGCCCGCCAAGGTCATCTCAAGAAGCAAGGAATGGAAGTCAACAGGCCGCCTCAACCTCAGCAGTGGATCCTGGGGATATACCGAGCCATAGCGGAGGGTCAGGAAGAGCAAGAAACGATAGCACGTGGGCACGGCTGAACCTAGGCACTCTTAGAGATAAGTCACAATTAGAATAACTCACTCTGTATTAAAAATTACTTTGTTCACCCATAAAGAACCTCCATGCTGTCGTATCATGGCGCCATGTTCTGCAAGCCACTGCGTAAACTCTGTGCAGTGAGAGAATGGCAGGGTTATGTCTCTTCCACCTCCCACACTAATGACACAGTAAAGGCCCGGCTGCTGCTGGAGTTGGCATCCAAGCAACCCCCCCACAACCCCCAATCCATGGAAGCTTCACCCCCCCCCCCCCACAGTAACAGTCAGCCCTCTCATGTCTGCCAGCAATCTCTAGTTATGATGATGCCAAGGGCTGAAAACGTGGCCAGAGTCTTTCCACCTCATCAGTAGGTGGAGAAAAACAGGTGGATTGCTGATACAGGAGGGGGCAGACACAGCGGAGATGTGTCAATTAGCCTCTCTGGGTCCTAGATCACCCCATTCGGTGGCAGAACGCAAGTCGATATGGCTCCTGCTGCCCAATAGCTATCAGAACTACTGCCAGCTTGGCTGGTTCCATGATTCTCTTGAATGAAAAACTGAAAGGAAGCGAACATCGAAGTGGGTGATAAGGGGTCCTGACAATGTCCTGACCCACTGCCCTCTCCGTATCTGGGACATCCACCCATGCGCAAACTCCGATTTGAAATTGGACTGGTTTAATTTGGAAATGAAGGGGACAGGGACAGAGGAGTTGCGTACATCTGAATGACTCCATTTAAATGTGATATGTGTGGCTTGCGGTAGTCCTTAAAGGAAATTGGTCACTTTGTGGGGGTGGGGAGGGAGGAGACGTGAGGCAGAGTTTTATTTGCGGGACATTTGGAGCAGCAGTCTTTAAGAACTTATTTTACTCTGTGTATCAATCCAAAGATTCAGAGAAAACCCTCAGCACAAATCTTGGAATAGACCTTGATAAAATCAAACTTGGGAGCAGATTTTCACAATAAGTGGCTTTGTTATATTGAATGAAGTTATATCTTAAATGTTTCAATTAAATATTAATAAACTCAAATGATTAGTTTCATTGCAGGTTGGATACCTGCTTGAGTATTCCCTGCTTTTAGTGGTATACCTACTTTCTGCACTGAAGCATATTCTGTTTTATCTTCGGGAACATGGATTTGCCTTTTTGGCTCAGTAGGTCGAGGACAGTTGATATCTGCGTACAGCAGGTCAGCACCGTCCTTCGATTTCTGTTATCAAAGAGAAATACAAGTTAATGGAAGATGTGGCATTCTGTTCCTCACAACCCTCTGGCTCATAGAATCCCTACAGTGCAGAAGGAGGCTATTCGGCCGAGTGAGTCTGCACTGACTCTCTGGAAAGAGCTTCTAACCCAAATCCACTACCCCGCCGCCCCATTATCCATAACCTAACCTGCACACTAAGGGACAATTTAGAATGGCCAATCCACCTAACCTGCACATCCTATGTGGGAATGGATGTGATCAGTGCCGAGGTAAAGATAAGAAGTATGCAACCCTAACCCTAACCCAAACCCTAACCCGAACCCTCATCCTAACCTGCACATCTTTGGAGGAAACCCACTCAAACAACATACAAACTTCACACAGTCACCCAAGGCAGAACTAATTTTCTTTTTTACAACAATGAGCAATGTTTTTTCCCCCTGATTTTTATTCAATTCAATTTCACCATCCGCTGTGGCAGGATTCGAACTCAGGTTACCCTGAGAACATCACCCGGCGCTACTCCACCGACGTTACCACGAGGCCACTCCTTCCCCTGTCTGTAGGAAAGTCAATTGCATCATACAGCAAGCAGCAGGAGAGCAAACAGTAATGTTCTAATTTATAGTCAGGCACCAGGCTGAGATCATAGTAGATCTAAAACTAGTTCCTGATTTTGGAAGCCTTCAAATGTACATTTGATAGATATAGGGGTAAATTTGCCAGCCTCGCCGGCCACCCAAATCGTCCTGGGCGCGGGACAGAGAATTTGACGGACCATGTAAAGGTTCGTTGACTCGGGTGGGAATTTCTGATCTTGGGGACTACACTCATGCTTTCGAGGTTTATACACACAGTGTTCCCATATCTTTCACTGCATTGCTCTTTATGTTTCTATGACCCATCTTGCCAAGGCTGCTCAGTGAGCAGGGATAGGGAGGTGGAAGGCAGACACTTGGCTGGGGCGTTGAGCGTGATTGGACAGGGGTAAGGGAAGGGGTGGAATTAGACTCCTGACTTGGCGGGAGGGGAGGTTAACTGGAGGACGTAGGGGAAGGGATGGACAGAGACACATCGTGACTCGGGTGCAGAGGGGTAACTAGAGCCCAGGAGGGAAGAGATGGATAGAGACACAAGACTGGGGTTGGTATTTAACAGGGAATGAGAAATGTACTGGGATAGTGCGCGGCACATTGTTGGGACCAGGATGCAAAGGCAGTTCTGGAGCTTTGTGGATCATGGTCCAGGCATGTGTGTATTGGTCCGGGTCCAGGGACGGTGAAGTCTAAGCTGTGTCAGTTGCGCACACCCTGGTGTGCAAAGTGTGATCGGTCCCTCACACAATTGGGTGTTTGGTGGCAGATAGAACAGTCACAAACAGGGGAGGTATCTGAAGCCTGTATCGAGTACATTGATGATGGGCTCCAGGGTTATCAGAAGGCGAGGGATCGGAGGAATCAAAATTTGCACATGGCGAGGATTGAGGAGCCGAGGAAGGAACTAGGACAGTAACAGGAGGGGTTGGAAGCTGGTGGTGTCTGAGCAGCCGCTAAGGCCTGTGAGGCAACCCGGACCTCTCCACCCGAAATGCTGAGACTGAACCCCCAACACTGAGTTTCACTTATCACCCATACACACCCATGCTCTCTCTCTCATACCCTCGTGCTCTATCTCACACCCATGCTCTCTCTCTCATACCCTCGTGCTCTATCTCACACCCCTGTACTCTCACTCTGGCCACACACTCTGGGCAGAATCCTCTATTCAGAGGGGGCGGATCTTTTAAACGCCTCCCCAGCACTTGTTCCAAGTCCAATCGCTGGGGATGGGGGGGGGCCTTCATCAACATGCTGAGTGGGACGGCTATATGTGGCCCAGTGGTTAGCACTGGGACTGTGGCGCTGATCACCCGGGTTTGAATCCCGGCCCTGTGTCACTGTCCGTGTGGAGTTTGCACATTCTCCCCATGTCTGTGTGGGTTTCACCCCCACAACACAAAGATGTGCGGAGTAGGTGGATTGGCCACGTTAAATTGCCCCTTAATTGGAAAAAAAAATAATTGGGTCCTCCAAATTTATTTAAACATCGATGTTAAATGGGATGGAGCAGAGGTGTGAATTCCTCCACCTTCACACGGGCAGACGGCCTGCCAGCAAGGTGACTAACCCCACACGGGAGGTGATGGCAGAGGTAGTGAGCATCACTACATAAGGAAACGGGGATCCAGTGCAGGAAGAAGATGAATGACTCTGTTTGTGCAGCCAGGGTAAGTGACCTTCATTGTGGTAAGTGACTCTCACTCGTCACCATGCAGACATTAACTCACTCGTCACACACTTCCGCAGTGATCTCACTCCCGGCCACCTTGCACAGTCCCAACACTCACCGTGCCACCCCTCTCCCCACGATCCCCCACATCCTCACTCCCACTCACCTAACACCCATGCCTGCCATTTTTACCATCTTTACCATCTGACCCAACACGCAAACCACCCACATTCTCCCCATTTGTCTTATTGCAGGACAGGCTCGAGCACAATCAGTGTGAGCAACCACAGCCCACCGAAGTGAGGCCCGAGCCGAGGACCGTCACTCCGTTTGAGGATAGGGCCCCTGGGCTGGCTGGAGAGGAGCAGGACCGAACCTGTGCTGAGAGTGAGGTGGGGGCAATAGACAAAAGTGAGAACTCCCAGCAAACCCAGCGATGGCACCAGCCTCACGTGCTGCTATCCTTCAGCCTCTTCCATGCACTAATCTCCCTTCCCTTCCAGGTCAATCAGTCAGCCAGCTCGGCCCATCCTCTCCCCATCTGGACACGATGGACCCTAGCAGCTCAGAGGGAAATATCTGAGAGATTAGCATTGAGGAGGCATCATAGCTGTCACCCAAACCCTCTACCAGTGTAGATACTCACACCTCGGGGGGGGGAATCTTTAGTGGCAGCTTCTGGGTCACTCACTGGTGAGCACCTCACAGCTGATGATCCAGGGACGGCCCAGTCTTCCGACACTTTGAGGGATGCCGGAGCCCAGGACTGCGCAGAGCCCGGGTCAGGTGACATGCCCCTGGGGACAGTCATCTCCCAGCTTCTGAAACTGCAAAGGCAGAGCCATGAATATCAGGAATATCCCTCCTTGGACTGCAAGGCTGACTGGAGGAGTCCCATTGCATTCTGCCTAAGGAGATGGTGCAGTCACTTTCAGGCAACCAGGCCAACCCTGTGAGGTCTGCAGTGGAAACCTTTGTGCAGGACGTGAACTCCAGGGTGGGAGTCCTTCCGCAAAGTTCACGTTTTTAAAAAGGTGTCCTAATCGGCGCCAGCGTGAGCGCTTGCTGGGCAGGCCGCTGAATGTCGGGAAGCTATTGGATAAGGGGTGACTCTCATTAATTGTATGGAAATGAGGTTTAAGTGGTGATAATTGGTTTCTCGCCACACTGCGGCGAGATCCCGATGATGCCGATGGGAGGAGGCCGCTCAAGGTCACCGCAGCCCTGAATGTTTACATCTCAGGTTCATTGCAGGGCTCGAGCAGGAACGTCTGCGGCAACCAATAGCCCACAGGTGCAGCTATAAAGTCACGGATGCCCTGTTCGCCCGGGCAGCCGACTGCGTAAACTTTGACCTGGACAAAGCCCACCAAGATGCCCGGGCAGCAGGATTCTCCTGGGATGCCCAAGGTCCAGGGGATAATATATGGCCCGCAGGTCGCTTGCACGCACTGGGCAGTCGGGGAGTTCCCTTCATCATCAGGAAGGGGTTCCACTCGCAGAACGTCCAACTTATGTACGACCGCCATCTGGAGATCATGAATGTGTGTGAGGGGCCTGGACAGGGTACTTAGGGAGAAACTGCTTGTGCTCGTGAAAGAATTGAGAACGAGAGGGCACAGATTTAAAGTGATTTGCAAAAGAAGCAAATGTAATGTGAGAAAAAAATCGGGCGGGATTTTCCGCTCCCGGGACTAAGTGCCTGCGCCATTGTGAATGCTGTCGCGTTTCATGACGGCGCGAACAGGTCCCGGGCAATACCTATTCTGGCCCCCACAGCGGGCCAGCATGGCGCTTGAGTGGTTCACGCCACTCCAGCGTCCCTATGCGGCGCCAAATGGGCCGTGCCATCCTGCGCATGCGCGGGAAACTTCTTACGCACGGCGGCCCCTCACCAACATGGCGCCAGTGTTCTGGGGCCGGCCACGGAAGGAGGTAGGCCCCGGGGGGGGGGGGGGGGAGGCCGGCCTGCCGATCGGTGGGCCTCGATCGTGGCCAGTTCCCATCGGAGGCCCCCCCAGTGAGGGAACCCCCTTCCCCCCCCCAGCATTCCTGCACAGTTCCCGCCGGCAGCGACCAGGGGTGGACGGCGCCGGCGGGAACCTGACGTGTTGGAGCGGCCGCTTGGCCCATCCGGGCCGGAGAATCGCCGCTTGACGTTTGCAGCGATTCTCCGAGCGGCCCGGCACAATTCGCGCGGCGCTGGTTTCAGTGGGGTGGGAGAATCACGTGCGGGGGTTGGGGCGGCGTGGCGCGATTCACGCATGCCCCGGCGATTCTCCCGCCCGGCGTGTTGGGGGGGGGGGGGGGGGGGGGGGAATACCGCCCATCTTTTTCACATAGCCAGTGTTTGGAATTCACTGCCTGAAGGTTTGGCGGTTTGAAGGTTTTAATCAAAGCATTAAGGACGGTGTTCGATGATTATATAAATAGAAACGATGTGCAGAGATATGGAGAAAATATAGGAGAGTGGTGCTCGGTCATGATGCACATTTGGAGGGTGAAATAACCTCCTTCTGCGCCATAAAGGTTCTGTGATTCTATTTGGTTGCTTATTGATACATTTTTTGAAAAAGTGGAATATCTGAGCTGTTAATTTGTGCTGCATCAAGACAAAAAAAAAACCTTGTCAGCTACATTCCTGTCCTGAAAAATTGCGGACAGGCTTCTTTTGTCCGAATTCAAATGAGAATTAGACAGAACGCTCTCCACATTGACCTGATGAGGTAGATTGCGGTTGAAACAGGATTGTGATATTTTTCTGCTCATTCGATGCAGTGAAGCATACTCAGCCACTTCAAACAGCAGCATCAAGCTTTAAATACATATAAAGCCGGAAACAGAATTTGAATTTGGCACAATCAGTGGCAACTAGAACATTTGTGGTCACTTAAAAACGTAAAGATTAAACACCTAATTCTATGCACAAAGAGCTAAGAAATGAGTTCCTGCAGTGCACCTTGTAGCCGGTGCAGCGGCTGCCAGTGCATGTCGGTGGTGGAGGGAGTGACTATTTGTAGAAGGGATGCCAATCAAACGGGCTGCTGGATGGTGCCAAGCTTCTTGAGTGTAGCTGGAGCTGTACTTATCCAGACAATGGGAGACCATCAGACCTCTGCCTTGTCGATTGTGGACAGGATTTGGGGAGTCAGGAGGCGAGTTACTCACCCCAGGATTCCGAGCCTCTGACCTGCTTTGGTAGCCACAGTATGTATATGGCTAGTTCAGTTGGGTTTCTGGTTAATGGTGACCCCCACGATATTGATAATAGAGGAACATAGAACATAGAACAGTACAGCACAGAACAGGCCCTTTGGCCCTCAATGTTGTGCCAAGCCATGATCACCCCACTCAAACCCACGTATCCACCCTATACCCGTAACCCAACAACCTCCCCCTTAACCTTACTTTTTTTATTAGGACACTACGGGCAATTTAACATGGCCAATCCACCTAACCCGCACATCTTTGGACTGTGGGAGGAAACCGGAGCACCCGGAGGAAACCCACGCACACAGGGGGAGGACGTGCAGACTCCACACAGACAGTGACCCAGCCGGGAATCGAACCTGGGACCCTGGAGCTGTGAAGCATTTATGCTAACCACCATGCTACCCTGCTGCCCAACTCAGTGATGGTCATGCCATTTAATAACAAAGGGCAATGGTTAGATACTCTCTTGTTGGAGATGGTCACTCCCTGCCACTTGTGTGGCACGAATGTTACTTGTTAGCCCAAGCCTGGGTATTGTCCAGGTCTTGCTGCATTCGGACATGGACTGCTTCACTGGAGGGGTCGTGAATGATTCGGAACTTTCTGCAGTCACCAATAACCATTCCCACTTTTGACCTTCTGATGAAAGAAAAACCATTCATGAGACAGCTGAAGATGGTTGGGCTAAGGACACTACCCAATAAGACCATAAGACATAGGAGCAGAATTAGGCCACTCGGCCCATCGAGCCTGCTCCCCCATTCAATCATGGCTGATATTTTTCTCATCCCCATTCTCCTGCCTTCTCTCCATAATCCATGATCCCCTTATTTAAAAATCTTTTTTATTTAGAGTACCCAATTATTTTTTTTCCAATTAAGGGGCAATTTAGTGTGGCCAATCCACCTAACCTGCACATCTTTGGGTGTGGCGGTGAAACCCACGCAGACAGGGGGAGAATGTGCAAACTCCACACGGTCATTGACCCAGGGCAGGATTCGAACTGATCCCCTTATTAATCAAGAACCTATCTTTCTCTGCTTTCTTTTAATTTAGAGTACCCAATTCATTTTTTTCCAATTAAGGGACAATTTAGCATGGTCAATCCACCTGCCCTGCACATTTATGGGCTGTAGGAGCACACACGGGGAAAATGTGGAAACCCCACACAGACAGTGACCCAGAGCCAGGATCGAACCTGGGACCTCAGCGCTGTGAGACAGCAGTGTTACACACTGCGCCACCGTGCTGCCATCTTTCTCTGTTTTAAAGACACTCAGTGTTTTGGCCTCCACAGCATTCTGCGGCAAAGAGTTCCACAGATTCACCACCCTCTGGCTGAAGAAATTCCTCCTCACCTCTGTTTTAAAGGATCGTTCCTTTAGTCTGAGATTGCACCCTCTGCGTCTAGTTATTGCTACAAGTGGAAACATCCTCTCTACATCCACTCTATCGAGGCCTCGCCGTATACTGTAAGTTTCAATAAGATCCCCTCTCATCCTTCTTTTTTTTAAAAAATAATTTTTATTCAAGTTTTCAGCAAGTTTAAAACAACAAGAACAGAAGAAAAATAAAAATAAGAACAGTAGACCTCCCCCCAATACAAAAACAATAAATTAACAAAAATAATTAACATGAGAACAAATATACACACCCGATAAAGGAAAAAACGATCCCCCCACCACCCCGGATTGCTGCTGTTGCTGACCATCCTCTAATGCTCCGCCAGAAAGTCTAGAAACGGTTGCCACCGTCAGAAGAACCCTTGCACCGACCCCCTTAAGGCAAACTTGACCCTCTCCAGTTTGATAAACCCAGCCATATCGTTGACCCAGGATTTCACGCCCGGGGGCCTCGCATCCTTCCACTGTAGAAGAATCCTGCGCCGGGCTACCAGGGACGCAAAGGCCAGAATACCAGCCTCGTTCGCCTCCTGCACTCCCGACTCCACTGCTACCCCAAATATTGTGAGCCCCCAGCCCAGCTCAACCCTGGAACCAACCACCCTTGACAGCGTCTCCGCAATGCCCCTCCAAAAACCCTCCAGCGCAGGGCCCGCCCAAAACATGTGGGTGTGGTTTGCTGGGCTCCCTGAACACCTGACACACCTGTCCTCTCTCCCAAAGAACCGGCTCAGCCTTGCCCCAGTCATGTGCGCCCTATGCAGCACCTTAAATTGAATTAAACTGAGACTCGCCCAGGTAGGACTCATCCTTCTAAACCCCAACAAGTACAGAACCAGAGTCCTCAACCATTCCTCATACAACAAGTTCTTTATTCCAGGGATTATTCTTGTGAACCTCCTCTGGACCCTTTCCAAGACCAGCACATCCTTCCTTAGATACGGGGCTCACAACTGCTCACAATACTCCAAAGTGGCAGCACAGTAGCACAAGTGGCTAGCACTGTGGCTTCACAACTCCAGGGTCCCAGGTTCCATTCCCCGCTGGGTCACTGACTGTGCGGAGTTTGCACATTTTCCCCGTGTCTGCGTGGGTTTCCTACGGGTGCTCCGGTTCCTCCCACAGTCCAAAGACGTGCAGGTTGGGTGGATTGGCCATGCTAAATTGCCCTTCATGCCCAAAAATGTTAGGAGGGGTTATTGGGTTACAGGGATAGGGTGGAAGTGAGTGGGTTGGTGCAGACACGATGGGCCGAATGGCCCCCTTCTGCACTGTATGTTCTATGTTCTAAATGGAGTCTGACCAGAGCCTTATACTGCCTCAGAAGTACATCCCTGCTCTTGTATCCTAGCCTTCTCGACATGAATGCTAACATTGCATTTGCCTTCCTAACTGCTGACTCAACCTGCACATAAACCTTAAGTGAACCATGAACAAGGACTCCCAAGTCCCTTTGTGCTTTTGATTTCCTGAGCATTTCCCCATTTAGAAAATAGTCTATGCCCCCATTTCTCCTTCCAAAGTGCATAACTGTACACTTTTCCACATTGTATTCCATCTGCCACTTCTTTGCCCACTCTCCTAGCCTGTCCAAGTCCTTCTGCAGCCTGCCTGCTTCCTCAATACTACCTGCCCCTCTACAGATCTTTGTATCATCTGCAAACTGAGTAACAGTGCCTTCAGTTCCTTCTTCCAAATCATTAATGTATGTTGTGAAAAATTGAGGTCCCAGCACAGACCCCTGAGGCACACCACTAGTCACCGGCTGCCATTCTGAAAAAGACCCCTTTATCCCCACTCTCTGCCTTCTGCCAGTCAGCCAATCCTCTATCCATACCAGGATCTTACCTTTAACACCATTGGCTCTTAACTTATTTAACAGCCTCGTATGCGGCACCTTGTCAAAGGCCTTCTGAAAATCTAAATAAATCACGTCCACTGGTTCTCCTTTGTCTAACTTCCTTGTTACGTTTTCAAAGAACTCTAACAGATTTGCCAGACATGACCTCCCTTTGACAAAGCCGTGCTGACTCAGTCCTATTTTACCATGCAGTTCCAAGTACTCCGCGATCTCATCTTTAATAATGGACTCTAAAATCTTACCAATAACCGAAGTCTGGCTAACCGGCCTGTAATTTCCCATCTTCTGCCTCCCTCCCTTCTTAAACAGTGGTGTTACATTTTCCACTTTCCAGTCCTCTGGCACCGTCCCTGCCTCCAGTGATTCCTGAAAGATCACCACCAATGCCTCCACAATCTCCTCAGTTATCTCTTTTTGGACCCTGGGTTGTGGTCCATCCAGTCCAAGTGATTTATCCACCTTCATACCTTTCAGTTTACCCAGAACATTCTCCTTAGTGATGGTCACTGCACTCACCTCTGCCCCTTGATTCTCCTGGAGCTCAGGTGTCCCACTGGTGTCTTCCACCGTGAAGACTGATGCAAAGTAACAATTCAGTTCCTCTGCCATCTCTTTGTTTCCTATTATTACTTGTCCAGCCACATTTTCCAGAGGTCCAATGTCTATTTTTGCTTCTCTCTTCCCTGAGTAAATCCAACAGTGATGTCCTGGAGCTGAGATGATTGACCTCCTCCAACCACACCATCTTCCTTTGCGCCAGGTGTGACTCCAACCAGCAGAGCTTTTCCATTGACTCCAGTTTTTCTATGTTATACTCAATTGAATACTGGCTTGATGTCAAGGGCAGTCACTCTCACCTCACCTCTTGAGTTCAGCTCTTTTGTCCATGTTTGAACCAAGACTGAAATGATGTAAGAGGCTGAGTGTCCCTGGCAGAACCCAAACTAAGCTTCAGTGAGCACGTCGTTATTGCTTTTTTTTTAGAAAATATTTTATTAAGGCATTTATAATTTTTACATTTTAAACAGAGAGATCCACTCCCCCCCTTTTCCTTGAAGAAGATGATGAACGGCTGCCACCTCTGAGCGAATCCCCCTAACGAATCCCTTAAGGCAAACTTAATTTTCTCTAGTTTAAGAAACCCCTGCCATGTCGCTGACACACGCCCCTGACTTTGGAGGCTCTGAGTCCCTCCATCCCAGCAAAATCTGTCTCCGGGCCACCAGGGAGGCGAAGGACAGAGCAGGTTATTGCTGAGCAAGTGTCGCTTGTCAGCACTGTTTATGATCCGTGACCTGGTGTTACCTTGACCTGGTGTTTATTGATCCAGACTCAAAAGGCATCCTTGATCTCAGAGCCATTGCCAATCTTGCCGGCATACCTGGCGAGAAAGATGTGGAAACCTACGACCGTAATATGGGCGTTGTAGAGGTGCACACTCACCACATGGTCCAGTGGAGATGACAAGTAAAGAGGGGCTCTGCTGTGAGGGTTCTCCGGTGTGGCAGGTCTCTCTTTTCAAACACTTTCCGGAGCTTGATGCAGGCAGCGACATTCTTGAAGGTCGCATCAAAGTATCAGTGCTGGGGAAGTCCTACAGACAGGAAACATCAGAGCTTCGAACCCACGGGAATCAAGAAGGATTCTCTTACTGAAGAAGACACGGTCAATGGGTGTACCTCCTTCTCTGTCTTTCACCACCACCCTCACGTTGCTGTGTTGCTCCTGGTTTAGGTCTCGTCAATGTTGCAGCCATCACCTCTTTTAGCCTCTGAAGCCCCTTCAAGGAAAACAAACACCCAACGGAGAACTACCAACACCAAAAGGTAAGAGTTCAAAAACCTGCATTGAAACCTCCCTGATAAAAGAAACGAATCCAACACAAATCAACACTCGCACAAATGCAGAGGGAAACATGATCAGAATCCTGGGCGAACCACCCTCATAATCATGGCTTCACACTCAGCCAAGTAAGTAGCCTGGGCGATTCTTTTAGTTCTTGCAAAAATATACTTTATAACAGCTGCAGCAACCACAAACAGTTACTTTTTCACCAGAGTTTTTCTCTGTACAAACACTTTATTCCACAAACACACACACACATGTATCTGTGACGTAATTTTCCATTCCGCCCTCTATTATGTTGAGATATTTGGTCAACACATTCCCCACAACTATCGCTGCTTACTGTTCCCTCACAATTGCGTGAGAATGTAAAATGAAACGTGTAATTCTGCACAACTAGAACTTTGCTGCTGCCGTTCTCCTTTGTAGATCTTATGCCAGCCAAACTTCTGCAGCATTCAGCGAGTGGGCAGAAGGCCAGTGCAGTGGGCTCACATTACAAGCAGTAAGATTGATATTGTGCAGCCTGAATTTGACACATGATTTTCAGTATACTCATAGACTTAGGCTGTAATCTTCCCAAAAAATGCACAGAGTGTTGGCTCAGGCGAGAAAACCAGTGTGAAGCTGACATGCTTCACAGCTGCCTTTCACACCATATTGAACAGCACTGAGCAATTTCAAAGGGGGAGGCGAGATTCACACTGACAGCTAGCAGGGTGGGGAAACCCTGGGAATCCCGAGATCGGGGCACCCTTTTCAACCCATTCCCTCACGGAGGAGAGCAAACATCCCTCCAGCCCGCAGGGGCAGTGCCAAGGTGCAGAGCCAGTAGGCCGTGCCAGGGGACGCTGCCAGGGAGTAATACCCAGGATGTTTCGCACCATCCGGTGGCCATGCCTACCTGCGTGCCCTCAGTTTGGTCATCTCGACTGGTTTTCATTTTTGAAATTTGTGCCGGTGTGACATCACGCCATCTGGGTGGGAATTTAGGCCGAGGGCTCGATTAGCGGCGTCAAGCCCACTACTCTCATGTTAATTCATAAAAATCAGGCTCGTGCTCTTCCTGAATGCCGACCTGCCAATGTCACCGGTGGGAGCACAGGGAAGATCTCGTTCTGAGATGTCGCTGGCGTAAATCACTTTTGTGGCCTCTCGTGAGATTTTGCGGCCTTTACGGGATTTGCGCCCACGGTCAATGGTGCCATTCGATCGTGGCCTTAATATCAATCATGTTTTGAAGCTTTTTTTTAACTTCATTCATGGGTTGTAATGTGGGGATCACTGACTAGGCCAGTATTAATTTCCTATCCCTGAATCCCGGGAGAAGGTGGTGATTTGACTTCTTGAATTGAGTGAATGTTTAGTGAATATAGTACAGCAGTCTATAATCAGGGGTATCTACATTCTTTGTAGCCAAAATCGAGAAAAAATGAAAAATGAAAATCGCTTATTGTCACGAGTAGGCTTCAATAAAGTTACTCTGAAAAGCCCCTAGTCGCCACATTCCGGCACCTGTCCGGGGAGGCTGGTACGGGAATCGAACCGTGCTGCTGGCCTGCTTGGTCTGCTTTAAAAGCCAGCGATTTAGCCTTGTGAGCTAAACCAGCTAAACCTAAGTGCTGCCTAGCAAGTACCACGGTAAGATATAGTTAAAACTAGCTGGACGTGGGCAACACCGTGGCACAGTGGTTAGCACTGCTGCCTCACGGTGCCGAGGTCCCAGGTTCGATCCCGGCTCTGGGTCACAGTCCATGAGGAGTTTGCACATTCTCCCCATGTCTGCGTGGGTTTCACTCCCACAAACCAAAAGATGTGCAGGGTAGGTGGATTGACACGCTAAATTACCTCTTAATTGGAAAAAATTAATTGGGTACTCTAAATTTATTTTTAAAAACTAGCTGGACATAAATCATGAAATGGAGGAACAAGGCCCAGGCCTAGTTCTCCATGTCAAACCAATGACATAGAAAAGTTGAGTGGAGACATCTAATAATAATAATAATCTTTATTGTCACAAGTTTAACACTTACATCAACACTGCAATGAAGTTCCTGCGAAAAGCCCCCAGTCGCCATCTTGAGGAGGGAGTATAAAGAGTTAGGAGCTAAATTGAATAGTGATTTCCCATAGAAACCACCCAATGCCATTGGGAAAGCCATGGGCCGGAGTGCGCTGCCAGCAGGAACACAGCAACCCAATGACTAGAGAATCCCGGTCTACTTGGATTTTCTAAAGGCATTTGATAGGGTACCACAGGATAACCTTATGACAAAGGCCTGTGGAGTCAAGTTCAAATGCTTGAATGGAAAATAAAGAGGCTCAATAGAAAACAAATAAAAGTGGTAATGGGATATTTAGATTGAAGAAGGATCAATGCTGGAAGCACTGTTATTCAAAATTGTCATTATTCATTTGAAAGTAGGAAGAAGTTGCTGAATATCAAACTTAGGTGATGAGACAAAATAGGTGGTGATGGTGGGGGATAGTTGGGGGAAAGACTGTTTTTTTTTCTTCGCTCCTCCCCCACCCACGTTGCAACGGCATTGGTGTGGCCTCAGCAGGCCCTTCCGCGATGGTCCGTACCCGATGTGCTGAGTTCCCAACGGCGCGAGACACGTGTGACCTCAGCGGTCTGGAACCCGGGCGCAATTCTCCCAACGGGAGTCTAAGTGCCGACGCCAGAGTGAAAATTGGAGTGTTTCTCTCTGATGTTGGAGCCTAGGGGCTAGGAGCGGCGATATGCCATTTATGCGCGTCGGGCCTTGGCGCTGCATAAAAGCGGCGCCGCATAAATGACGTCACATACTCCCCCCGAGGCCGCCCCGCAAGAAGATGGCGGATGGATCTTGCGGGGTGGTGGAGGAAAGGAGATCCTCCTTCAGAGAGGCCGGCCCGCTGATCGGTGCGCACCGATCGCAGGCCAGACCCCATAGGAGGCCTCCAACCCCCCCCCCCCCCAGTGCTGGTACATCCCTCTCCCCCCACCACAGGCCGCCCCCCCTCCCCCCAGCATTCCCGCGCAGTTCCCGCCGGCAGTGACCAGGTGTGGACGGCGCCGGCGAGAACCGTCGTGTTGGGCTGGCCGCTCGGCCCATCCGGGCCGAAGAATCGCCTTTCGCCTGTTGCAAATGGCGAGCGGCGATTCTCTGAGCAGCGATTCTCGCCGCGCTGGTTTGGGGGGTGGTGGGAGAATCGGCTGCGGGTGTCGGGGCGGTGTGGCGGGACATGCGCGGTGCCCCGGTGATTCTCCCACTCAGAGTGGGGGGGAGAATACCGCCCCCGGTGTGTCCAGCACCGCCACACTCGGCCGGGATCTGTGCCACTGGTCGAGGTGGCTTCCGCGGGGGCTGGTGGGGGTTGGCCAGTGGCTGGCCTGTGGCATCGCGGATGACGGGTCGGCTCCACGCATGGCTGGCACCATGTTGTACGGCTGACCGCTGCAGGTCATCAGCTGTGCGCATGCGCGGCCCGGGATCTGCCCATTCTCCGGCTGTTTTCAGTGCAAGAGCCGGGAGTGTCACCCGGGGCCACTGCTAACCCCTCACCAGTCCCAGAATCGGTGAGTGGTTGGCACCGATTTTCCCGTTGTACAGCTCCCGCGAAGTCTCTGTTTGCGCCGGCACTTAGTCGCTTAAACGGAGAATCCAGCCCAGGGAATTTTGCAGTGATGGAGGTGGCCCACCATTGGCTGGCCGGGATTTCCCGGTCCCGCCGCTGTTAACGGGTTTTCCGTTGTTTGTAACCTCGCTGGCGGGGAACCTGCGGCAACGGGTCGCTGTCCACAGGACCAACAGATCTTCCTGGCGGGAACGGCCAGAGAATCCCGCCCCTGATCATTTGCAGAATGAAGTTAAGAGACAAATATGCTTGAACATGCCGGCTTCTGCACATGTGCACCAATTGGCGGGCACGGTCGGGCAGTGCGGCCGCATTTTATTTGTATGGTAAAAAGGACGCTCGCAGCCGGCATAGTTAAGAGCCGGCTGCTGCGCGCGGAATTGTGCAATCGGGAGCGCCGTGACAGACGGCCCCGCGACCCTCCCGACACCTGCCCATGGCCCACCCGCGGGTCGCACCCCCGACTTTCACAATGCCTGAACTGGATTATTCTCGAGATAATGGGGGGATTTTCCGCCCTTTCCGTCCGAGGGGTTTTCCATTCCCGCCGATTGTGACCCTTACGCAGCGGACAGACAGATTGGGGCCAGACTCCCTGTGGGGTATACACAAACCTGTGGTCTTCAGCACAGATTAATTGTCCCCAATTGACTCTTTCTGTGCTGCACATTGACAGTATAAAAAGTCAAGTGATAAACAACGTTTCTATCAATGAGCCACAGGCTGATCTGAATGTTATTTCGATTCAGTTGTAATGATCTTGACTGTGTGCAAACGTGGTGGGGATTATTTCTGTACTTGTGGCAGGAGCAGGTTGGCCAGAATCCAGGTCAGTTCTCCATGAAGACCACCTCCCCACCACCTCTCAGACTGTCTGACATTTACTTCTATACAGATCGTGAATACAATGGAAATTAGCAGCTTCAACCACAACAGGAATGGGAGTCATTTCAAGGCCCCTGAAGCAGCCAGTCAGGTAAAAGAATCTGTTTACTTTGCGATAAAGTATTCCACTTACCCGACTATCCTCGGGACCATTCCTCTTTCCTGTTGGTTCCTGTGTTCGCTTCCAACCTAAAAGGAGAAAACCCTTGTTAATCTGTCTCCAGGATCACTGCTCTTGGAATATGCAACATAATATTTCCATGTTAAATAATTGGGATTCTCCCCTCCGCCAGCCGCGCTTCCTGGGCAGTGGGATTTTCCGTTCCCGCCGTCCTGCCAATGGAATTTCCCATTGTGGTCACCTCACATTGCCGGGAAACCCGCGGGTGTGGAGAACCCACCGGAGGAATCCGGAGGTGAAGTTACACGTTTGAACATTCTGATTCATTTGAACAAGCTATTTATCTGACTGGTTAAATATCACAGGTTGTAATGGTTTAAGCGACAGTAATGCAGATCAAACACATCTGTACACAATGCACTTTCTACAGGGTTAAGCATTGCGAGGTAAGATTAGTTTCTGTTCTCTCACAACCTGTTTTCTGTTCTGAAAATAACCTTTTTGCTGAAAGACCTCAGTGAGTTTAGATTAAAGTAGAAGATTAACAGACTGTCCGGGTTAGTTTGGGACCTGTGCCTCCTGCATGGTGTCAAGGCCGGAACAAAAGCTTCTAATTCAATTCTCTGGTAATTTTATTAGTCAAAGAGATAGTTCTTTAATTCCAAGTCAGGAAATTGCAGACATGCTAAATATTTAATTTCCATCTGCCTTCAAAGTAGAGGAAGCACCAAGAACTTCAAAAGATAAACTAAAGGGGAGATTACTCTGTGTACCATAAACCCAAAAGGTGATGGGGAAAATAACTAAGCTAATGGTTGGTAAATATTTAGACCCCAATGTTTTCTGCCTCTGGTATCAGAAATTATAGGCCTGCAAAAAAATCATAATTCAGAAATTGTCCTCTTGGCTGAGAAAATCACCAATGTCGGTCTGTGAGAAGATCACCCAATGTCGATTGAGGAGTGGGAAAGATAAACAAAAGGGGGACATTTTCTGCTTCCATATTAGGGGTGGGATCGGCGGCAGGAGCGGGAAATCCCTCGGGATTCCCAAAGGTTACACCGGTGGCATTTCCCCGACCGATTGTCCCCATCTCTGCCCCACACACCCACTCACCCCAGGACCTGACTAGAAGCAGATGTTTAACGGCGAAATCCCTGTTAGAATATATTTAAATATAATTATCCGGCCTTTGCTCCTGATAGTCCACCGTTAGAGTGTCCATTCACGTGGGGGTAGGGGTGAATCAGGACCGATCTCCCACAGAGTGCACCTGGTGAACCCACCCTGTCAGCCTGATGTCGTGGGACCCGACTGATGTGACCATCAATTCACTCGGAACACGATTGGAAGTAAACTGTGGTTTTAATACTCTTGCAACTGAGCCTGCCTGCGACCGGAAGAACTGAGGGCAGGCTCACACGGCTGCAGCACTTTATACTTCATTGGGCGAAGCCATGGGCGGAGCTGAGGGTGGAGCCCTGTACAAGCTCCTCATCTCCCCCCATGGGCAGAGCCGCGCAACGGCTCACAGACAGAGCCCACAAGGACACAATACCATACAATACAATACAATACAGTGTGAATTACATTCACCACTCCGACCCTTGGCTTTTTTTTCACTAACTTCCTAAAATGACAGCGGAGGAAGCCATCATTGGGGGTGGCAGCTTCCACCCTCTCTTTCCTGTCCGCTGTGCCACCCTGCAAAGAAACGAGAAAATTCCAGCCAGAGTATTTTGTAAATGACGAGAGGCTTGGAACTCAAGAGATCTTGGAGTCCATGTGCAGAAATTCCTGAACGATAGTGGGCACGAAGAAAAATATTAAGGTTAACAAAATATTGTTTTCTCTCCACAAGCAGGCTGGAATGCACAGTTATGCTACAGACGCAGAAAACCCTGCTTGAACCTGATTTGCAGCATTCATTCAGTTCTGGACACAACATCACATGAAGGATATGTTGGCCTTGGAAGGGCGCAGCCTACCGTGGCTGAATGCGATAAATGGGGCAGAACGGTGGCACAGTGGTTTGCACTGCTGCCTCATAGCGCCAGGGACCCGGGTTTGGTCTGTGTGGCGTTTGTGCATTCTCCCATGTCCACATAGTTTTCCTCTGGGTGCTCCGGTTTCCTCCCACAGTCCAAAGATGTGCAGGTTAGGTGGATTGGCCCTTAGTCCAAAGTGGCCCTCAGGGTTGGGTGGGGTTACTGGGTTATGGGGATAGGGTGGAGGTGTTGACCTTGGGGAGGGTGCTCTTTCCAAGAGCCGGTGCAGACTCGATGGGCCAAATGGCCTCCATCTGCACTGTAAATTCTGTGATCTAAATTCTATGATCTATGGAAGACAGGAGTAATAGGGCTGAAGATATCAGATAGTATTTTCCTGTCCCACCTGTGGTTGCAATCGTGGCTGACGGGGTAAAAAATTTGGCATGATGTCAAAAGTCAGTTTTTCACCAGTGAGATAACAAGTTGGAATCTTCCTCTCCAGACTTGATTCTTTGATTTCTATGGAATTACCAGGACAGTTTCCAGGGATTAGGTCAGTATTTCCTTGAGTCTGGGGATTAAGTTCCTTCGTTGAGTTCCTTAAGATGTTTTTAAAAATGTGAAAGGGTAAGCGAGAGAGAAATTATTATTTCTTCTGGTGGCAAAGTCCAGGACAAAGAATCCTCACGTCACAATCTGAACTTGGCCATTCAAGGATGAATTCAGCATTGCTCTTCCACAAGATTCTGCTGAGGCTGCATTTAAATTCAAACTGTCAATGCTGAAATGGAAGAGAGTTTTGTGAAATAACACTATGAAGAGAAATGGAACCAGGATTGAGTAACAATCCACATCAGTCACAACTGAAATGAATAGTGAAACAGGTTTGTGTGGCTGAATGATCTCCTCCTGTTCCCAGGTTCCTTTCTCTACACTAGAATCACTCAACTTACACTATATTCTATCTACATTTATTGATGGATTTAATTTTGACTTTTTCTCATTGTGTGGCACAATAGATCGGATGAACAACAAACAAAATCTGGAAGTAATATGAACAATATAATAAGAATGAATAGCTGATGAAGATTGATATTACTTTCATGTGATTAGACCCATGAATAAAAGTTTGAATGCAGCAATATTCCTTCATCCATTCTCATTGAGGGGCATTTTAGATTACTGTTCAACGTTATTTATTGTTTTTAAAATAAATTTTGAGTTCCCAATTCATTTTTTCTAATTAAGGGGCAATTTAGCGTGGCCAATCCACCTACCCTGCATATCTTTGGGTTGTGGCGGTGAGACCCACGCAAACGCAGGGAGAATGTGCAAACTCCACACGGACAGTAACCCAGAGCCAGGATCGAACCTGGGACCTTGGCGCTGTGAGGCTGCAAGGCTAACCCACTGCACCACCGTGCTGCCCTTAGAGTTATGTATATACTTAGAAAGTACAAACAAATACAGAGTTTATCTGCATGTTACCTGCAGTGAGTCACATTGTTGCTGCTTACCTCTTAGTACTTTCACAATCAGCAACAAGACGGTAAAATTAACAGCAAGGCCAGTGAGTAGAATGATGACTGGAAGTACCCATGTTCGGTCTTTGCCTGTATTGTGCAACATGTAAGGTTTTAGTCGTTTGATTGCCATTCGACCACTGCTCATTGTTACTACTGCAAAGTCATCTAGTAAAGGAAGCTTCAGATTTTGGGAATTGAAACTTGAGCTAAATTACTACTTCCATTCGATTTCTACATTTCAGGCCATCATCACAACTGAAGAAAAGGTTTCTAATTATTCATTTACACTATTGCGAATAAAGACAGGGATTTGTTTTCGTTTGCTTTAGTTTGCAACCTGCTCTGTTTTAAAGATTGAATTAACATGTTTTCACGCGGGTTTTCAAGCGGGTTTTATATAGGGGTCATCTATAGCAATACCGGCACTGTAGACATGTTTGAAAGTTAAAATCAACTCGGGTGGCACAGTAGCACAGTGGTTTGCACTGCTGTCACACAGCGCCAGGGACCTGGGTTCAAATCCGACCTTGGGTCACTGTCTGTGTGGAGTTTGCATGTTCTCCCTGTGACTGCGAGGGTTTCCTCCGGATGCTCCGGTTTCCTCCCACAGTCCAAAGATATACGGGGTAGGTGGATTGGCCATGCTAAATTGCCCCTTACTATCCAGGGATGTGAAGGTTAGGTTGTGGGGTTGCAGTGATTGGGTGGGAATGGTTTGGTGCAGACTCGATGGGCTGAATGGCCTCCTTCTGCACAGCAGTGATTCTATTCTACTCTAACTCATCTGAACTCATTGCATAGATTGTATGAACACCTTTGGAGGTTGCACTATAAATGCAGTTCTACTAATCTTAGATCCATTTACAATGATGGAATTAGCTGGAATACAGTGGAAGGTTATCGGTTAAACAACAAACGGAAGCATAACAATCAATTTGGCATTATATGGAGAACATCAGTCATAGAACATAGAACATAGAACAGTACAGCACAGAACAGGCCCTTCGGCCCTCGATGTTGTGCCGAGCAATGATCATCCTACTCAAACCCACATATCCACCCTATACCCGTAACCCAACAACCCCCCCCTTAACCTTACTATTAGGACACTACGGGCAATTTAGCATGGCCAATCCACCTAACCTGCACATCTTTGGACTGTGGGAGGAAACCGGAGCACCCGGAGGAAACCCATGCACACACGGGGAGGACGTGCAGACTCCACACAGACAGTGACCCAGCCGGGAATCGAACCTGGGACCCTGGAGCTGTGAAGCATTTATGCTAACCACCATGCTACTGTGCTGCCCCCATCTTGGTTACTTTGGAATTTAGGACTATATAAACTTTCTGTCAGTTTGTACATGATCAATCTGTGTCAGCATTTGTAATGGAAATCATTAAGGTAACCCTGTCATGGTTAATCCATTCCTATGGCATTCCTCTACACATTATCACATATCACAGGAACAGAGGACGCTGGAAAAGCTCAGCTAGTCTGAGGTCAGTATTTTGTTTCTCACACATCACAGAATTGTTACGATGCAGAAGGAGGTTATTCATCCCATTGTGTCTGCAGAGGCTCTCTCAAATGGGCATTATGACTCAGTGCCAATCTCCTGCCTTTTCCCCGTACATTGTTCCTATTCAGGTAATCATCTAATACTCTCTCAAATGCTTCCATTGACCCTGCCTTCATCACACTTCCAGGCAGCTGCATTCTCGACTCCAACCACTTGCTGAGTGAAAATATTTTATTTCTCACGGCACAATTGCTACTTTGGCAAATCACTTTAAAGCTGTGCCCTCTCGTCCTTGACCCTTTTATGAGCTGGAACAGTTTCTCCCCAGATACCCTGTCCAGCCCCCGCATGATTTTGAACATCTCTATCAAATCTCCTCTCAGCCTTCTCCTCTCCCAGGAGACCAGGCCCAACCTCTCCCCATCTATCCGCATGACTGAAGTTTCTCATCCCTGGAACCATTCTTGTAAAACTTTTGTACTCTCTACAATGTGTTCACACCTTCCCATAGTGTAGCACCCAGAGCTGTACACAATACTTCAGCTGAAGTCTAACTCTTATATACGTTCAGCATAACCTCCTTGCTGTTGTCCTCTATGCCCCTATTAATAAAGCCCAGAATACTATATGCTTTATTAACTGCTCTCTCCGTCTGTCTTGCCACCTTCAATGATTGATACACATATACACCTAGGTTCTCCCCATGCTCTGGGGACCCGGGTTCAAATCCCGCCATGGCAGATGGTGAAATATGAATTCAATAAATATCTGGAATCAAAAGTCTAAAGGTGACCATAAAACCATTGCCGATTGTCATAACAACCCATCTGGTTCACTAATGTCCTTTATGGAAGGAAATCTGCTGTCCTTACCCTGGTCTGGCCTACATGTGACTCCAGACCCACAGCAATGTGGTTGACTCTTAAATGCCCTCAGGGAGGGGGCAATAAATGCTGACCTAGCCAGTGACACCCACTTACCATGAACAAAAAAAAACACATATACACCTAGGTTCCCATACTCATACCCCTTAATAATTTTACCCTTTATTTTATATTGTCTTTCCATGTTCATTCTTCCAAAATGCATCACTTCACACTTATTCACATTGAACTTCATCCGCCACCTATCTGCCTACTCCACTAACTTATCTGTGTATTTTTGAAGTTCTACACTGTCCTTATCACAGTTTAGAATACTTCCAAGTTTTGCTTCATCCACCAGCATTTAAATCATCCCCTATAACCAAGACCTAGATCATTATTATTTATCAAGGGCCCCAATACCGATCAATGGGGAACACCACATTCCTCCAGCACAAAGACTATCCATTGACCGTTACTCTCTGCTTCCTATTATTCAGCCAATTTTGTATCCATGTTGTTACTGTCCCTTTAATCCATGACCTTTTTCACAAGTCTGCGGTGTGGCAATGTGTATCGAATGCCTTTTAAAAGACCGTGTACACCACATCAAGAGAATTACCCTCGTTGACCTTCTCTATTACCGCTCAAAAAACTCCAGCAAGTTTGTTAAAGGCGATTCCACTTTAGAAATCCTGGCTGGCTCTTCCTAATCAAACTATATTTTTTCCATGTGACTTACTAATTCTATTATGAATAATTGTTTCTAGAAGCTTGCCCACAACTGACGTTAAACTGACTGATGTGTAATTGCGGGGGCTACCCTTACAACATTTTTTGAACAAAGTTATAATGTTTGTAATTCTCCAGTCCCCTGATGCATACCCTGAGTTGAGAGAAGACTGGAGGATTATGACCAAGGTCCTGGAAATTTCCATTCTAAATTCCTTCGATAGCTTTGGATGCATCTCATCTGGTCCTGATGCCTTGTCAACTATAACTACCAATAGTCTATTTAACACTTCCTCCTTATCAATTTTGAACACTTCTACAGACAGAATTTCCTCGGTGTGTCACCATGTCCTGGGTAACATTTACCTTCTTGGTAAAGACAGATGGAAAGTATTTAATTCTGAAACCATGCCTTCTGCCTCCATGAGTAAATTCCCGTGTAATTTTCTATACTGGCACATTCATATAAATGCACAGTAACCCTGATTTTGATGTCATTACTGTCTCCCTTACTCTGTTTGGGAAAAAAATCCAATTAAGGGGCTTTGTAGCATGGCCAATCCACCTACCCTGCACATCTTTGGGTTGTGGGGGTGAGACCCACGCAGACACCGGGAGAATGTGCAAACTCCACACGGAATCTCCCTTACTCTTCCTTCACCTATCAATTTACTCTTCCCTATGCCAGTGCTACCTGGCCCTCCCAGTAACTTGTGCACCCTGGCAATCCTCTCTAATATTTCCTCTTGGTTCCCATATACTTGCCGAGTTTGTTTAAAGGCAGCATATTTACAGAACTTTTCTGTAAAGCATTAATCTTGTGTGAAGAGGTATTTTAAGTTTTACTAGTGTGTAAGTTTGCCCTTTTGTCTTTCAATTAAACGTAAATGGTCAATAAGCACGCTATAACAGTGGACAGTAGATCACATTTTCGATGAATGAGCAGCACGTGTGTATACCAAGAATGAGGAAAATGGTAACAGACTGCACATGAACATAGATCATATTTAACATAGATAAATGCCAAGTGATCCACGGTGATCGGACAAATAAAGAAAGTAAATATAAATCAATTGCATCGTTCTGAATGGGGTGCTGAACACAATCTTTGAAGATGAAAGGACAGTTGAAAAGACTGTTAAACACAAGATCCTCCGCGTTATACCGAGAGGCATAGATTTCAAGAGCACGGAAGATATGCTAAATCTTTATGAAACTCTGCATGGTCTGGGCTGGAGTTTTGTGCCCAGTTCTGGGCACCACACTTTAGGAAGGATGTTAAACCTTCGACAGGGAGGGGATTTACTGGGGATATAATATGATGTGGAAAGATTAGAGCGATGGCGTGGTTCTCCTTAACACAGAGAATTTTAAGAGATGCGTTCAAATTCATGATGGATTAATCAGGAGTATTTTCAGTGGCAGTAGGTTGGTGACCAGGCGACACCGATTTCGGGCAACTGGAAGTAGCCACAGAGGAGACATGAAAGAAATACAAATCTCAACCAGATGTTATGATTTTTGAATGCATTGATTGAACGCCGATGGAAACAAATAAAGAATAAATTTCAAAATGGAATTGAACAGATAATTGGTGGAAACATTTGGATAGCGGTAAGGACAGAGAAGGTGAACTAATTTGATATCCCTGTCAGATAGTCTGGACAGGCACAATGGGTCTCCTGTATTCGAACATTCTGCTGGATTTAATACTGACTTTAATTTAGTGAAATGACCTGAAGGGGATATAATTTCCTGAATAGGATTAGATACAGGATTCACCCTTTCAGTTTTCCATCCACTGCAATGAAGTATATGAAGCGATAAGCGGCATGAACATTTTCTAATATGCGTTACACCTAATGACTTTACACCGGAATTGTAGAAAATAGAATTCAAAAAAGCCTCACACTGCTCCGAAATAAATTAGTTACTCAATTTCGACTCCAGTGGGCACTGGTTTGTATAATTTACTAGATTGTGATTTTTAAAAATGCCTCAATAATTGAGCAAAACTAATTGACACACTGGGAATGTACCTACCCATTCCGGTGTTGGGCTGGACTGTTAACATTATCGAGGCCTTTTCTGTTCCCCCTGAGTAGGCAATGGTTAATTCATAAATCCCGCTGTCATTAAATTGTAAATCTTTCAGCAACAATGAGGCATTTTCTGGGAAAAAATCAACTCGATGTTTGGAATGATCAGGAACATCCAGGACGTGACCGCAATTAGTGATGTTGTCTGTTGTCCTTCCACATTTATATTCCACAATTCTAGTCCCAGCTTTCATCCATCTAATCCGGAGGTAATCGCTTGAGTTTGAGACTGTGTAAGAGGCGGATAGGAGCACAGACTGACCAACGGTTCCATTCACACTGTCCTGGTTCACCCTCAGTGTTACAGCGGCTAAAGGTGGAGATAATCATTGTTTTAATATAAAGGTAACAACATCGGAATAATAAATATAAACACTATTTAAGCTAAAGCGAATAACTGTGTGTAATTGAAATAAACATCTCCTGTATCTTCAATTTCCCCACACCACATGATGCTGGTTTGAGATCCATTGGGAACAATGTTGGGATCATTGTGCTCCACAATTTACTGTAACTGGAGCGGACTCGAACATCAGCAACAGTCCAGAACCTTCCACAGCAACATTTCCTACTTCTGGAAGAACTAACTCAAAAAAACATTTCTGAACCATTTCATCACATCTACACACCAACTGGGAAGATGTAAAAACCAGGATTAAATGTGTGAACCAGCCGGCGGGAATTATTTTGACCAGTTTTACTTCAGCAAATTGTCATTCGGCTCAATGTGTCCAAGCGCCGGTTGCTTGAAAGAAAGTTTCCCATTAGACCCACTTTCCCGCGCTTTCTCCATCGCCTTGCGATTTTTATTCAATGTTTTTCGAAACTAAAATTAATGTTAATTACATTAACATTAAAACAAAAAATAAGTTTCGCCACTTAATGCCTGTAAATATATTTCGTTAAATAATAATAATACTATAGTTTTCCTCAAAATTATACCCTGATGTCTTATCCCAGACAATCCCTCCAACTCTTTCACAATCCGAGCAAATGGAAAAGTTTACATTTTGTACAGGAATAGTAACGCTTACCAGTCAGAGCAAATAGATTGCAAGTGAAAAGGTAAACAGCACACACTCTTGAAGTCCCATTTCTTTTCAATGACATTTTATGACAGATTCTGTTGAACTCTCTCCAGTTGAGTTTGGTGAGAGGGAATGTTCAGACCCTGTCAATGTAGAAGAATCACCAGTGATGTCAATCCAAACTCTTGTCCGGGAAACAGGATGAGGTGGAGTCACAACACAGAGCAACATTCATCTCAATTTCTGAATTGGCCAACCCCCAATTTATTTCCTGTTATCTGAAAGCGATGCTTGAGACTCTGAAGCCTATTTCCAAGCTGCGATTTGAAGACTTCAGAGAGTGAGGTTGTTCTGGTGTCTCCCATCCCACCAACATAAGCTCGGCAGAAGATTGAGTGAAACATGAAAAGTGGCCTCTTTGTCTGAATACACTACCGGCCAAATTTCCTGATGCCGACATTGGGGAATGTGGAGACATTCACCACTTTTGTACCCGAGTTCCTTCGGAAATTCTGACACATGCACATGCAGTAATTGCCCGGGAAGTTTAAACTTCCCACGGGACCTCCCAAGAATGTCCCCTGTACAAACCTCAGAATCAGAGGCTGGGGCCTCTTATGTGACACTTCCCCGGATACTTATCAGCGTTTTCTCTGGCTGTTCATTTCTGGGGTAAATATCTCCACGTAATTTGAATTATTCGCTGCTGGTTGAAGAGAGTTGTTTGCGGTCACCTCCACTTGATATCCATCTTAACCCGAACGAGTCTCACTCTCAGGGATCAAGGTAATATTATTTTCAGGTTTGATGATCCAAATTTCCTATTAAGTTTGGTATTTGTATTGAGTAGAAGTTGAATTTTGGCTTTTCTCATAGAAATCTTTTCTACTCGTTTTATATCCACCAATTTGCATACTTTCTCATAATATTAAATTATTGAAGAAACAGCAAAGGGCAGCAGCATTGGCTGGAGTTTTTTTTTACAGGCCATCGAATAGTAATGATAATGTGGGCATAGTATTACTCAGGAGACGGGAGAAGCATGTAATTTGGCAATATTGTGATCGTGGGTGATTTCATTGACTGGTTAAACCAAGTGAGCATTAATTACATAGAATTACATAGAATTTACAGTGCAGAAGGAGGCCATTCGGCCCATCGAGTCTGCACCGGCTCCTGGAAAGGGCACCCTACCCAAGGTTAACACCTCCACCCTATCCCCATAACCCAGTAACGCCACACAACACTAAGGGCAATTTTGGACACTAAGGGCAATTTATCATGGCCAATCCACCTAACCTGCACATCTTTGGACTGTGGGAGGAAACCGGAGCACCCGGAGGAAACCCACGCACACACGGGGAGGATGTGCAGACTCCACACACACAGTGACCCAAGCCGGAATCGAACCTGGGGCCCTGGAGCTGTGAAGTGACTGTGCTATCCACTAATGGTGCTATCCACCATTAATGCTGAGGGGTTTTTTGAGTGTGCTAGAGATGGATTTTTAGAGCAGTATGTTAAGGAGCCCATTAGAGGAGAGGCTATTCTCGATCTAGTCTTATGTCTTGAAGAGTGCTAATTAATAATCTAGCTGTAAAAGAACTCTTAGGGATGAGTGACCCCAAGATCATAGAATTTTACATTATAGAACATAGAATATACAGTGCAGAATGAGGCCATTTGGCCCATCGAGTCTGCACCGACCCACTTAAGCCCTCACTTCCACCCTATCCCCATAACTCAATAACCCCTCCTATCCTTTTTTGGTCACTAAGGGCAATTTAGCATGGCCAATCCACCTATCCTGCACATCTTTGGACTGTGGGAGGAAACCAGAGCATCCGGAGGAAACCCACGCAGACACGGGGAGAATGTGCAGACTCAGCACAGACAGTGACCCAGCGGGGAATCGAACCTGGGACCCTGGTACTGTAAAGCCACAGTGCTATCCACTTGTGCTACCGTGCTGCGCTGAGAATGTTTGAAAGTGAGGAAGTTCAATGTGAAGGCAGGGTGTTTGAATTTTTTTTCCAATTAAGGGGCAATTTAGCATGGTCAATCAACCTGCCCTGCACACAGACACGGGGAGAATGTGCAAACTCTCACAAACAGTGACCCAGGGCCAGGATTGTGCCCAAAACAGCAGCGCTAACCTTTGCACCACCGTGTCGCCCCCCCCACCCCCAAAGCCAGGGTGTTAAAGTTCAGTAAAATAAATTATGCCGGCATGAGGAACAAATTGGCAGAGGTGGATTGGGATAAAAATTAAGAGGTATGTCTGTGCATAGGCAATGGATACTCTTCAAAGAACTATTACATGCTGTACAGCACCTATACATTCCTTCAAGGTACAAAAACACCAAAAAGCCAGTCAACCGTGGCTGACAAAGGAAGTTACGCTTTGTACAAGATTAAAAGAAAAAGGCGATGAAGTTGCTAGAAATAGTAATAAGCCTGAGGATTGGGATGTTTTTAGAATGCAGCAAAAGAAGGCCAAGAAGCTGATAAATAAAGGGAGAATAGAATATGAATGCTATCCAGAAAAATACATAAAAATGGACTGCAAAAGTTTCAATAGGTATATAAAAAGGAAACTTCTGGCAAAGCCAAATGTGGGATCATTACCGGCATTCAAGCAAATTCATAATGGGGAATAGAGAAATGGCAAAGAAGTTCAATGATTACTTTGTGTCTGTTTTCACTGACGATGATATCGACGTCTCCCAGATGTAGATATCTAAGGGACTGGGTAAAATGCGGAGTTGAAGGAAATTAGCATAAGTAAGAAAGTTGCATTACAGAAAGTAATGGGACTGAAAGTTGAGCAGGTCCTGGGACCTGATATTCTACACCCCAGAGTGTTGAAAGAGGTTGCTAAAGAGATTATGGCTGTATTGGTGATTATCTTTCAAAATTCTATAAACTCTGGAATAGTTCCTGACGATTGGAAGGTAGCAAGTGTCACCCCAGTATTTAAGCAGGGAGGAAGAGAGAAAACAGGGAACCACAGACCTGTTAGCCTTACCTCAGTGGTGGGGAAAATGCCAGAATCTATTAAAAAGGATGTGATAGACACTTGGACAATCATGATCTGATTAGGCAGTTAACATGGTTTAATGCATGGGAAATCATGTTTGATGAATTTGTTTGAGTTTTTTGAAGATGTTACTAACATTGATAAAGGGGAGTCAAAGTATATTTGGACTTTCAGAAGACTTTTGATAAAGTTCCCCACGGGAGGTTAATTTGCAAATTAAAAACACATGGGATAGGAGGCAACATATTGTCATGAGATGAGGATTGGCTAACACACAGAAAACAGAGAGTAGGAATAATTGGATCATTCTCAAGTTGGCAGGTTGTGGATAGTGAGGTACTGCAAGGATCAGTACTTGGGCCCAGCTGTTCACAATATATATATAAATGATTTGGATATGGGGACCAAATGTAATATTTTTCACGTTTGCCGATCATACAAAGCTAGGTGGGAATATAAATTGTGAGGAAGGTGTAAAGCAACAAGAAGAGGATGTGGACAGACTGAGTAAGTGGACAGGACATGAATTGGATAAATGTGAGGTTGCTTTGGTCAAAGGATCAGATCTGGAGAGTATTTATAATAATCTTTATTGTTAAATTTATTTTTAAATTCATTTATGGGATGTGGGCGTCGCTGGTTGGGCCAGCATTTTTTGCCCATCCCTAATTGCCCTTCAGAAGGTGGTGGTGGATTGCCTTCTTGAACCGCTGCAGTCCTCGAGGTGTAGGTACACCCACTGTGCTGTTAGGGAGGGAGTTCCAGAATATTGCTCCAGCGACGGTGAAGGAACGGCGATATATTTCCAAGTCAGGGTGGTGAGTGACCTGGAGGGGTTCCCAGGTATCTGCTGCTCTTGCCCTTCTAGATGGTAGTGGTCGTGGGTTTGGAAGGTGCTGCCTCAGGAAATTGGTGAGTCACTGCAGTGCATCGTGTAGATGATGCACACAGCAGCCACTGTTCGTCGGTGGTGGAGGGTTTGAGTGTTTGTGAAAGGGGGAGCAATCAAGCGGGGCTACTTTGTCCTGGAGGATGTTGAGCTTTCTTGATTGATGTTGGAGCTGCACTCATCCAGGCAAGTGGAGACTATTCTATTACACTCCTGACTTGTGCCTTGTAGACAGTGGACAAGGGTTCAGGGGTGAGTTACTCGCCGTGGGATTCCTAGCCTTTGACCTGCCACGTATTCATGTGGCTAGTCCAGTTCGGTTTCTAATCAATGGTCACCTCCAGGATATTAGTGTCACAAGTTGGCTTACATTAACACTGCAATGAAGTTCCTGTGAAAAATCCCCTAGTCGGCACACTACGGCGCCTGTTGGGGTACACTGAGGGAAAATTCAGAATGTCCAATTCACCTAACAAGCACATCTTTTGGGACTTGTGGGAGGAAACTGGAGCACTCGGAGGAAACCCACGCAGACACAAAGATAATGTGCAGACTCTGCAGAGAGTGACCCAAGCTGGCAATCGAACACGGGTCCCTGGTGCTGTGCAGCAACAGTGCTAACCACTCTGCCACCTTGTGGTAAGAATTAAAAAGTGTAGAAGGGGCCTGCTTGTCCATACCTATGTCACTGAAGGCTAACATGCAGGTGCAGCAAGCTATCGGGAAGGCTAATGGAATGTTAGCTTTCATCACAAGAGGATTTGAGTACAGGAGCCGTGAAATCTTGCTTCAATTGTGGAGGAGCTTGGTTAGACTGCACCTGGAGTACTGCGTGCACCTTTAGCCCCCTTACCTCAAAAAGGACATTATTGTCATGAATGGAATGCAAGGAACGCTCACCAGACATTGCCGGGGATGGTGGGACTGTCTTACGAAGACAGTGGGTAAATTGGGCCTGTATTCTCTCGAGTTTCAAAGAATGGGAGGTGATCTTATTGACTCCGACAAAGGACTTAAAGGAATTGACAGGCTAGATGCAGGTAAGTTTGTTCCACTGTTTGCAAACTAGAACCATTGGACACAATTTCAAAATAAGGGGGAAGCCATTTAGGAATGGGATGAGGAGAAATTTCTTTATGCAGAGAATTGTGAAAATTTGGAATTCTCTACCTCAGAGGGCAGTGGAAGTTCAGTCATTGAGTCCGTTGAAGGCAGCGATTAGTAAATTTCTGATAACAATAACATAAAGGGTTACGGCAGTAGTGAGTGTGAAAGACATTGAAATGTCCGATCAGCCGTTCATCCTGAATGTCAGAACTGATGGGCTGAATGGCCTACTCCTGTTCCTATGTTCCTAGAAAACAAGAGGACGGGAGATTATAATAAAATTGAATTCCATATCATAGAATTTCTACAGTGCAGAAGGAGGCCATTCGGTCCATCGAGTCTGCTCCAACCCTCTGAAAGATGACCATACCTAGGCCCAAGCCTCCAGCCAGTCCTTGTAACCCCACCTAAACATTTGGACACTAATGGGCAATTTAACATGGCCAATACACCTAACCTGCACATCTTTGGACTGTGGGAGGAAACTGGAGCACCCGGACGAAACCCACGCAGGCCCGGGGAGAACGTGCAGACTCCACACAGACAGTCCCCCAAGGCTGGAACTGAACCCGGGTCCCTGGTCCTGTGAGGCAGGTGTGCTAACCACTGTGCTATCATGCTGCCCCCATTTAAGAAAACATGTGCGTTCTTAAAACTTAAATGGTCTTATCCAACCTTCTGTATCAAACACTCCCTGAATCCAGTTCCTTGTTCCCTTTGTTGGGGAATAATTTCTGAGGATTTCTCTCACATTATCAGGGAAATTACAATCTGGCGAATAAAACAATTGAATTTTAGAGTATCGGGAGGAAGGTAACACTCTGGACTGTCCTCTTTTGGCTGGGAGAGATAATTGGACCTTGTAGACCCAAATAACATGCACTGGAGTCTTGCTCCCTCTGGCTGAAGTTGAGAGAAATTATTTTGAGGTACACCAGATCCACTTGACTTGATGCAGAGTTGAGATTGTAAAACCACCACAGGAGGAGTCAACAACTACAATGAGACAGATCGATGCAGCATCTTGATAATTATCTGCTCAACACATGGCGGACAGGACTCAGCTGAGTCCTGTTTTTATGGATTTGATTTGATTTGATCAAATACTGCAGCACAGTAGCACAGTGGTTAGCACTGCTGTTTTGCAGCGCCAGGGTCCCAGGTTCAATTCCCAGTTTGTGTGTGCAGAGTCTGCACGTTCTCCCTGTGTCTGCGTGGGTTTCCTCCGGGTGCTCCGGTTTCCTCCCACAAGTCCCGAAAGACGGGCTGTTCAGAGAATTGGACATTCTGAATTCTCCCTCCGTGTACCCGAACAGGCACCGGAATGTGGCAACTGGTGGCTTTTCACAGTAACTTCATTGCAGTGTTAATGTAAGCCTTCTAGTGACAATAAAGATTATTAAGATTAAGAGCTGAAGGACCATTGATCCTTTGCTCATGGTGCACATTCATTTGAGCATCCATTAAATATTGTGGCTACAGTTGAGTTAGTCTGATTGGACATTCTATTCCTGATGGAGGCATTTAAAAAGATAAGGAGGAGAAAAAAACTCAAGGGTTACAGCTGCTGGAAAAAAGTTACACATGCACTTAATATTTCCAAGTTAATAGTCATGGCTGGGGCAGCACAGTGACGCAGTGGTTAGCACTGCTGCCCACGGCACTGAAGACCCAGGTTTGGCCCCGGGTCATTGTTTGTGTGGAGTTTGCACTTTCTCCCTGTGTCTGCCTGGGTTTCATACCACAACGCAAAGATGTGCAGGTTAGGTGGATTGGCTATGCTAAATTGCCCCTTAATTGGAAAAAAAATTGGGTACTCTAAATTTTTTTTAAAATCAATGGTTATGGCTTACAGGGCACAAATTCTCGAATAGTCTTATGGTCACTCTTTGGTACTCACCTCACTGCCATGTGTCCACAGCAGGTGGCGACAGTATAAAACATTGGTGAACCCACATATGGAGCACTGTGTGCAATTCTAGTCGCCACTTTATAGGAAGGATGTGATTGCACCAAAGGGGGTGCAGAGGCGATTCACTAGGATGTTGTCTGGGATAAGTTATGATCAGAGGTTGGATAGACTTGGGTTGTTTTCGCTGGAGCAGAGAAGACTGAGGGGCGACATGATCGAGGTGTACAAGATAATGAGGGACATGGACAGGGTGGATAGGGAGCAGCTGTTCCCCTTAGTTGAAGGGTCAGTTACACGGGGACATAAGTTCAAGGTGAGGGGCAGGAGGTTTTGGGGGGATTTGAGGAAAAACTGTTTTACCCAGAGGGTGATGATGGTCTGGAATGCACTGCCTGGGAGGCTGCTTCACATCCTTTAAAAAGTACCTGGATGCTCACTTGGCACTCATAACATTCAAGGCTATGGGCCAAGTGCTGGCAAATGGGATTAGAATCATAGAATCATAGAATTTACAGTGCAGAAGGAGGCCATTCAGCCCATCGAGTCTGAACCGGCTCTTGGAAAGAGCACCCTCCCCAAGGTCAACAACTCCACCCTATCCCCATAACCCAGTAACCCCACCCAACACTAAGGGCAAATTTGGACACTAAGGGCAATTTATCATAGCCAATCCACCTAACCTGCAGATCTTTGGATTGTGGGAGGAAACCGGAGCACCCGGAGGAAACCCACGCACACACGGGGAGGATGTGCAGACTCCGCACAGACAGTGCCCCAAGCCAGAATCGAACCTGGGATCCTGGAGCTGTGAAGCGATTGTGCTATCCACAATGCTACCGTGCTGCCCCATTAGGTGGACAGGTCAGATGGTTTTCATGTGTCGGTACAGACCCGATGGGCAGAAGGGCCTCTTCTGCACTGTATTATTCTGTGCTTCTGTAAAGTGCTGAGTCATGCTTAAGTAATCTGATAATTATTTGAAGGTACATTAAAAAGACTAGAAAAGAGGTGGGATGCCTCACATCCTTAAAAAATTACCTGGCTGAGTGCTTGGCACACCATAACATTCAAGGCTATGGGCAAGTGCTGGCAAATGGGATTAGGAGGGCAGGTGACATTTCTGGGTTGGTGGAGACTCGACGGGCCGAGAACACTGTAGTGTTCTGTGATTCTGTGAATGTAGAAAGAATGCACGGTAGCATGGTGGTTAGCATAAATGCTTCACGGTAGCATGGTGGTTAGCATAAATGCTTCACGGTAGCATGGTGGTTAGCATAAATGCTTCACAGCTCCAGGATCCCAGGTTCGATTCCCAGCTGGGTCACTGTCTGTGCGGAGTCTGCACGGGTCGGGTCGGGCGGGGTCGGGTCGGGTCGGGTCGGGTCGGGTGGGGTCGGGGGTCGGGTCGGGGGTCGGGTCGGGGGTCGGGGGTCGGGTCGGTTCGCGGTGGGGGGGTCGGGGGGGTCGGGTCGGGGGGGTCAGGGTGTGTCGGGTCGGGTCTGGGGGGATCAGGGGGGGGGTCGGGCCGGATCGGGGGAGTCGGATCGGGGGTCGGGTCGGGGGTTGGGGGGTCTGGGGGGTCGGGTCGAGGGGGTCGGGTCGGGTCGGGGGGGTTCGGGTCGGGGGCGGGGGGTTCGGGTCGGGGGCTGGGGGGTCGGGTCGGTTCGGGGGGGGGGCCAGAGTGACCTGCTATATGATCGGGACTCACCGATCGGCGGGCCGGTCTCTCTGTCGGCAGGTCTCTGACGCCGGTTACGCACTCGTTGATGGCGCCCCCTAGCACATGGCGCCCCGGGCGACTGCCCGAGTTGCCGGTACCTTGAGCCGGCCCTGCCAAGAATGACGTGGCCGGCGGCACCTAATGACGTCAGCCGCACATGTGCGGTTGCCGTCTTCCCCTCCGCTGCCCCGCAAGACGTGGCGGCTTGATCATAGGGGGCGGCGGAGGGGAAAGAGTGCGTCTCCTGGAGAAGCCGGCCCAACGATCGGTGGGCACCTATCGCGGGCCAGTCCCCTCCCGAGCATATATTCATAGCCCTGTAAGGGGCGAGCAGGAACCCGGTGTGAATCTAGCAGCTTTAGCTGCAGATGCTGCACCTCGCACTGCCGGGTCAGAGGCCGCACAGGCGCACGGCAGCGGCCTCCAGTGGCCGCGCTGTGCTCCATGACCGGACCCAGACCGCGGAGCTGGACCTCCAAAATAGTGCCCCTGATCAGCCGCGTACCCGACCCGGACCGCCTGCCTAAAAATAACCCGATCCCATATGAGGCCCCACCTGCCCTCCAGTCGACCCGCCCCCGACCATGTCGGCCGCGGACTGTGTCCGCAGTCACCAGGCGAGTAACCCGAATAGCAGGACCACATTAGATCCATGCCGTCAGGACTTCGGCCGGTTGGGGGTGAAGAATAGCGGGGCGGGCCTCCAGCAATGGCCGCCGGTGGGTGATACGCAGCGCGGCGTACCTTCCAGGTACACCGCTTTTTGGGGCCCGGAGAATCGAGGAACCGGCCCTGGTCCCGATTCTATGCGTGAAAGTGGATTCTCCGCCCCGCCGCCGGACACGATTTCGCCATCGGGGTGCGGAGAATCCAGCCCCCTGTCTCTGAGACCTCCTTCCAACAGGCCTCTGGTGTTCAACCTTCACACCCCTTTTCAGGGGATGGGCAATATAATTTACTGAATTGAGAAACCATGCTGCCAGCTGAAGCCTTTTGTAAAAACACAACACTGAATAATACTTTGCCATCTTTGTTCAAAGTGTGCTGCAAGGTCACCTTGACTGGAAATGCTGGGGTAACTTTTACGCTTTTGGATAATTGGGGTGGGGTGGATGTCCAACCCGGAAGGGGGCGGGTCACCGATACGGAAAGATGCTGAAGAGTCAATTAACACCAACCCAGCGGGAAGCTAGACAACTAGCTGAGGGAAGGATGGATGGTGTGCCCTATCCGGGCTCCAGGGTGTGACGCCCAATGAGAGAGGGGTCAGACAGTGAACTGGAAGTTGGACACAGCCGCCCCTTTAAAGAAACCCATGTATGGGTCAGTGAAAGTTACCCATCAATTAGTGGTCTGGAGGCAGAAACTTTGACCACGAAGATTTGTAAATCCATTCAACTATTGGAGCACCACCAGGCAATAGCTTGTTTTGTTGTGCATTTTGGTGACTATTCTGCCAGTAGTGTATTATTTAGGGCCCTTAACAGGGAGCATACCTGTCACGTTCGCCTTAAGAATAATAAGCGTTTAGGAAAGATTTCAAGTTCTGTCCTTCAGACAGAATGGAGAGACCATCTGTTGAGGAGGGGCCTAGATCAACGATGGCCCCATGGTGATGAATTCCTGTGAGACCTCCTCCAGGCTGTGAGTGAACAGCAGGAGGTCCTTGTGGTTCTGGCATTGGGAGGGATGCCATCCTTTGCTGTTATACTCTTTGGCAGGAGATTGTCTGCACCGACGACTGCCCTGGTCTGCTGCTGTTGTCAACTCTCCACAGGTCCTTTCTGAGCAGCGAGTTCCACAACGTCCTGGACCCCATGGGGAACCTGTCCTTGTCAAAACCTTCCCCCCTCCTTCTCATTCTCTCACCTTCACTGGAGGAGGAGCCTCCTTCAGAAAGTGCAACATCCATTGGATCTCTGGTCCAATACTGGGCTGCAGGAAATTCAATTTACGCCTGTCTCTCAGTACCCTGGCAGTTAACTCCCGGCCGAGGCACAAAATTATAAATCAAGTAACTTGCGGCACGATAGCACAGGGGTTAGCACTGTTACTTCACAGCGGCAGGGTCCCAGGTTCGATTCCCGGCTTGGGTCACTGTCTGTGCGGAGTCTGCACGTTCTCCCCGTGTCTACGTGGGTTTCCTCCGGGTGCTCTGGTTTCCTCCCACAGTCCAAAGGAGTGCGGCTTAGGTGGATTGGTCACGCTAAAATTGTCCCGCAGTGTCCAATGTTAGGTGGGGTTGCTGGATTACGGGGATAGGGTGGACTTTGGTAGGGTGCTCTATCAGTGGCCGGTGTAGACTCGATGGGCTGAATGGCCTCCACCTGTACTGTAAATTCTATGATTCTATATGATTCGAAGAAACCTAAGCAGATTCTTCAGCTGTAGTCAGTCATGATCCCACTTGCTGCCCTTCTATCCTCCTGAGCAATGCCTCCTCACACCTGACCTGACTCGCGTCGAATATTTTTCCTGCCCAGCACCCACCCAGAAATAGTGTGGGTGACATCAAATACAAATCTGAAAGAAAAGTTAAATACTGCAGATGCTGGAAATCCGAGTTAAAAACAGAGAATGCCGGATGAACTCAGCGGCACTGGAAGCATCCATGGAGAGAGAATCACAGTTACCGGGCGGGATTCACCATTCCCCGATGCCAATTTCGTAATCGGCGATCGAACGGAGAATCCCTTTTGACGCTGAAATCGGGGCGGCGCCTGTTTTGTACGCTCCGTCCCTCTGAAACAGCGTCTTCAGGGCGCGTAACGCACGCTGTTGGGACGGCCACAGTGCGTCACCTGAAGGCCCTCCCCTGATGCTCCGCCCTCGATGGGCTGAGTTCACGACAGCACAGATCCCTCATGTCCTCAGCCCTGCGGGAACCTGGTGTGGTGGCTACGGACTGTGTCCAGCGCAGCCACAGTCAGACAGGAGCCGTGCTGCTGGCCGGGGTGGGGGCTACCGCGCGGGCTGGGGGGACTGGTGGGGGCGGCAGTGTGGCGAGTGGGTCTGCCCATAGACCATCCTCTATCCCACCTCCCAGCTCCTCCTCCCACTTGCGCTTCAGCTCCTCAGTCTGCGTCTCCTCTGACCCCATAGCTCCTTATAAATATCCGAGACGATCCCTTCTCCTACCCACACTCTGGAAACTACCTTGTCCTGAATCCCCCTTGGTGGTCGGAGCGGGAAGGTTGATACCTGTCTACATAGGAAGTCTCGCACCTGCAAGTATCTGAATTTGTTTCCCCTCGCCAACCCAAACTTCTCCTCCAGCGTCCTCATTCTCGAAAAGCTCCCCTCTATAAACATATCCCCAATACTTTCAATCCCTGCTCTCCGCCATATCCAAACCCCCCCCCCCATCCATACTTTCCGGGGCAAACCCAATACAGATTGGGGACCAGACCGATGCTCCCTCTGCTCCCACATGTCTCCTCCATTGCCCCCAGACTCTCAGGGCCGCCACTACCCCGGGGTTGGTGGAATACCGTGCTGGCGGAAACGGCAGAGGCGCAGTTACCAACGCCCCCAGACTGGTGCCCTTGCATGAAGCCGCCTCCATAGACTCCCATGCCAACCGCCCCTTTCCCCCCACCACCACCCACTTCCTGATCATGGCTATATTCGCCGCCCAGTAATAGTTACTAAAATTTGGCAGCACCAGCCCGCTGTCTCCTCGACTCTGCTCAAGCATTACCTTCCTTACTCGCGGGGTCTTGCCCGCCCAAACAAAGCCAGTGATCACTTTGTTGACCCGTTTAAAAAAGGACCACGGAATAAAGACGGGGAGACCTTGAAACACGAACAGGAATCTCGGGAGGACTGTCATCTTCACCGTCTGCACCCTTCCAGCCAGTGATAACGGAGGCGTGTCCCATCTCCGAATGTCGTCCTTTATTTGGTCTACTAGTCGGGCCAGATTTAATTTATGCAGCCGGTCCCATTCCCGCGCCACTTGAATGCCAAGGTACCTAAAGCTTCCCCCTACTAATCTGAACGGCAGCTCCCCCAATCACCTCTCCTGTCCCCTCGCCTGGACCGCAAACATCTCACTTTCCCACCTCATCCTTGTAAAGTCCATCGACTACAGATTCACACTTTTCTAAGTTGTATTCCATCTGCCATGTCTTTGCCCACTCTCCTCGCCTGTCCAGGTCCTTCTTCTACATTAGAACACAGAACAGTACAGCACAGAACAGGCCCTTCAGCCCTCGATGTTGTGCCGAGCCATGATCACTCTACTCAAACCCACGTATCCACCCTATACCCGTAACCCAACAACCCCCCCCCTAACCTTACTTTTTAAGACACTACGGGCAATTTAGCATGGCTAATCCACCTAACCCGCACATCTTTGGACTGTGGGAGGAAACCGGAGCACCCGGAGGAAACCCACGCACACAAGGGGAGGACGTGCAGACTCCGCACAGACAGTGACCCAGCCGGGAATCGAACCTGGGACCCTGGAGCTGTGAAGCATTTATGCTAATCACCATGCTACCGTGAAGCATTTATGCTAATCACCATGCTACCGTGCATTCTTTCTACATTCACAGAATCACAGAACACTACAGTGTTCTCGGCCCGTCGAGTCTCCACCAACCCAGAAATGTCACCTGCCCTCCTAATCCCATTTGCCAGCACTTGCCCATAGCCTTGAATTGTATGGTGTGCCAAGCACTCAGCGAGGTACTTTTTTAAGGATGTGAGGCATCCCACCTCTTTTCTAGTCTTTTTAATGTACCTTCAAATAATTATCAGATTACTTAAGCATGACTCAGCACTTTACAGAAGCACAGAATAATACAGTGCAGAAGAGGCCCTTCTGCCCATCGGGTCTGTACCGTGTTCTGGAAAATACAGAATGTGTCATTTGAAACATAGAGGTCTGCCAACATCTGATCGGGGAGAGTGCAGGGAAAGATCCCACAAGAGGTTGGTGGCAGCTGAAGGGCACAGAAACTGTGGGCAGCAATTTCAGTCTATCAAAATGGTTATTACAACCTGCAGCAGGAGAAAGGCAGAAGAAAAAAGTTTTAAAAAATCTCTTTGTGTTGTTGGAAAATTGTGATGGACTGCCCCTTTAAGACCCGAAGTCCGATCCTTATCAGAGGTCCCGATCAGAACAGCTGAAACAAAGAAACCAGCGTGGACTTCAGACTCCTCCCCTTTTTCTCCCCACGAGGCAAGAAGCAAGAACAAAGACACCAGCAGCAGAACACCAGCGGCACCCGAAGAAGCAAGAAGGACAGCAGCAGCCACAGCAGCCACAGAAGACAGAAGAGGAGGAAAAGAGAAAACTGCACCAGGAGAGATGACCAGGAGGCTTGAAAGTGAAAGAGAGAGAGAGAGAGTCTGAAGGCCTCACCAACCAACCAGACAACATCAAAAAGTAAATAATGTTTTTAATTTAATGAGATAAAAAGAGTATGTTAATAATAAAATAATTTAACCTGAAAAAGTGGTTATTAGCTTACTTCACTTCCTTAAGAACGCAGGACCCTGGACATCAATGCCATTAAGGGGTAAGTAAGTAAAATTCTTCAGTGAAGGTAGGAGTTATACCGGGGGATAACTTGAAAGGAGAGTTTGACCCGATTAGCACTCTCAGAGGCCTGTACTGGAGTCAGGGAGGTAGTTCCCTGTTCGCCGTTTTTAGAATATTGGCCCGTAAGGTTCTTTGGTATAAAGGGAATTCTAAAACATATAGGTGAAATTAGAAAAACATGGCGCCCAGCGTGGAGGCCTAGAATATTAGAAGTTTCTAGGTAAAGCGAGGCTAGAATATTAGAAGTTTCTAGTTAAGCAGAGTAGGGGCTAGAATATTAGAAGTTTCTAGTTCCCAAGAAAGGCCTAGAATATTAGAAGTTTCTAGGTAAAGCGAGGCTAGAATATTAGAAGTTTCTAGTTAAGCAGAGTAGGGGCTAGAATATTAGAAGTTTCTAGTTCCCAAGAAAAGCCTAGAATATTAGAAGTTTCTAGGTAAAGCGAGGCTAGAATATTAGAAGTTTCTAGTTAAGCAGAGTAGGGGCTAGAATATTAGAAGTTTCTAGTTCCCAAGAAACGGGTGGAATATTAGAAGTTTCTAACCGGCAAAAAGGCTAGAATATTAGAAGTTTCTAGTCTATGTGTGAGTCAAACTTTACCTGCCGAGTTTAGTTTGGAAAGTCAGGTGTGATTGGCTTTTGTAAGGATATTCTGTGGATCGAGGGGACTGAAGCTCAGGTTGGGTGTGAAAATCAGTAGACTAGAAGATACTGACCCTGAGAAAAAGTCTGCAAGACATTTTGGTGATAGCACTAAAATCTTGCATCCATCACTGGTAAAAGGGGCTAAAGAATAAATCATCCTCAGAGTAAGGCGGATTGTGCGGACATTTTCTGGAAAATAGGGACGCTTATATTCAGAAACCAATAATCAATCGACCCTTAACTAGAGCAGGAAGATAGTGCCTTGGTCAGCCTTGGATAGGGCCCAGAAAGGGTACTTATCCTTAATTTCAGAGTGCACCTGAAAGGGACAACCAGGAACAGAACTAAAAATCCGAAAATGGCAATTAGGGTAATTCTCATGCCCTGGGATACGGTCAAGAGAAATGTAGAAATGAAAAGGGAATGGAAGAAATTAAAAGAGCAAAAGAAATCCTGGACAAGCGATATGTATCCAGACGGAGATATCTCCCTCTTTGTTAGAGTGCCAAAAGCCCTGCAATATACAGATTCAGTCAGGGTCCTTAAAGCACTTTGTCAGTTTGCATTTGAAAAGCGAGCTGAATCACTAATCGTATTTGGACACAGACAGAAGCATGCAGCTGCTCAAGTGGGCAAAGTGTGTTCCAAACTGATTAAAATCATTGACGGAGTAAACAGGACAGAAATAATACAGATCCCTAGTAAACACAAAAGTAACTCTGAAGTGGTAGGCAAATATATAAAACAACTGCAGAAAAATGAACCATTAGAAATGGAAAGTGACGAGGAATCAGGCCTAGAATCAGATAGCCGAGAGAATTCGGACTCCTGTGAAAATTTCCCAACGGGATACAATTTTCCATACCCAGATCCAAGTCTGTTTCAGGAAGAAAATTGGCCTCAGCAATCTGCCACACATAAGAAAGAAGCGTTTATCGATCATTTCGTTGAACCACAAGAAAGTGAAGAGGAACAAGGCATAGTTGGGATTATGGCGCCTCCTGTGATGGGACAGGAAGAATTATCATCCTCATCCGAGAATGAGGAAATAGTCAAACCAAAGAGAGGAATAGGGAATAGAAAAAATTCTAAACCATTAGAAATAGGGGATTATAGCGATCACTGGAAACACCAACAACCTTCCACTTATCAACCAGTAAATAAGGATGTACCGTATTATATTTATAATCCAGAAGCAGAAATGGTACACCATAGAGATCAGGAAGGATGGGAAAGAGAGGTTACAGCTAGGGGACTTAAAATAGGAGAAATATTAGGCGGAAGTCAACAAATTGATTCTACGAAATTACTGGAATTACCAAACGTTACCCCCAAAGCTAAAATTTGGCAAATGAGCAAAGGGTATGACAGTTTCGGAAGAGCCATGAGTAGGGTAAGGAACAGCACAGAAACACAAGGCCAGATAATAGCAGCACTAAGACCACAGGAAAGGATACAGAATCGATCCGAATGGACAACGCGCCACACTTTAGAAACAATACTGTTATTAACTTTTGTGCTGACAGAGGAATAACAATCAATTGGGCCGTGAAATATGCACCTGAGAGTAATGGAATGGCTGAGAGGTCTGTAAGAAAAGTAAAGGATTGGATCATAAAGAATCAGAATAATAAAGGCTGGGATAAAGACATTGAAAGAATAGTATTTGATCTTAATAGCAACCTTGGAACCTCTGTCCCCCAGGGACAAGGAGACCCAAGTGAATCTGGGAATTATCAAGTAGGAGACGAAGTTTGGGTGAAGTTACCAACTAAGACTGCGGGGAAAATCATTCGCGAGACTGTAAAATGTAAAGACAAGATTGTTCAGATTCTGGGTACACATACAATTGAATTAGAGAAGCATGGTGTCTGGAGCAAAAGAAATTGTGTCACGCTTGAAACACACGACCCAGTGAGCATCAGAGGAGTTTGAGATTCTTCGAATCTCACTCAGGGGTGCAATGACAGAAGGAGGCTTGACTACATCAAGGATATGGAATATAAACCAGTTCAAAAAGAAATGATGGCAAAAGGAATCCGGAAGTCCTGGAGAGGGCACTTCTGGGATAATCCGAATTAAAGAATAGGGCCCTCTCCACCCTTGATCTGTTCATTTGCTTTTTCAGGTGGAAAAAATTAATAACAAACCAGGTCGCAAGAAGGAAGAGAACTACACTCCAATAACAAACCAGTTCGCGAGAAGGAAGAGAACTACACTCCAGAGAAGAATCTGTTCGACAGGATTGGGGGGAAACTAATGATATAATTGGCTACAAATTTGAGGGAATTAAATGCAAATTAGAATATCAAATTATGACTGGACAGTGAAACCCCCGGTCAGACATCTCTAACTGGACATTAGTTGATGGATGATCTGTGGTCTCCATGGGGTATGTACTACGCAGTGGAATCATTAAGGTCTCGGCAGCAGATAGCAGCGACTGACGAGGAACCCCAATATGATCAATGATAATAGGTTAAGAATTTCAGTAGCTTGATACTACGGCGGGAAAATTGTTACCAATGCAACAAAACAATATTGCATTGAAGAGCTATAATCGTTGATAAGAAAATTTTTTTATTTTCATGTAAATTGATAGGGACTGTTGTATATATATGAGAAGGGGGGTATGTGTGTCGTTAAATAACTTGATCCGCATTTCTAAACTGTGAATGTTTTAATAGAGGGTTAGTTAGTATGTAATAATGATTGTTCCAAAAGCCAAGAAGCGATGTTTCGATATTGATATTAAATTGTTAACAGTTGAAAATATGTAAAGTGTAACACACAGTCTATTGGTTAGGTAATGAATAAGGTGTTAAGATAAGATAAAAATTTTACTATGTATAGAACAATAGGGAGAATTTGTTTGGGAAGAAAAAAAAAGAGACGGTTCAATGCGGTTTTGTAAATGCTGAAAGGAAAAATATACACGTTGTCAGAAAGATGTTCTCTCATGTAAACCAGGGGTTGGCAGACTTACATGATTCACGACAATGTTAGACATTAATGGGGAAGTTAGGAATACAAGCAGGATCAATTGAACATTTTAAATTAATAAGACTAGGGGATCAGTGGGGGGTAAAAGATATCACAATTACCACATTCCAATCAGAAATGGAAAACAAGTTGGACTGGAACGGAAAACAAGACTCGTATTGACACTGGTCGGTGATATGCATACAAATGACAATGATCAGGGATGTAGGTTAGTACAATTGGATGGGGGGACAATAAACCAAATTATAGTAATGTTTCAAATGTCAAGACGGGGTGTTCTGGAAAATACAGAATGTGTCATTTGAAACATAGAGGTCTGCCAACATCTGATCGGGGAGAGTGCAGGGAAAGATCCCACAAGAGGTTGGTGGCAGCTGAAGGGCACAGAAACTGTGGGCAGCAATTTCAGTCTATCAAAATGGTTATTACAACCTGCAGCAGGAGAAAGGCAGAAGAAAAAAGTTTTAAAAAATCTCTTTGTGTTGTTGGAAAATTGTGATGGACTGCCCCTTTAAGACCCGAAGTCCGATCCTTATCAGAGGTCCCGATCAGAACAGCTGAAACAAAGAAACCAGCGTGGACTTCAGACTCCTCCCCTTTTTCTCCCCACGAGGCAAGAAGCAAGAACAAAGACACCAGCAGCAGAACACCAGCGGCACCCGAAGAAGCAAGAAGGACAGCAGCAGCCACAGCAGCCACAGAAGACAGAAGAGGAGGAAAAGAGAAAACTGCACCAGGAGAGATGACCAGGAGGCTTGAAAGTGAAAGAGAGAGAGAGAGAGTCTGAAGGCCTCACCAACCAACCAGACAACATCAAAAAGTAAATAATGTTTTTAATTTAATGAGATAAAAAAGAGTATGTTAATAATAAAATAATTTAACCTGAAAAAGTGGTTATTAGCTTACTTCACTTCCTTAAGAACGCAGGACCCTGGACATCAATGCCATTAAGGGGTAAGTAAGTAAAATTCTTCAGTGAAGGTAGGAGTTATACCGGGGGATAACTTGAAAGGAGAGTTTGACCCGATTAGCACTCTCAGAGGCCTGTACTGGAGTCAGGGAGGTAGTTCCCTGTTCGCCGTTTTTAGAATATTGGCCCGTAAGGTTCTTTGGTATAAAGGGAATTCTAAAACATATAGGTGAAATTAGAAAAACAACCGACACATGAAAACCATCTGACCTGTCCACCTAATCCCATTTGCCAGCACTTGGCCCATAGTCTTGAATGTTATGAGTGCCAAGTGAGCATCCAGTTACTTTTTAAAGGATGTGAAGCAGCCTCCCAGGCAGTGCATTCCAGACCATCATCACCCTCTGGGTAAAACAGTTTTTCCTCAAATCCCCCCAAAACCTCCTGCCCCTCACCTTGAACTTATGTCCCCGTGTAACTGACCCTTCAACTGAGGGGAACAGCTGCTCCCTATCCACCCTGTCCATGTCCCTCATTATCTTGTACACCTCGATCATGTCGCCCCTCAGTCTTCTCTGCTCCAGCGAAAACAACCCAAGTCTATCCAACCTCTGATCATAACTTATCCCAGGCAACATCCTAGTGAATCGCCTCTGCACCCCCTTTAGTGCAATCACACCCTTCCTATAAAGTGGCGACTAGAATTGCACATATTGCTCCATATGTGGGTTCACCAATGTTTTATACTGTCTCCACCTGCTGTGGACACATGGCAGTGAGGTGAGTACAAGAGAGCGACCATAAGACTATTCGAGAATTTGTGCCCTGTAAGCCATAACTATTGACTTTTTAAAAAAAATTTAGAGTACCCAATTTTTTTTTCCAATTAAGGGGCAAATTAGCATAGCCAATCCACCTAACCTGCACATCTTTGAGTTGTGGTATGAAACCCAGGCAGACACTGTTGCACGTTTTACTTGAGTGTATTACGCGTTTATTGGAGTGTATTAACACGCCTCCGTTTAAAGGCCGTGTGCTTAACACTGCTACAGCTGTGTGTGTGTATTTTCAGCTCAGAGTCGCCAGGTGCCGTATATAGACACCTCACAAGTATTTCAAGGTCAGGTTCAAAGTAATAAAACTATACACCGATTAGTAAGTTCCAACGATTAATATTTATTATACAAATATAATAAATACGCTTGCACGCGCTAAAGACTAATACCTATTCCTACTATTAAACGACTAAATACTTATCTAAGTAGGAACCAGCAAGGTCAGGGGACAAGGCCTTTGTTCCTTTCTGGGCTGCACCTTCTGTTCGTTACTAGTCGATCAATGTATAGGCAATGCTGGGTTCACGTAGCGAGCGTCGTTTTGGGACTTACTGAACAATGGCTGGTGCTCAACGGCTGGTGATGGAAGACAGGATCAACGGCTGGAGTCGGAGTCAGGATACAACAGCAGATCTGGGCCGGAGTCAAAGCAGCAGTCCAAGCCGGAGCACAAAAACAGACAGAACCATGTGCGGGGTCTATCTTTATAGGGCCCCCAATGTCCGTGCCTTTTCGGGGCGGGCCTTTACCTGCCATGTATCGATTGGGTTATTTCCCAATCGATGTCTTACAAATCCCCCAATCTGAGGGTCTCTTCTCGATGGGTGGGGCGGTCTCTAGGGTCTTTTGTGATGGATACTTCTGGTGCCGTTTCGTCTGGGCGTCCACTCAAAGTATCCATTCAAACCCAAATGTTGCTATTGTGTGTGCCCAGATCTGGATTGCCTCATTACTATGCAAAGCGTTTTGCTATTTACACCTTTGGTTGAGATCTTCCACCTGGCCATAAACCAGTTTTGCTACGTGCAGAATGCTAATTAGCCTTTGCAGACTGCTTGTCCTGGCTAAAACTGTTTTCTCCCTACAGTCTTAGCAGTTCTCCATTTTGTTAGCCCAGTGTCCATCTTAGGTGGCTACATTCCCTCCTTGTGATCCTCACAATAAAAAAATTGTGAAGGATCACCTATGCACGTTGCTTCGAGTGCTTCTGGGTGCCTTCTTTGTGTTCCCTGTCCTCGGCAAGTTCCTGGGCGTCTACTCTGTCCTTGACTATGGGAAGAAAATTTTTTACCTGACATCTCTACTTGGCGCTATGTCAAAGGGGACATGCATTACCAAAACCGGGAACCTCTACCTATCACAACTATCCTTATCTTACCTTAAACATTTTATTACAGTCTAAACCTCATCCATTCATACCACATCACATAACATTTCCTGACTCGGCAGTCGAGCCAGGACAATATAATACATGGGTATTTTTTTATTCACATAGTGCTTTATTCATTGAGGGGCTGGGGGGATTGGTGGAAACCGAAAATAGGGGATTGAACTCCATAGATGGTTGAGGGGCAAGAACGGGAGGCTCTCCTTTTCCATTTCCTCAACCTGAGGGTCTGTACGATTATGCAGAGGATTGCGATGACTAGCAGTGATTCAATCACATATGACATGGAGTACCATGTCATAAATTTTGTGCACCAGGTCTGAACTTCACTGATCAGAGCTGAGCACGGGGAAGTTGGTGTGAGGGAAACATTGACGGCGGGGGTTGTGGGGGAAACGTGTCTTGCTTCCACACATACAAATATAACATTTAACAGTAATAGGTAGGCTTCCATCATGGTCTTCTCTTCGTTCTCTTCCTCCTGTATGGCTGATCCTTGCTGTGAACCCTCTTTCGTCCTTTGAAAGCTATGGGATCAAGCACAGTATCTGTCAATACACAGTTTAATATCCGTACTTGTTAGTGTATCTGTCCTCTAATTCCAATTGACCCATTAAAATGACTGGCCAAGTCACACCCTGTGACTCCCCTCATTTTTTTTTTTTCAAAAGCGAATTTAATGAACAGAATACACCTAACAACTTTCCTCCTGCGAGCCGTCTCGCAGGCTTTGCTAATTTACCATCCGAATGTTCCTGGATGTAAATAGCATGTGGGATGGCGGCCTAAGGGCTGCCTAACGAAAAATGAAAACAAATTTGAAAGAAAAGGTCGAATGGGTTGCGTATGGGCCGCTACGGGTAAGATTTGAATGGGATCCCCGGGTAAGGCGTGCTGTGCCATACCCGAGCTTGGCTGACCAAAGTGGGTTCTCAGACAGGGCGGGTCCTCAGTGCCGTTTGTCCACTGCCTGAGTAACCTGGATTAAACGGGCAAGAATGTGTTTACCGTGGATTTGCAGCCTCTATTCGCTGAATAGAGGGGCACCTAAAAACAAGGGAGGAGCCAAGATGCTCCTTTTGAAAATTGAGCTGGGCTTCAGACAGTGTAGCCGATAAGGTGAGCTGGTCACAATAGAAAGTTCTCAGAGGTTTCTGCAGACAAACTAAAGTGCGTGCGAGGTGGTCACAATCTTTTCAGCTGAAAAGATCTGCAATCAAACCCTTAACATATTAACAAGGAAACAAACATAAACTGACAAACAAAACATACGTGCAGGTTCCATCAGAAAGGACATCGCTTCCCTCAAGCGGTTCCTATTTTACATCATCTGGACACCTCACTTTTTCTCTGCCTCTGTGAACAGGGTCACAAAGGGGTTGCCGTATCGGGATTCAGACACCGTGTCGTCCTGCTCTCCCGGATCCCACACCCTTGTGTGGATCAGGCATGAAATTTTTGAATTATGTGACCGGGGGTCACTTTCGTCGTTGCGGACAAGTCTGTACGAATTGTCCCTGTGCCAGAGTGTTGGGCTAAAAGTGAATGGGTATTGTCGGGGTAGTCGGGGTCGGGTGGTGGGTCTGGGTTTTTAATATAGGTGACTTCCATGGGGTCACTGGAGTCGGGGTCATAGTCGCTGCAGTGTGGGCTGTAGTGTGGTGTGCTGTGGCTGTCCTCAGAGTCAGTGTCTGTATCGCTGTCTCTGCTGCGGCAGCTTGTGGGCGTTTCGGGGCGTGGTCTGTCGTGGTCAGTGGGCGGAGTCGTGGGCGAGTCCAATGAAGAACTGGTCTGTGAGGGGGATGGTGGAAACGTGTCTCTAGTGGGCGGGGTGAGGTGTTCTGCTGTGTCTAGCAGGACATGGTGTGCATGGTTGGACTGTGTTCCATATGCCTTTAGCTGGTTAATATGGAACCACGCGGTCTTTCCGTTAGGATATTTTATCCTGTAAACTGAGGGGCTAATTTTATCCGAAATTGAATATGGCCCGGAATATTTTGGTGCCAAAAAACTGCTGGGGTTGTATACAGATAGCATTACCTGTTGCCCAACCTGGAATTCTGTGGGGTGTACGGTCTTGTTAAAGCATGCTGTGCTTTGTTTACGCCGTTTCCCTAGTTGAACTGCGGCTGCGATCTGTGCAGACCTTTTTGGGAGGTCTGCCACCCGGGATATCGCGCTATGCGAGGTTGGCAGATCTGCAGCAAGTGAGACAACCCTCCTTGACAAACACCCACCCCTCCCCCATCCTCTGTCCCTTCACACACCCTGCCCTCCTTGACAAACACCCACCCCTCCCCCATCCTCTGTCCCTTCACACACTCTGCCCACTGGGACCTCCTCCATCCTCTGTCCCTTCACACACTGACCACTGGGATACCTCCCCCATCCTCTGTCCCTTCACACGCTTCCCACTGGGACCGTCCAGCGGCCTGCCGAGCAAATCTAAATAACCCGTCTCATTCTCTTCCCTAGGACGTGATGCCAAACGACTAGGGCCGTCTGGCTGCAGACGGGCACAGGCATCTGCCGCCACCTCACCCAGGGCCGCACAACAGAGGGTGCCCGATCAGCGGGCAGCCCCATCCTCCCCAATCCAATCTGCGGAGCAGGACGCCCAGAGGGTGGCGATACCACAACCCCCGGAAATGGCCAAGGATAACCCTCCGGACTCTGAGCGGCCCCACACCTTGGAGGAGGGCCTAAATAGCGAAAACATCGGGCTTGCGGCACTGCTTTCTCCCACGACATCCATCATCCCAGAGACACTCACCCCGGCGGGCCTATTTAGTGATGAGTCTCCTGGGTCACAGTCTGGTTTGCACATCACAGTTGAGCAGGTACAGCAGGTGGAGGTAGGAGCAACCGAGGGCCCGGACTCGCGGAGGCCAGACCAGGCCCAGGATGCAGCTGGCTCCCAGACGTTTTCGGAGTTCCTGGAGTTTCTCAGCCCACCCGCACAGCCGATGCCTCAAGAAACCCAGGGAAACAACGACGGGATGAGGGCTTCCTTCCAGACTCTGCAGACGCTGTTAGAGGAGTCGAACCGCGTCCACGAGCAGGGAGTGGTGCCGCTCATGGCAGAGACCCAGTCCGACACCGCACGGATGGCATCTGCGGTGGAGGCAATGGGTCAGGTGATGCAAGGCGTTGGGGTTAATGTGCACGCGTCATCCTCGGCCCTGGACAGGGTTGCCCTCTCACAGGCAGCAATGTGCCAGAGCCAACACGACATTGCCGGCGCGCTGCGGGCCTTGGCCGAGTCTCAGCAGGTCATTGGCCAGTCGCAGCACGCCATGGCACAGTCACAGAAGTCGATGGCACAGTCCCAGCAGTCGATGGCACAGTCCCAGCAGTCGATGGCACAGTCCCAGCAGTCAGTCGCGTAGAGCATCAACCGCCTGACACATGTGCTGGATGGCGTTGTGCACTCACAGGTTGAGGTCGCACAGTCCCTGGCGGGAATGTCTAACTCCCTGGACTCCGTCTCTGCAAACCTTCGGATCCTGGTGGATACCGTTGCAGGCCTCCAGGACTGGCAGCGCCAGGTGTCGGTGGTGCGATAGGGCACCTCCCCGCTCGCACCTCTGTCCCAAAGTGAGGCCCGGGGGCCACCGGGCTCCCCGAGGGAGGAGGAGGTTTCGGGACCCGTCCCATTAAGTCCATCACGGGACGTCCTGGAATTCTCGGCCTCCCCCCGTCCCATCCCTGGTGCATCGGGTGGGCAGCAGGCAGAGCAGGGTGGCACAATGTCACCCGAGACGCCCGCAGAGCAGCCTGGCCCATCAAGGCCGGGTCGCCCCAGGAAACGCTTGGCCAAGGAGAAACGAGTCGAGGGGGGCGATTCGCAGCAATCCTCCTCCACTCCTGCTGTATCATCTGGGGAATCACTTAGACATAGTGGTAGGGCCCGTAAGGCAACTAAGATAGACACTGAGTAAGTTGGCACGGGTGAAGGGCACAGTTTAGTTGTAGGGGCTAGGGCACCTGTAAATTATTGTTCACATTAAACGCACTGTTCCACCTTACTTGTAATACCGTGTGATTGTTCCACAGCCACAGGAATCGTGATGGTGACCGAGTGTCGCTGGGGGTGACGGGTGGTGAAACTTCGGTGCCGGGTGTGCAGTCCCTGCCCCTCCCCCCTCCCACAGCTAGCCCACGCGGGCACGTGATGGAGTGTCAGTGACGATCTCAGCGGCCACCAAGGTGGATGGTTCAGCTATTGCCATGGGTCAGACTCTCTCTAACGATTCTGAGCTCACAGCTCATCGCAGAGCGGGCTGTCATCATTCCACATGGCACTGGTCACACCCGCTGACATAGCCATCAATGTTGTACCATATCGTCTGGACCCAGTGGTAAGGGTGATGTCTAAGTGGAGCAGTGTACACTGAGAGGGGGTGGGGGGGGGGTGGGGGGGGGGGGGGGGCTGTGGTGGTGGCAGTTATGCGTTGACCCTCTGCACGACTAACGATGCAGGTGGTGGTTTGGTGTTCAGCGGGGACGTCACATGCGATGCGTGAACCGTGCTGCCACCAAGGCGTCGCGTGCCCGCCGTCCTCGCCAGGTCCGTTGTGCCGCCTCCTGGACATCACCAGCACCTGGGTCGTGTCTGCGTTCTGCGCCCGCCACTCCGCCAGCCTCCTCCTCCTCCTCCTCCTCCTCCTCCTCCTCCAGTGTGCTGGCACCACTGCCACTGGTTTCTCCCTCCGCCTCCTGCAGCAGGTCATTTTCCCTCTGCATCGCGATGTTGTGCAGCGCACAGCAGACCACTACAATGCGAGCGACCCTTTCGGCCTGGTACTGCAGGGCCCCTCCGGAGCGGTCCATGCACCTGAATCTCATCTTCAGGAGGCCAAGGCAGCGCTCCACCACACCCCTGGTTGCTGCATGGGCCTCGTTGTATCGTGTTTCCGCATTGATCTGAGGCCTCCGTATAGGCGTCATCAGCCAAGACCTCAGCGGATAACCCCTGTCGCCTAGCAACCAGCCCCTCAGCCGGGGGGGACGTCCCTCAAACATCGCAGGGATGAACGACTGCACCAGTATGTAGGAGTCATGCACACTCCCTGGGAACCTTGCAGAGACGTTCATGATCCTCATGTGGGGGTCGCATACCACCTGGATATTCATGGAGTATGTCCCCCTCCTGTTTGTGAACACGTCCCTGTCCCCTGCTGGCGGGCGCATGGGGACGTGAACACAATCGATTGCCCCCTGCACCATCGGTATCCCGGCCACTCTGGCAAATCCACGAGCTCGTGAATCTTGACTTGCTCGGTCCTCGGGAAAGGTGATGTAGTGGTCCGCGGTGCCATAGAGGGCGTTGGTCACATCCCGGATACACCTGTGCACCGATGACTGGGAGATCCCGGAGACGTCCCCGCTCGGAGACTGGAAGGAGCCGGTAGCATAGAAGTTAAGAGCGACCGTCACCTTGATGGCTACCGGGATCGCGTGTCCTCCCCCCGTTCCACGTGGGGCGAGGTGCGCCACGAGGTGACAGATATGTGTCACCGTCCCCCTACTCAGCCGGAGACTCCTCCTGCAGGTGATGTCCGTCATTATTAGGAATGAGATCCGGGCACGGTACACTCTCGGCCTTGGTCGTCGCCTCTGGTGCCGTGGCTGCACCCTCACTCTCTCCTCCTCCCCCTCCTCCTCCTCCCCCCCATGCTGCTCGACGACTGGCAACTCCTCGGCCCTTCCCTCTGCTGCTGCAGCTGGCCCTGCATCCACTGCGGGTTGTGGGTGTGGATGCTGCTGCATCTCCAAATGCAGTGCAGCGGCCCCAACCACTGCGCAGAACATAGCCGTTCTGTTCGCAGACATTGTGCTGACCTACAGAAGGGTGGTGGGGGCAGAGAAACGGGACATGTTAGACGGAGGTTAGTCGACACCTCGGCAGCCGCCTGCCACGGGTTACCTGTGTGTCCCGGTGGCCTAGACGCGCTGCTGACACGCGGGCAGCCTAACCCCAGGTCACTTTCTGCATCCAACGGCCAGTAAACTATGTCCTCTTCACCGGTGCGTCAGTGGCCTGTGGCCGTAAGCCACAGGGCAACCAGCGGCCGTGTACTCGTGACCGGCACACCATGGCATGGTGGCAGACATTTTGTTACGGGGTTGGACGGCTCACTCGCTCACTCTCTACCTAACCCCCCCCACTCCCCCACTCCCCCCTCACTCCCCCCTCCGTCTCCCCCCACTCCCCCACTCCCTCCCTCCATCTCCCCCACTCCCCCCCTCCGTCTCCCCCATTCCCCCCCTCCATCTCCCCCACTCCCCCCTCCGTCTCCCCCACTCCCCCCCTCCGCCTCCCCCACTCCCCCCACTCCCCCCCTCCATCTCCCCACTCGCCCCCCCGTCTCCCCCACTGCTCCCCCCCCCCGTCTCCACCACTGCCCCCCCGTCTCCACCACTGCCCCCCCGTCTCCACCACTGCCCCCGCTCTGGACCCCCCCTCCCGTTCTCAGGGATGCCTTGTGGCCAGACTCGAGCGGTGCGCTGAGCGGTGCGCTGAGCGGTGCGCAGAGTGGTGCCCTGACCTCCTCCAAGCTGTCGTCAGCCAGGCCGACTGGTTGACGAATTTAAAAAGCAGGTGTGTTTCACGCCGTGCAAACAGGGCGCCATGACGTCGGGACTTCGGCCCATCCGGGCCGGTGAATAGCGGGGGGGGGCTATCAGTGGCGATTCTGGTCGTGTCGGGGGCGGGAAGGAGGCGTTTGTCAGGAATGGCGACTCCGAGATTTTGCGGGGTTCGGAGAATAGCGGGAGGGCGTCGGAACAGCGTCGCCGTAAAAATTTGCGACGCCCGCTATTCTCCGAACCGTCGTGAGTCCGGAGAATCGCGCCCACAATGTCCAATCACACCAACTCAACTGCAGCCACAATATTTAATGGATGCTCAAATGAATGTGCACCATGAGCAAAGGATCAATGGTCCTTCAGCTCTTAATCTTAATAATCTTTATTGTCACAAGTAGGCTTACATTAAAACTGAAATGGGGTTACTGTGAAAAGCCACCAGTTGCCACATTCCGGCACCTGTTTGGGTACACTGAGGGAGAATTCAGAATGTCCAATTCACCTAACAAACACGTCTTTCGGGACTTGTGGGAGGAAACCGGAGCACCCGGAGGAAACCCATGCAGACACAGGGAGAACGTGCAGACTCTGCACAGACAAACTGGGAATCGAACCTGGGACCCTGGCGCTGTGAAACAGCAGTGCTAACCACTGTGCTACCGTGCTGCAGTATTTGATCAAATCAAATAAAATCCATAAAAACAGGATTCAGCTGAGTCCTGTCCGCCATGTGTTGAGCAGATAATTATCAAGGTGCTGTTTCGATCTGTCCCACATTGTAGTTGTTGACTCCTCCTGTGGTGGTTTTACAATCTTAACTCTGCGTCAAGTCAAGTGGATCTGGTGTACCTCAAAATAATTTCTCTCAACTTCAGCCAGAGGGAGCAAGACTCCAGTGCATGTTATTTGGGTCTACAAAGTCCAATTATCTCTCCCAGCCAAAAGAAGACAGTCCAGAGTGTTACCTTCCTCCCGATACTCTAAAATTCAATTGTTTTATTCGCCAGATTGTAATTTCCCTGATATTGTGTGAGAAATCCTCAGAAATTATTCCCCAACAAAGGGAACAAGGAACTGGATTCAGGGAGTGTTTGATACAGAAGGTTGGATAAGACCATTTAAGTTTTAAGAACGCACATGTTTTCTTAAATGGGGGCAGCATGATAGCACAGTGGTTAGCACACCTGCCTCACAGGATCAGGGACCCGGGTTCAGTTCCAGCCTTGGGGGACTGTCTGTGTGGAGTTTGCACATTCTCCGTGTCTGCGTGGGTTTCGTCCGGGTGCTCCGGTTTCCTCCCACAGTCCAAAGATGTGCAGGTTAGGTGGATTGGCCATGTTAAATTGCCCCATTAGTGTCCAAATGTTTAGGTGGGGTTACAAGGATAGGCTGGAGGCTTGGGCCTAGGTATGGTCATCTTTCAGAGGGTTGGAGCAGACTCGATGGACCGAATGGCCTCCTTCTGCACTGTAGCAATTCTATGATATGGAATTCAATTTTATTATAATCTCCCATCCTCTTGTTTTCTAGGAACATAGGAACAGGAGTAGGCCATTCAGCCCATCAGTTCTGATATTCAGGATGAACATGGCTGATCGGACATTTCAATGTCTTTCACACTCACTACTGCCGTAACTCTTTATGTTATTGTTATCAGAAATTTACTAATCTCTGCCTTCAACGGACTCAATGACTGAACTTCCACTGCCCTCTGAGGTAGAGAATTCCAAATTTTCACAATTCTCTGCATAAAGAAATTTCTCCTCATCCCATTCCTAAATGGCTTCCCCCTTATTTTGAAATTGTGTCCAATGGCTCTAGTTTGCAAACAGTGGAACAAACTTACCTGCATCTAGCCTGTCAATTCCTTTAAGTCCTTTGTCGGAGTCAATAAGATCACCTCCCATTCTTTGAAACTCGAGAGAATACAGGCCCAATTTACCCACTCTATCTTCGTAAGACAGTCCCACCATCCCCGGCAATGTCTGGTGAGCGTTCCTTGCATTCCATTCATGGCAATAATGTCCTTTTTGAGGTAAGGGGGCTAAAGGTGCACGCAGTACTCCAGGTGCAGTCTAACCAAGCTCCTCCACAATTGAAGCAAGATTTCACGGCTCCTGTACTCAAATCCTCTTGTGATGAAAGCTAACATTCCATTAGCCTTCCCGATAGCTTGCTGCACCTGCATGTTAGCCTTCAGTGACATAGGTATGGACAAGCAGGCCCCTTCTACACTTTTTAATTCTTACCACAAGGTGGCAGAGTGGTTAGCACTGTTGCTGCACAGCACCAGGGACCCGTGTTCGATTGCCAGCTTGGGTCACTCTCTGCAGAGTCTGCACATTATCTTCGTGTCTGCGTGGGTTTCCTCCGAGTGCTCCAGTTTCCTCCCACAAGTTCCAAAAGATGTGCTTGTTAGGTGAATTGGAAATTCTGAATTTTCCCTCAGTGTACCCCAACAGGCTCCGTAGTGTGCCGACTAGGGGATTTTTCACAGGAACTTCATTGCAGTGTTAATGTAAGCCAACTTGTGACACTAATATTCTGGAGGTGACCATTGATTCGAAACTGAACTGGACTAGCCACATGAATACGTGGCAGGTCAAAGGCTAGGAATCCCACGGCGAGTAACTCGCCCCCTGAACCCTTGTCCACTGTCTGCAAGGCACAAGTCAGGAGTGTAATAGAATAGTCTCCACTTGCCTGGATGAGTGCAGCTCCAACATCAATCAAGAAAGCTCAACATCCTCCAGGACAAAGCAGCCCCGCTTGATTGCTCCCCTTTCACAAACACTCAAACCCTCCACCACCGACGAACAGTGGCTGCTGTGTGCATCATCTACACGATGCACTGCAGTAACACCAATTTCCCTCTGGCAGCACCTTCCAAACTCACGACCACTACCATCTAGAAGGACAAGAGCAGCAGATACCTGGGAACCCCTCCAGGTCACTCACCACCCTGACTTGGAAATATATCGCCGTTCCTTCACCGTCGCTGGAGCAATATTCTGGAACGCCCTCCCTAACAGCACAGTGGGTGTACCTACACCTTGAGGACTGCAGCGGTTCACGAAGTCAATCCACCACCACCTTCTGAAGGGCAATTAGGGATGGGCAAAAAATGCTGGCCTAACCAGCGACGCCCACATCCCATAAATGAATTTAAAAATAAATTTAACAATAAAGATTATTATAAATACTCTTCAGATCTGAACCTTTGACCAAAGCAACCTCACATTTATCCAATTCATGTCCTTGTCCACTTACTCAGTCTGTCCACATCCTCTTCTTGTTGCTTTACACCTTCCTCACAATTTATATTCCCACCTAGCTTTGTATGATCGGCAAACGTGAAAAATATTACATTTGGTCCCCATATCCAAATCATTTATATATATATTGTGAACAGCTGGGCCCAAGTACTGATCCTTGCGGTACCTCACTATCCACAACCTGCCAACTTGAGAATCATCCAATTATTCCTACTCTCTGTTTTCTGTGTGTTAGCCAATCCTCATCTCATGACAATATGTTGCCTCCTATCCCATGTGTTTTTAATTTGCAAATTAACCTCCCGTGGGGAACTTTATCAAAAGTCTTCTGAAAGTCCAAATATACTACATCCATTGACTCCCCTTTATCAATGTTAGTAACATTTTCAAAAAACTCAAACAAATTCATCAAACATGATTTCTCATGCATTAAACCATGTTAACTGCCTAATCAGATCATGATTGTCCAAGTGTCTATCACATCCTTTTTAATAGATTCTGGCATTTTCCCCACCACTGAGGTAAGGCTAACAGGTCTGTGGTTCCCTGTTTTCTCTCTTCCTCCCTGCTTAAATACTGGGGTAACACTTGCTACCTTCCAATCGTCAGGAACTATTCCAGAGTTTATAGAATTTTGAAAGATAATCACCAATACAGCCATAATCTCTTTAGCAACCTCTTTCAACACTCTGGGGTGTAGAATATCAGGTCCCAGGACCTGCTCAACTTTCAGTCCCATTACTTTCTGTAATGCAACTTTCTCACTTATGCTAATTTCCTTCAACTCCGCATTTTACCCAATCCCTTAGATATCTACATCTGGGAGATGTCCGATATCATCGTCAGTGAAAACAGACACAAAGTAATCATTGAGCTTCTTTGCCATTTCTCTATTCCCCATTATGAATTTGCTTGAATGCCGCTAATGATCCCACATTTGGTTTTGCCAGAAGTTTCCTTTTTATATACCTATTGAAACGTTTGCAGTCCATTTTTATGTATTTTTCTGGATAGCATTCATATTCTATTCTCCCTTTATTTATCAGCTTCTAGGCCTTCTTTTGCTGCATTCTAAAAACATCCCAATCCTCAGGCTTATTACTATTTCTAGCAACTGCATTGCCTTTTTCTTTTAATCTTGTACAAAGCGTAACTTCCTTTGTCAGCCACGGTTGACTGGCTTTTTGGGCTTTTTGTACCTTGAAGGAATGTATAGGTGCTTACAGCATGTAATAGTTCTTTGAAGAGTATCCATTGCCTATGCACAGACATACCTCTTAATTTTTATCCCAATCCACCTCTGCCAATTTGTTCCTCATGCCGGCATAATTTATTTTACTGAACTTTAACACCCTGGCTTTGGGGGTGGGGGGCGACACGGTGGTGCAAAGGTTAGCACTGCTGTTTTGGGTACAATCCTGGCCCTGGGTCACTGTTTGTGAGAGTTTGCACATTCTCCCCATGTCTGTGTGCAGGGCAGGTTGATTGACCATGCTAAATTGCCCCTTAATTGGAAAAAAAATGTCAAACACCCTGCCTTCACATTGAACTTCCTCACTTTCAAACATTCTCAGCGCAGCACGGTAGCACAAGTGGATAGCACTGTGGCTTTACAGTACCAGGGTCCCAGGTTCGATTCCCCGCTGGGTCACTGTCCGTGCTGAGTCTGCACATTCTCCCCGTGTCTGCGTGGGTTTCCTCCGGGTGCTCTGGTTTCCTCCCACAATCCAAAAACGTGCAGGTTAGGTGGATTGGCCATGCTAAATTGCCCTTAGTGAGCAAAAAAAAAGTTAGGAGGGGTTAATGGGTTACGGGTATAGGGTGGAAGTGAGGGCTTAAGTGGGTCGGTGCAGACTCGATGGGCCAAATGGCCTCCACTGTATGTTCTATGTTCTATAATGTGAAATTCTATCATCTTTGGGTCACTCATCCCTAAGAGTTCTTTTACAGCTAGATTATTAATTTTTTTTTTTGTAAATAATTTTTATTGAAAAAGTTTGAATTTACACAACAATAACGCACCATGGTAAAATACCAAAGATAACAATAATAATAACAATCATAAACATTCGCCCCACCCCCATGCACAACACAGCATTTTAACAACAACGCAAATTAACACAATATAAAGTTACAGAATAGAAACTACAATAAGGAACACCCCCCCCCCCCTCCCCCCCCCGGGTTGCTGCTGCTATTGACCAAGATACCTATCTTTGCGCCAGGAAGTCCAGAAAAGGCTGCCATCGTTTATAGAACCCTTGTATTGATCCTCTCAGGGCAAATTTGACCCGTTCCTGTTTTATAAATCCTGCCATGTCACTGATCCAGGTCTCCACACTTGGGGGCCTTGCATCCTTCCATTGTAACAGAATCCTTCGACGGGCTACTAGGGACGCAAAGGCCAGGACACCGGCCTCTTTCGCCTCCTGCACTCCCGGCTCTACCGCAACTCCGAAAATCGCGAGTCCCCACCCTGGTTTGACCCTGGATCCGACCACCCTCGACACCGTCCCCGCCACCCCCTTCCAGAATTCTTCCAGTGCTGGGCATGCCCAGAACATATGGGTGTGGTTCACTGGACTCCCCGAACATCTGGTGCACCTATTCTCACACCCAAAGAACCTACTCATCCTAGTCCCGGACATGTGGGCCCGGTGCAGCACCTTAAATTGGATGAGACCGCCTTGCACATGAGGAGGAAGAGTTGATTCTGTCCAAGGCATCCGCCCAAGTCCTGTCCTCTATCTGCTCCCCGAGTTCCTCCTCCCATTTAGCCTTCAGCTCCTCCACTGACGACTCCTCCACCTCCTGCATTACCTTATAGATGTCAGACACCTTCCCCTCTCCGACCCACACCCCCGAAAGCACTCTGTCCATCGTCCCCTGCGAAGGCAGCAAAGGGAATCCCTCTACCTGTCGCCTAGCAAGCGCCTTTACCTGCAAGTATCTGAACATGTTCCCTTGGGGAAGCCCAAATTCATCTCCAGTTCCCCCAGGCCTGCAAACCTGCCGCCAATAAACAGGTCCCTCAATTTACTGATGCCCACCCTTTGCCACCCCCTAAATCCACCATCCTTGTTCCCCGGGATGAACTGATGGTTGCCACCCAGTGGAGCCTCCATCGAGCCCCCTGTTTCCCCCCTATGCCGCCTCCACTGTCCCCAGATTCTTAGGGTCGCCGCCACCACCGGGCTCGTGAGCGGCAACGGCACCGTTACCATGGCACCCAGGCTCGTACCTCTACATGACGCCATCTCCATTCTTTTCCACGCCGCCCCTCCCCCCTCCATCACCCATTTACGCACCATTGACACATTGGCCGCCCAATAGTACCCCAGAAGGCTGGGCAGCGCCAGCCCGCCTCTATCCCTCCCTCGCTCCAGGAACACCCTCCTCACTCTCGGAGTCCCATGCGTCCACACAAAGCTCAGAATACTGCTAGTCACTCTCCCAAAGAAGGCCCTGGGGATAAAGATGGGCAGGCACTGAAAGAGGAACAAGAACCTCAGAAGCACCATCATTTTGATGGACTGTACCCTCCCCGCCAACGATAATGGTGGCATGTCCCACCTCTTGAACTCCTCCTCCATCTGATCTACAAGTCTGGTGAAATTATGCTTGTGAAGAGTCCCCCAGTCCCTGGCCACCTGCACCCCCAGGTACCTAAAGCTTTCCCCTGCCCGCCTAAGCGGGAGCCTACCAATCCCTTCCTCCTGGTCTCCAGGGTGCACCACAAACACCTCACTCTTGCCTAAATTTAATTTATAACCTGAAAAGGTCCCAAACTCAGCTAGCAACTCCATCACCTCTGGCATCCCTCCCACCGGGTCCGCCACATACAGTAACAGGTCATCGGCATACAACGAGCTAGATTATTAATTAGCATTCTTCAAGACATAAGACGAGATCGAGAATAGCCTCTCCTCTAATTGGCTTCTTAACATACTGCTCTAAAAATCCATCTCTAGCGCACTCAAAAAACCACTGAGCATTAATGCTCACTTGGTTTAACCAGTCAATGAAATCACCCACGATCACAATATTGCCCAGATTACATGCTTCTCCCGTCTCCTGAGTAATACTATGCCCACATTATCATTACTATTCGATGGCCTGTAAAAAAAACTCCAGCCAATGCTGCTGCCCTTTGCTGTTTCTTCAATAATTTAATATTATGAGAAAGTATGCAAATTGGTGGTTATAAAACGAGTAGAAAAGATTTCTATGAGAAAAGCCAGAATTCAACTTGAAATGAAAATCACTTATTGTCACGAGTAGGCTTCAATGAAGTTACTGTGAAAAGCCCCTAGTTGCCACATTCCAGCACCTGCCCAGGGAGGATGGTACGGGAATCGAACCGTGCTGCTGGCCTGCTTGGTCTACTTTCAAAGCCAGTGATTTAGCCTGGTGAGCTAAACCAGCCTCTTATACTTTTATTCAATACAAATACCAAACTTAATAGGGAACTTGGATCATCAAACCTGAAAATAATATTACCTTGATCCCTGAGAGTGAGACTCGTTCGGGTTAAGATGGATCTCAAGTGGAGGTGGCCGCTAGAACCCGGGCCCCTCGAGCTGTGAGGCAGCAGTGCTAACCACTGCCTCCGTGTGAAACAGCACACAACACTCTCTTCAACCAGCACCGAATAATTCAAATTACGTGGAGATATTTACCCCAGACATGAACAGCCAGCGAAAACTCAGGTGAGTATCCGGGGAAGTGTCACATTAGAGGTCCCAGCCTCTGATTCTGAGGTTTGTACAGGAGACATTCTTGGGAGGTCCCATGGGAAGTTTAAACTTCCCGGGCAATTACCGCATGTGCATGTGTCAGAATTTCCGAAGGAACTCGGGTACAAAAGTGGTGAATGTCTCCACATTCCTCAATGTTGGCATCAGGAAATTCGGCCGGTAGTGTATTCAGACAAAGAGGCCACTTTTCATGTTTCACTCAATCTTCTGCCGAGCTTATGTTGGTGGGATGGGAGACCCCAGAACAACCTCACTCTCTGAAGTCTTCAAATCGCAGCTTGGAAATAGGCTTCAGAGTCTTAAGCATCGCTTTCAGATAACAGGAAATAGATTGGGGGTTGGCCAATGCAGAAATTGAGGTGAATGTTGCTCTGTGTTGTGACTCTACCTCATCCTGTTTCCCGGACAAGAGTTTGGATTGACATCACTGGTGATTCTCCTACATTGACAGGGTCTGAACATTCCCTCTCACCAAACTCAACTGGAGAGAGTTCAACAGAATCTGCAATAAAATGTCATTGAAAAGAAATGGGACTTCAAGAGTGTGTGCTGTTTACCTTTTCACTTGCAATCTATTTGCTCTGACTGGTAAGCGTTACTATTCCTGTACAAAATGTAAACTTTTCCATTTGCTCGCATTGTGAAAGAGTTGGAGGGATTGTCTGGGATAAGACATCAGGGTATAATTTTGAGGAAAACTATAATATTATTATTATTTAAGGAAATATATTTACAGGCATTATGTGGCGAACTTATTTTTAGTTTTAATGATAATGTAATTAACATTAATTTTAGTTTCGAAAAACATTGAATAAAAATCGCAAGGCGATGGAGAAAGCGCGGGAAATTGGGTCTAATGGGAAACTTTCTTTCAAGCAACCGGCGCTTGGACACATTGAGCCGAATGACAATTTGCTGAAGTAAAACTGGTCAAAATAATTCCCGCCGGCTGGTTCCTACATTTGATCCTGGTTTTTACATCTTCCCAGTTGGTGTGTAGATGTGATGAAATGGTTCAGAAATGTTTTTTTGAGTTAGTCCTTCCAGAAATAGGAAATGTTGCTGTGGAAGGTTCTGGACTGTTGCTGATGTTCGAGTCCGCTCCAGTTACAGTAAATTGTGGAGCACAATGATCCCAACATTGTTCCCAATGGATCTCAGACCAGCATCATGTGGTGTGGGGGAATGGAAGATACAGGAGATGTTTATTTCAATTACACACAGTTATTCGCTTTAGTTTAAATAGTGTTTATATTTATTATTCCGATATTGTTACCTTTATATTGAAACAATGATTGTCTCCACCTTTAGCCGCTGTAACACTGAGGGTGATCCAGGACAGTGTGAATGGAACCGTTGGTCAGTCTGTGCTCCTATCCGCCTCTTACACAGTCTCCGACTCAGACGGTTACCTCCGGATTACATGGATCAAAACTGGGACTAGAATTGTGGAATATAAATGTGGAAGGACAACAGACAACATCACTAATTGCGGTCAATTCCTGGATGTTCCTGATCATTACAAGCATCGAATTGATTTTTTCCCAGAAAATGCCTCATTGTTGCTGAAAGATTTACAATTTAATGACAGCGGGATTTATGAATTAAGCATTGCCTACTCAGGGAAAACAGAAAAGGCCAGGATAATGTTAACAGTCCAGCCCAACACCGGAATGGGTAGGTACATTCCCCAGTGTGTCAATTAGTTTTGCTCAATTATTGAGGCATTTTTAAAAATCACAATCTAGTAAATTATACAAACCAGTGCCCAGTGAAGAGTCGAAATTGAGTAACTAATTTATTTCGGAGCAGTGTGAGGCTTTTTTGAATTCTATTTTCTCCAATACCGGTGTAAAGTCATTAGGTGTAACGCATATTAGAAAATGTTCCTGCCGCTTATCGTTTCATATACTTCATTGCAGTGGATGGAAAACTGAAAGGGTGAATCTTGTATCTAATCCTATTCAGGAAATTATATCCCCTTCAGGTCATTTCACTAAATTAAAGTCAGTATTAATCCAGCAGAATGTTCGAATACAGGAGACCCATTGTGCCTGTCCAGACTATCTGACAGGGATATCAAATCAGTTCACCTTCCCTGTCCTTCCCGCTATCCAAATGTTTCCACTTCAATTATCCATTTCATTTTGAAATGTATTCTTTATTTGTTTCCATCGGCGTTCAATCAATGCATTCAAAAATCATAACACCTCGTTGAGATTTTTTTTTCTGTCATGTCTCCTCTGTGGCTACTTCCAGTTGCCCGAAATCGGTGTCGCCTGGTCACCAACTTACTGCCACTGAAAATACTCCTGATTAATCCATCATGAATTTGAACGCATCTCTTAAAATTCTCTGCGTTAATCTGCCATCGCTCTAATCTTGCCACATCATATTATATCCCCAGTAAATTCCCCTCAGCACCCTGTCTAAGGTTTAACATCCTTCCTAAAGTGTGGTGCCCAGAACTGGGCACAAAACTCCAGCCCAGACCATGCAGATTTTCATAAAGATTTAGCATATCTTCCGTGCTCTTGAAATCTATGCCTCTCGGTATAACGCGGAGGATCTTGTGTTTAACAGTCTTTTCAACTGTTCTTTCATCTTCAAAGATTGTGTTCAGCACCCCATTCAGAACGATGCAAATTGATTTATATTTACTTTCTTTATTTGTCCGATCACCAGGCACTTATTTATGTCAAATGTGATCTATGTTCATGTGCAGTCTGTTACCATTTTCCTCATTCTTGGTGTACGCACGTGCTGTTGATTCATAGAACATAGAACAGTACAGCACAGAACAGGCCCTCAATGTTGTGCCGAGCCATGATCACCCTACTCAAACCCACATATCCACCCTATACCCGTAACCCAACAACCCCCCCCCCCCCTTAACCTTACTTTTATTAGGACACTACGGGCAATTTAGCATGGCCAATCCACCTAACCCGCACATCTTTGGACTGTGGGAGGAAACCGGAGCACCCGGAGGAAACCCACGCACACAGGGGGAGGACATGCAGACTCCACACAGACAGTGACCCAGCCGGGAATCGAACCTGGGACCCTGGAGCTGTGAAGCATTTATGCTAACCACCATGCTACCCTGCTGCCCCAGATTCATAGAAAATTTGATCTACTGTCCTTTGTTATAGCGTGCTTATTGACCATTTAAGTTTAATTGAAAGACAAAAGGGCAAACTTACACACTGGTAAAAGTTAAAATACCTCTTCACACAAAATTAATGCTTTACAGAAAAGTTCTGTAAATATGCTGCCTTTAAACGAACTTGGCAAGTATGTGGGAACCAAGAGGAAATATTAGAGAGGATTGCCAGGGTGCACAAGTTACTGGGAGGGCCAGGTAGCACTGGCATAGGGAAGAGTAAATTGATAGGTGAAGGAAGAGTAAGGGAGATTCCGTGTGGAGTTTGCACATTCTCCTGGTGTCTATGTGGGTCTCACCCCCACAACCCAAAGATGTGCAGGGTAGGTGGATTGGCCACGCTAAAAAGCCTCTTAATTGGATTTTTTTTTCCGCAGAGTAAGGGAGATAGTAATAACATCAAAATCAGGGTTACTGTGCATGTATATGAATCCACCAGTATAGAAAATTACATTGGGGAGTTACTGGCGCAGGTGGCCATGTGAAATATGGCTTTGGATTCTCCGGTTCCCCGGTCACGTGTTTCTTGGCAACACGACATTCACTGGCGGTGGGATTCACTACGCTCATCCCTTGCCAATGGAATTTCCCATTGAAGCCTCCCCACGCCGCTGGGAAATCCATGGGTGGGAGTGCACTGCCGATGGGAACAGTGAATCCCAACAACCAAAGAATTCTGACCGTGATGGTGGCGATTACAGAGACCTGGATCAAGGAAGGGCAGGACTGGGAATTAAATATTCCTGGATACAAGATGTTCTAAAAAGATAGGGGATGAAAGAAAGGAGGAAAGATGGCAGTATTGGTTAAGAAGAACTTTTACTGCTGGAGAGAGGATGTCCCAGAGGATTCAAGGACAGAATCAGTTTGGCTCGAGGTAAGGAACAAAAAGGGTGCAATTACATTACTCGGTGCAGTCGTTAGACACCAATTACTGAGAGGGATGTAGAAGAACAAATCTGCAGGGGAATTGCAGAGATGCAATTTTTATGGAGTAGTTTTTATGGGGGGCTTTAATTACCCGAATGTCGACTGGGACAGTGGTCGTGAAAAGGGTGGAGAGGGCCAAAATATCCTAGATTGTGTTCAGGACAATTTTCCACAGCAGCATGTGTCCAGTACAAAAAGAAAGGATCAACTGTTGGACCTGGTTCTTGGAAATGAGGTGGGCCAAGTAGATCAAGTGTCAGCGGGGAACATTTAGGAGATAGCGATCAGTGCATTGTAAGGTTTAGGATGATAATAGAAAAGGAAAATAGGTAATCAAGAGTACATTAATTAACTGTGGGAAGGCAGACTTCAATCGGGCAAGAAAGGAGCAGTGCTGATTAGAGTGGACTGAAAGATTGGTGGGGAAAACTAGCTGAACAATGGACTGCCTTAAAAAAGAAATGGTCTGGACACAGTCAAAGTATGTTCCCTCGAAAGGGAAAACAAGGGTCCCAGGTTTGATGCCCGCTTGGGTCACTGTCTGTGTGGAGTCTGCACGTTCTCGCCCTGTCTGCGTGGGTTTCCTCCGGGCACTCTGGTTTCCTCCCACAAGTCCCTAAAGACATGCTTGTCAGGCGAATTGGACATTCTGAATTCTCCCTCTGTGTACCCGAACATTCGGGAGATTGTGACGACTAGGGGCATTTCACAGTAACTTCACTGCAGTGTTAATGTAAGCCTACTTGTGACAATAAAGATTTTGTATTAAATCCAGAACTCCCAGGTGAAAAAGGAGACTTAGAAAATTAAGATAAGGAAGATTAAAGTTGCTTTTGACAGATCGAAACTAAGTTGAGAACTAAGAGGATTCAGAAGGTTCAGATGGAAGATGAAAAAGCACATCAGAGAAGCAAAGGGATTATGTGAAAAGACTGGCAGCCAATCTAAAGGGAAATTCTAAAGTCTTTATAGGCGCATAAATAGTAAAAGGAGTAGAGTCAATTCGGGACCAAAAAGGGAATTTACTCATGGAGGCAAAAGGCATGGTTGCAGAATTAAATACTTTCCATCTGTCTTTATCAAGAAGGTAGCTGTTACCCAGGACATGGTGACACACCGAGGAAATTCTGTCCGTAGAAGTGTTCAAAATTGATAAGGAGTAAGTGTTAAATAGACTATTGGTAGTTATAGTTGACAAGGCTTGTCAGGACCAGACGAGATGCATCCAAAGCTATTGAAGGAATTTAGAATGGAAATTTCCAGGACGTTGGTCATAATCCTCCAGTCTTCTCTCGACTCAGGGTATGCACCAGGGGACTGGAGAATTGCAAACATCATAACTTTGTTCAAAAAATGTTGTAAGGATAGCCCTCGCAATTACACATCAGTCAGTTTAACATCAGTGGTGGGCAAGCTTCTAGAAACAATTATTCGTAATAGAATTAGTAAGTCACACGGAAAAAATCTAGTTTGATTAAGAAGAGCCAGCCAGGATTTCTAAAGTGGAATCACCTTGAACAAACGTGCTGGAGTTTTTTTGAGCGGTAACAGAGAAGGTCAATGAGGGTAAATCTGTTGATGTGGTGTACACGGTCTTTCAAAAGGCATTCGATACACATTGCCACACCGCAGACTTGTGAAAAAGGTCATGGATTAAAGGGACAGTAACAACATGGATACAAAATTGGCTGAATAATAAGAAGCAGAGAGTAACGGCCAATGGATAGTTTTTGTGCTAGAGGAATGTGGTGTTCCCCATTGAGTGGTAATGATAAATAATAATAACCTAGGTCTTGGTTATAGGGGATGATTTAAATGCTGGTGGATGATGCAAAACCTGGAAGTATTCTAAACTGTGATAAGGACAGTGTAGAACTTCAAAAATACACAGATACGTTAGTGGAGTAGGCAGATAGGTGGCGGATGAAGTTCAATGTGAATAAATGTGAAGTGATGCATTTTGGAAGAATGAACATGGAAAGACAATATAAAATAAGGGTAAAATTATTAAGGGGTATGAGTATGGGAACCTAGGTGTATATGTGTTTTTTTTTGTTCATGGTAAGTGGGTGTCACTGGCTAGGCCAGCATTTATTGCCCCCTCCCTGAGGGCATTTAAGAGTCAACCACATTGCTGTGGGTCTGGAGTCACATGTGGGCCAGACCAGGTAAGGACAGCAGATTTCCTTCCCTAAAGGACATTAGTGAACCAGATGGGTTGTTATGACAATCGGCAATGGTTTCATGGTCACCTTTAGACTTTTAATTCCAGATATTTATTGAATTCATATTTCACCATCTGCCATGGCGGGATTTGAACCTGGGTCCCCAGAGCATGGGGAGAACCTAGGTGTATATGTGTATCAATCATTGAAGGTGGCAAGACAGACAGAGAGAGCAGTTAATAAAGCATATAGTATTCTGGGCTTTATTAATAGGGGCATAGAGGACAACAGCAAGGAGGTTATGCTGAACGTATATAAGAGTTAGACTTCAGCTGAAGTATTGTGTACAGCTCTGGGTGCTACACTATGGGAAGGTGTGAACACATTGTAGAGAGTACAAAAGAGTTTTACAAGAATGGTTCCAGGGATGAGAAACTTCAGTCATGCGGATAGATGGGGAGAGGTTGGGACTGGTCTCCTGGGAGAGGAGAAGGCTGAGAGGAGATTTGATAGAGATGTTCAAAATCATGAGGGGGCTGGACAGGGTATCTGGGGAGAAACCGTTCCAGTTCACAAAAGGGTCAAGGACGAGAGGGCACAGCTTTAAAGTGATTTGCCAAAGTAGCAATTGTGCCGTGAGAAATAAAATATTTTCACTCAGCAAGTGGTTGGAGTCGAGAATGCAGCTGCCTGGAAGTGTGATGAAGGCAGGGTCAATGGAAGCATTTGAGAGAGTATTAGATAATTACCTGAATAGAAACAATGTACGGGGAAAAGGCAGGAGATTGGCACTGAGTCATAATGCCCATTTGAGAGAGCCTCTGCAGACACAATGGGATGAATAACCTCCTTCTGCATCGTAACAATTCTGTGATATGTGAGAAACAAAATACTGACCTCAGACTAGCTGAGCTTTTCCAGCGTCCTCTGTTCCTGTGATATGTGATAATGTGTAGAGGAATGTCATAGGAATGGATTAACCATGACAGGGTTACCTCAATAATTTCCATTACAAACGCTGACACAGATTGATCATGTACAAACTGACAGAAAGTTTATATAGTCCTAAATTCCAAAGTAACCAAGTGACTGATGTTCTCCATATAATGCCAAATTGATTGTTATGCTTCCGTTTGTTGTTTAACCGATAACCTTCCGCTGTATTCCAGCTAATTCCATCATTGTAAATGGATCTGATTAGTAGAACTGCATTTATAGTGCAACCTCCAAAGGTGTTCATACAATCTATGCAATGAGTTCAGATGAGTTAGAGTAGAATAGAATCACTGCTGTGCAGAAGGAGGCCATTCAGCCCATCGAGTCTGCACCAAACCATGTCCCACCCAATTCCTGCAACCCCACAACCTAACCTTCACATCCCTGGACTGTAAGGGGCAATTTAGCATGGCCAATTCACCTACCCCATATATCTTTGGACTGTGGGAGGAAACCGGAGCACCCGTAGGAAACCCACGCAGTCACAGGGAGAACATGCAAACTCCACACAGACAGTGACCCAAGGTCGGATTTGAACCCAGGTCCCTGGTGCTGTGTGACAGCAGTGCAAACCACTGTGCTACTGTGTCACCCGAGTTGATTTTAACTTTCAAACATGTCTACAGTGCCGGGATTGCTATAGATGACCCCTATATAAAACCCGCTTGAAAACCCACTTGAAAATCTGTTAACTCAATCTTTAAAATAGAGCAGGTTGCAAACTAAAGCAAACGAAAACAAATCCCTGTCTTTATTCGCAATAGTGTAAATGAATAATTAAAAACCTTTTCTTCAGTTGTGATGATGGCCTGAAATGTAGAAATCAAATGGAAGTAGTAATTTAGCTCAAGTTTCAATTCCCAAAATCTGAAGCTTCCTTTACTAGATGACTTTGCAGTAGTAACAATGAGCAGTGGTCGAATGGCAATCAAACGACTAAAACCTTACATGTTGCACAATACAGGCAAAGACCGAACATGGGTACTTCCAGTCATCATTCTACTCACTTGCCTTGCTGTTAATTTTACCATCTTGTTGCTGATTGTGAAAGTACTAAGAGGTAAGCAGCAACAATGTGACTCACTGCAGGTAACATGCAGATAAACTCTGTATTTTTTCATACTTTCTAAGTATATACATAAGGGCAGCACGGTGGTGCAGTGGGTTAGCCCTGCAGCCTCACAGCGCTGAGGTCCCAGGTTCGATCCCGGCTCTGGGCTACTGTCCGTGTGGAGTTTGCACATTCTCCCTGTGTTTGCGTGGGTCTCACCCCCACAACCCAAAGATATGCAGGGTAGGTGGATTGGCCACGCTAAATTGCCCCTTAATTGGAAAAAATGAATTGGGAACTCAAAATTTATTTTAAAAACAATAAATAACGCTGAACAGTAATCTAAAATGCCCCTCAATGAGAATGGATGAAGGAGTATTGCTGCATTCAAACTTTTATTCATGGGTCATCACATGAAAGTAATATCAATCTTCATCAGCTATTCATTCTTATTATATTGTTCATATTACTTCCAGATTTTGTTTGTTGTTCATCCGATCTATTGTGCCACACAATGAGAAAAAGTCAAAATTAAATCCATCAATAAATGTAGATAGAATATAGTGTGAGTTGAGTGATTCTAGTGTAGAGAAAGGAACCTGGGAACAGGAGGAGATCATTCAGCCACACAAACCTGTTTCACTATTCATTTCAGTTGTGACTGATGTGGATTGTTACTCAATCCTGGTTCCATTTCTCTTCATAGTGTTACTTCACAAAACTCTCTTCCATTTCAGCATTGACAGTTTGAATTTAAATGCAGCCTCAGCAGAATCTTGTGGAAGAGCAATGCTGAATTCATCCTTGAATGGCCAAGTTCAGATTGTGACGTGAGGATTCTTTGTCCTGGACTTTTCCACCAGAAGAAATAATAATTTCTCTCTCGCTTACCCTTTCACATTTTTTTAAATACCCAAAGGAACTCAATGAAGGAACTTAATGACCAGACTCAAGGAAATACTGATCTAATCCCTGTAAACTGTCCTGGTAATTCCATGGAAATCAAAGAATCAAGTCTGGAGAGGAAGATTTCAACTTGTTATCTCACTGGTGAAAAACTGACTTTTGACATCATGCCAAATTTTTTACCCCGTCAGCCACGATTGCAACCACAGGTGGGACAGGAAAATGCTATCTGATATCTTCAGCCCTATTACTCCTGTCTTCCATAGATCATAGAATTTAGATCATAGAATTTACAGTGCAGAAGGAAGCCATTCGGCCCATCGAGCTGCACCAGCTCTTGGAAAGAGCACCCTACCAAGTTCAACACCTCCACCCTATCCCCATAACCCAGTAACCCCACCCAACACTGAGGGCAACTTTGGACACTAAGGGCAATTTAACATGGCCAATCCACCTATCCTGCACATCTTTGGACTGTGGGAGGAAACCGGAGCACCCAGAGGAAAACTATGTGGACATGCGGAGAATGCACAAACGCCACACAGACCGAACCCGGGTCCCTGGCGCTATGAGGCAGCAGTGCAAACCACTGTGCCACCGTGCTGCCCCATTTATTCCATTCAGCCACAGTAGGCTGCACCCCTCCAGGGCCAATATATCCTTCATGTGATGTTGTGTCCAGAACTGAATGAATGCTGCAAATCAGGTTCAAGCAGGGTTTTCTGCGTCTGTAGCATAACTGCGTATTCCAGCCTGCTTGTGGAGAGAAAAACAATATTTTGTTAACCTTAATATTTTTCTTCGTGCCCACTATCGTTCAGGAATTTCTGCACATGGACTCCAAGATCCCTTGAGTTCCAAGCCTCTCGTCATTTACAAAATACTCTGGGTGGAATTTTCTCGTTTCTTTGCAGGGTGGCACAGCGGGCAGGAAAGAGAGGGTGGAAGCTGCCAACCCCAACGATGGCTTCCTCTGCTGTCATTTTAGGAAGTTAGTGAAAAAAAAGTCAAGGGTCGGTGTGGTGAATGTAATTCACACTGTATTGTATTGTATGGTATTGTGTCCTTGTGGGCTCTGTCTGTGAGCCATTGCGCAGCTCTGCCCATAGGGGGAGATGAGGAGCTTGTACAGGGCTCCACCCTCGGCTCCGCCCATGGCTTCGCCCAATGAAGTAGAAAGTGCTGCAGCCGTGTGAGCCTGCCCTCAGTTCTTCTGGTCGCAGGCAGGCTCAGTTGTAAGACTATTAAAACCACAGTTTACTTCCAATCGTGTTCCGAGTGAATTGATGGTCACATCAGTCGGGTCCCACGACATCAGGCTGACAGGGTGGGCTGATTGAATCTGGCCTGCCACCAATTTAGGATTTTAAAAATCTAGGGTACCATTTTAAAGGGTGACACTAAGCCAGGGCACTGTTCCCTGGTAGCTTAAGGACAGAATGGACAGTTTAAAAGAGGTGGGGGTGGCATTATAAGGTATAAAGGCCTGATGTTGGCACTTATTTGTATTCAAATGGAGATCCTGATTTTCCTTTGGGAATATCCATTATGTCATTGAAGGGAGCGGGGACCATCGTAATGGGAAATCCCACCCCGGCATGACCCTCGCCCCTTGAGCCAAGCACTCATCTGAACCCATCTGGTGGGTTCACCAGGTGCATTCTGTGGGAGATCGGTCCTGATTCACCCCTACCCCCACGTGAAAGGACACTCTAACGGTGGACTATCAGGTGCAAAGGCCGGATTATTATATTTAAATATATTCTAACAGGGATTTCGCCGTTAAACATCTGCTTCTAGTCAGGTCCTGGGGTGAGTGGGTGTGTGGGGCAGAGATGGGGACAATCGGTCGGGGAAATGCCACCGGTGTAACCTTTGGGAATCCCGAGGGATTTCCCGCTCCTGCCGCCGATCCCACCCCTAAAATGGAAGCAGAAAATGTCCCCCTTTTGTTTATCTTTCCCATTCCTCGATCGCCATTGGGTGATCTTCTCACAGACCGACATTGGTGATTTTCTCAGCCAAGAGGACAATTTCTGAATATGATCTTTTGCAGACCTCTAGGCATGATTCTCCGACCCCAACGCCGGGTGGGAGAATTGCGGGAGTGCCGGGTGAATAATGCCACGCCGCCCTGGCACCCCCACGCGATTCTCCCACCCCCCTCCCAAATCGGCGTGTCGCGTTTTGTGACAGGCCGCTCGGAGAATCGGCGCTCCGGTCGAGCGGCGATTCTCCGGTCTGGATGGGCCGAGCGGCCTGCCGATTCCGACTGGTTCATGCCCGCGCCAACCACACCTGGTTGCTGCCGGTGTGAACATCGCGCGACCGCTGCGTGTGGGGACTGTGGGGGGCGGAGGGAGGATCGAGCACCAGGGGCTTGCCTAGGAGGGGTCTGGCCCGCGATCGGTGCCCACCAATCATCAGGCTGGCGTCTCTGAAAGATGCACTCTTTTCCCTCCGCCGCCCCGCAAGATCAATCCTCCATGTCTTGCAGGGCAATGGAGGGGAAGACGCCAACCTGCGCATGCGTGGGTGACGTCATTTAGGCGCCGCCGGCCGCGTCATTCAGGCCGTGCTGCTTTGACGCAAGCGTCAAGGGCCGGCGCGCGAGATTGACGGGCCGCCACTCCTAGCCCCTAGGGAGAAGAGGGGTTGAGGAGCGGCTTCCGACGCCGGAGTGAAACACTCCGGGTTTCACTCCGGCGTCGGCACTTTGTCTCCTTTTGGGAGAATTTCGCCCATAATTTTTGATACCAAGGGCAGAAAACATTGGGGTCTAAATATTTACCAATCATTAGCTTAGTTATTTTCCCCATTACTTTTTGGGTTTATGGTACACAGAGTAATCTCCCCTTTAGTTTATCTTTTTAAGTTCTTGGTGCTTCCTCTACTTTGAAGGCAGATGGAAATTAAATATTTAGCATGTCTGCAATTTCCTGACTTGGAATTAAAGTACCATCTATTTGACTAATAAAATGACCAGAGAATTGAATTAGAAGCTTTTGTTCCGGCCTTGACACCATGCAGGAGGCACAGGTCCCAAACTAACCCGGACAGTCTGTTAATCTTCTACTTCAATCTAAACTCACTGAGGTCTTTCAGCAAAAAGGTTATTTTCAGAACAGTAAACAGGTTGTGAGAGAACAGAAACTAATCTTACCTTACAACGCTTAACCCTGTAGAAAGTGCATTGTGTACAGAAGTTTTTGATCTGCATTACTGTCACTTAGACCATTACAACCTGTGATATTTAACCAGTGTAGCCACCTGAGATGGCCACTAACAAACACAAAATGGAAGACTGCAAAGAGTGCAGGGAAAACGGACATGTTAAAGAGCAAACAGCTTGCAGAGCAATTATGTACTGGGACAACTGCAGAAACCGGTTTCTGACGGCTGCAGAGACCAGGCAGCGCTGTGAATGAGAAGCCGTTAGCATATTAATGAGGTGATACCGGGCAAGTCCCAGATACAATGGACACAAATTAAGTATTAATCTATACATTCAATAGGAGGCCAGGCCCAGTGGCGCCAGAGAAGCCCAGGATAATAAGTCCTAAGAACCGCCCCAGCAATCAAGGAATGGCCCTAGGATTGGGGGGTTCAAACCATATCGATTGGGAAGAGGCCCAATCGATCCCCAGCAGGTAAGGGAGTCCGCCCAAAGGGGCGCGGACCCTCTGGGACCTATAAAAGAAAGGTCCCACACATGGTTCAGTCTCCTGTCTCCGGCCTCCGGCTCCAGCCTCCAGACCCCTGTCTTCTACATCAGCCGTTGACGCAGCAGCCACGAAAACGTAAGTGCCTAAACGACCGCTACCTGAAACCGGCATTACTGACACCCTTGCCAACTGATAGCGATTCGAAGCCTGCAGACCAGAACAGAACAAAGGCCTTGTTCCCTGACCTCGCAGTTCCTTCTTAGCTAATTATTAGTTGTTTAGTGGTAGAAGTAAGTTTAATCTTTAGCGCGTGCATGAGTGTTATTATAGTTGTGTTATAATAAACTCTAATTGTTTTGGACTTACTAATTGGTGTACAGCTTTATTGCTTTGAACTTGACCTTGAAACCTGTAGCGGTGTCTTTACGGCACCTGGCGACGCCAGAGCTTAGAACGTGAAACAGAGCCAAAGCGAGTGTTAAGCACACTCACCCAGAACGACCAACACCAGTCAGATAAATAGCTTGTTCAAATGAATCAGAATGTTCAAACGTGTAACTTCACCTCCGGATTCCTCCGGTGGGTTCTCGACACCCGCGGGTTTCCCGGCAGCGTGAGGTGACCACAATGGGAAATCTCATCGGCAGGACGGCGGGAACGGAAAATCCCGCTGCCCTGGAAAGCGCGGCTGGCGGAGGGGAGAATCCCAATTATTTAACATGGAAATATTATATTGCATATTCCAAGAGCAGTGATCCTGGAGACAGATTAACAAGGGTTTTCTCCTTTTAGATTGGAAGCGAACACAGGAACAAACAGGAAAGAGGAATGGTCCCGAGGATAGTCGGGTAAGTGGAATACTTTATCGCAAAGTAAACGGATTCTTTTACCTGACTGGCTGCTTCAGGGGCCCTGAAATGACTCCCATTCCTGTTGTGGTTTAAGCTGCTAATTTCCATTGTATTCACGATCTGTATAGAAGTCAATGTCAGACAGTCTGAGAGGTGGTGGGGAGGTGGTCTTCATGGAGAACTGACCTGGATTCTGGCCAACCTGCTCCTGCCACAAGTACAGAAATAATCCCCACCACGTTTGCACAGTGTCAAGATCATTACAACTGAATCGAAATAACATTCAGATCAGCCTGTGGCTCATTGATAGAAATGTTGTTTATCGCTTGACTTTTTATACTGTCAATGTGCAGCATAGAAAGAGTCAATTGGGGACAATTAATCTGTGCTGAAGACCACAGGTTTGTGTATACCCCACAGGGAGTTTGGCCCCAATCTGTCTACCTCCTGTCAGCTCTTCACAAACTCTTTTCATTCTCTTGTCTATTGTATTCTTGTCCAGTTTCCTTTTGAAAGTCTGAGCCATTTGCCCCAATCAGTTGCTGCGACACTGAGTTCCACGTTCCATCCGCTCTCTCAGTATAGAATTTATTTCCCAATGAGATTTATTGGGCACCATCTGCAGGATTTTGTGTCCTCCGCAGGGAGCCTGCGGGGAGGGTTACAATCGGTGCAGTCCTGATACGAGAAGAGTCAGAAAAGCAGGTAGAGGCATTGCAGATGCAATGCTCTGACCTGAAGGCAGCTTTAAGAGCACTCCATGGTGCCACCACTGAGCAAAGACAGAGCACAGTGGACCACGCAAAATGCAGGAAGCAGATTGCAGAGCTGCAATTGTTGCTTTCAGTACAGAATGGGTTCCAAAGCACCTTTGGAACAGTTAGAGGAGGAGAATGCCCCAGATTGGCAAGAATTGAGCGAGACAGCGCAGCGCTATGTTCAGGGAACATATGCGCCAGCAGCGCAACAGAAGAGGAAAGCACCCCAACCCCCCACAGATCAGATAGCACCCGCACCCATGAACCCAGTCACCACCCAAAGAAAGACAACCACAGACGGCACACCCAACATCACCTACACCACCTCCTTAACTGTAACACAACTCAGGGACGCGTGTGAGAAAATCACCCCGTTTCTCCCCACCTCCGACCCCCACCAATTTTTCGCGAAAGTGAAACAGCAGGCTACCATGTACGGCCTGGACGAGAGAGAGCAAGTGAAGCTCACAGTTTTGAGTCTAGACCCATCAGTAGTTGCAGCCCACCCCGACCCACAGAACGTTGCAGGAGGCACGCTGGAGGAGATGCATACATCCATTTTAGACGTGATAGGGTACAATAGAGGAGACCCAGTCGAAGGCCTAAATAAATGTAGGCAAAAGAGGACAGAGCATCCCACAGCATTCGCAGGAAGGCTGTGGATCCATTTCACTGCCGTTTTTGGCGAATTAGACCGCGCACATTTAACCCGAGACAATATGGTTAAATGGACTCGCACCATAATCTCCCATGCCATAGATGCAGGACAGAATGTTTGTAGTAGTTACAACCCCTCAGAAGAGGCCCATAATGAGAAATGGGTTCTGAAAAGATTGTCCCGCACTTGGGAACAATCTGTCCAGGGCAAAGTTAAAGTGAAGACCCCAGAGGAAGCTCAAGCTGCAGCAGATATTCAGGCAGTGAGAGCGCACTAAAACCCCGCATGGGTAAACGAGGGAAAGAACAGCCCCCCACAGAAGTCGCAGGAATGCTACAACTGTGGTCATTTAGGACATTTTGCAAAATAAAGCAATGCCCCACAGAGATCTCAGAGAGGCCAGCAGACAGGCACTCTGAACAGGAACAAAGCTAAGTCTATCCATAGTATAGGGACGCAGTCAGGACAGACCAATGTGGACGGAACGGACTGACGGTGTTCAGGCTCCCCACTTGGGTCTGTGACACCCTCTGGGACCAATCCGGAAGGCCGGTGGTCACAGCAAAGATCAGAGGGAAGCCCATAGAATTACTTTGGGACACAGGAGGGTCCCGCACAACAATTAACTCCACCATTACAGCACAGGCAGACACGTGGCCCACCACATCCACAATTACACTCAGCGGATTTACAGGTCACTCACAGCAGGGACACATTACAGCCCCTGTATCCATTCAGCTAGGGAACATCTCCACCAGACACCCCATTGTTTTAGTTAATCTGCCCCGCACAGCAGAACACATACTCGGCATTGATTTCATGAATGCCCACAGCCTGTCGTTCGATCCAGGAAACCAGTGTGTCTGGAGAATGGCAAAACCGGACAGAGCACCCGCAACACTCTCAGTAGGAGAGTATGCAAATAGGATTAGCGCAGTAGGCGACTATTGTTTCGACCTGACCACGCTTAGCACGGACAAACAAGTTAGGGCAGTTTTGAACCGACACAGGAGAGCATTTGCCAGTCACCAGCACGACTGCGGCAGAATGACTGGACCATTTCAAGTTACCTGACCTGACCCCAGACCACAGAGACAGTACCGATTTCACCTAGAAGTAGAGGGAGAAATCGGTAAAGTGATAGAAAGCTGATTAGAGTGAGGAAGCCTGACGGATCATGGCGTCTGACCATTGATTATCGGGAACTCAACAAAGTGACCCCAGCAGTAGCCCCCACGGTAGCAACAAGTCCCGAGACCATGCTCAAGCAGGGACTCCACTCCAAATATTTCAGGAATCAAATGATTGCCTTATTCCATGACAGTCATGGATACCAAGGGATCGACCCGACCACAAGACACCTTAGACAACTCTGTTGGTGGCCCAACTTATGACAGGATGTGACACACTACATAGAGAACTGTCTAATTTGCGCGCAGAATAACCCGGAGAGGTACTCAAAGAAGGCACAACTCAGCCACACTCGCCCCGTTAATGGCCCCTGGACAAACCTCCAGATCGATTTTATAGGACCATTGCCCCCTTGCAGAAATGGCTATAAATATGTTCTGGTGGTCATAGATACATTTACCAAATGGGTAGAGGCCTTCCCTTCATGAACCAACACAGCTAAGACAGCTGCAAAGATCCTGACCCACCACATCTTTACGAGATGGGGTCTCCCCAGAAGTATAGAGTCAGATCAGGGATCTCACTTTACAGGACGGGTCATGAAGAACGTCCTGACCATATTTGGCATAAAACAGAACTTCCACATTGCGTATCACCCCCAGTCAAGCGGGATAGTCGAACGCATGAATCGGACCCTAAAATCGACCCTTAGGAAGATGGTACAGGAGAACAATTCGACTTGGGATTCAGTGCTCCCATTCGCACTAATGTTCATCCGCAACACAGTTTCATCATCCACAGGTTTCACCCCACACACTCATGACCGGACGCCCTATGAAAGGGACAGAATTCCTTTTAGGACTGGACATGACCAGCCCTGAAGTGACGGCCCTCACACATGAGAAGGCAGTCAAAGATTTAGTTGAAACTGTGAGGTCTGCACAGTTAGCAGCCGCAGTAACATTGGGCAAACGACGAAAACAGAGCACGGCCTGTTTTAACAAGAATGTACACCCCACGGAATTTCAGGTTGGGCAACAGGTTATGTTATCTGTTTATAACCCCAGCATGTTTTTGGCTCCTAAATTTTCCGGCCCGTATTCAATTTCGGACAAAATCAGCCCCTCAGTTTACAGAATAAAATACCCCAATGGTAAGACTGCGTGGTTTCATATTAACCAACTGAAGTCTTATGGAACACAGTCTAACCACACACACCATGTCCTACTAGACGCAGCAGAACATCTCACCCCGCCCACAAGAGACACATTTCCACCCCCCCCTCACAGACCAGTTCCTCATCGGACTCGACCTCAACTCCGCCCACTGACTCCAGGCCACGCCCCGGAACGCCCACAAGCTGCCACAGCAGAGACAGTGACAGTGACTGTGACGATGAGGACAGCCACAGCACCCAACCCTACAGCCCCACTTTAGCAACTACGACCCCGACTCCAGTGACCCCATGGAGGTCACCTACATTAAATATCCAAACCCACACCCAGACCCACCACCCGACACCGATGACCCCGACAATGCTCCTTCCATTTTAGACCCTACGATTTGGCACAGGGACAATTCTTGGCGCCTTGTCCTCAACGATGAGAGTGACCCCCGGTCACACAATGCAAAGATTGCATGCCTGATCCATACGAGAGTATGGGATCCGGGAGAAGAGGAAGACTTGATGTCTGACTCCCGACAAGGCAACCCCTTTGCGACCCTGTTCGCAGAGAAAGAGGTGAAGTGAGGTGTCCAGTTGATGTAAAAGAGGAACAGCTTGAGGGAAGCGATGTCCTTTCTGATGGAACCTGCACGTATGTTTTGTTTGTTTGTATGTTAAATGTTTGATTGGAGATTGGCCACTCCCTTTTCAGCTGAAAAGCTTGTGACCACCTCACATGCACATTAGCTTGTCCGCAGATATTTCTGAGAACTTCACTCATTGAAATGTCCTCTGGTGAACCGACACTGTTCACAACTTGTCTTCTGTTTGTAGATGTTGGAGCATCTTGGCTCCTCCCTTGTTTTTTTAGGTGCCCCTCTATTCTGGGAATAGAGGCTGCAATTCCATATGAATACATTCTTGCCCGTTGATTTCAGGTTGCTCAGGCAGTGGAGAAACGGCATTGAGGACCCGCCCTGTCTGAGAACCCCCTTTTGGTCAGCTAAGCTCGGGTACAGCACAGCACGCCCTACCCGAGGATCCCATACAAATCTTACCCGTAGCGGCCCATACGCAACTCATTCGACCTTTTCGTTCCAAACTTTGGTTTTATTTTTCTTTAAGGTAGCCCTTCGGCAGCCATCCCACATGATATTTACATCCAGGAACATTCGGATGGTAAATCGCAAAGCCTGCGAGACGGCTCGCAGTGGAAAAGTTGTTAGGTGTATGTCTGATCCTAAATTCGCTTTTGAAAAAAAAATGAGGGGAGTCACAGGGTGTGACTTGGCCATTCATTTAAGGGACAATTGGAATGAGAGGACAGATACACTAACATTACAGCTATTAAACTATGTATTGACAGATACTGTGCTTGATCCCATAGCTTTCGAACAGTTGAAGGAGGGATCACAGCAAGATCAGCCATATACAGAAGGAAGAGAAGAAAGAAGACCACGATGGAAGCCTACATATTTTTAGTTACTGTTGTTGTATTTTTGCGTGCGGACGCAAACCATATTTCCCCCATGACCCCCGCCGTTAATGTTTCCCACACACCGACTTCTCAAAGCCCAGTGATGAACAGCGAGGTCCAGACCTGGTGCACAAAATTCATGACCTGGTACTCGCTTTCATATATCATTGAATCACTTTTGGTGATTGCAGTTCTCTGCATTATAGTGCAGACCCTCAGGATGAGGAAATGGAAAAGGAGAGCCTCCCGCTCTTGCCCCTCAACCATTTACAGAGTTCAATCCCCTATTTTCAGATTCCATTAAACCCCCCAACCCCTTGATGTATAATAAAAGATTCAATTTAATGCGATCTGTAAATAAAAATGATTATGGATGTATTATAATGTTCTGTACTCGACTGCCGAGTCAGAAAGCGAGGTGTAAAAATACTGTGGTATGAATGAGTAAGACTTTAGAATGTTATAGGATGTACCGCTTTAGAATGTTATAGGATGTTTAAACATGAGACGAGAGTAGTTTGTTGCGATAGTTAGAGGTTCCCGATTCGAATTGGTAATGCATGTCCCCTTTGACATAGCGCCAATCAGAAAATGTTAGCTAAAAGTTTTTGCCATAGTTGAGGACAGAGTAGATGCCCTGGAACTCGCTGAGGTCAGGGAACACAAAGGAACACAAAGGAACCGTACTTAGGTGATCCTTCATGATTTCTCGTGAGGATCACAAGAAGGGAGTGTAGCCACCTGAGATGGCCACTAACGAACACAAAATGGAAGACTGCAAAGAGTGCAGGGAAAACGGACACGTTAAAGAGCAAACAGCTTGCAGAGCAATTATGTACTGGGACAACTGTAGAAACCGGTTTCTGATGGCTGCAGAGACCAGGCAGCGCTGTGAATGAGAAGCCATTAGCATATTAATGAGGTGATACCGGGCAAGTCCCAGATACAGTGGACACAAATTAAGTATTAATCGATACATTCAATAGGAGGCCAGACCCAGTGGCGCCAGAGAAGCCCAGGACAATAAGTCCTAAGAACCACCCCAGCAATCAAGGAACGGCCCAAGGATTGGGGGGTTCAAACCATATCGATTGGGAAGAGGCCCAATCGATCCCCAGCAGGTAAGGGAGTCCGCCCAAAGGGGCGCGGACCCTCTGGGACCTATAAAAGAAAGGTCCCACACATGGTTCAGTCTCCTGTCTCCGGCCTCCGGCTCCAGCCTCCAGACCCCTGTCTTCTACATCAGCCGTTGAGCAGCAGCCACCAAAACGTAAGTGCCTAAACGACGACCGCTACCTGAAACCGGCATTACTGACACCCTTGCCAACTGATAGTGATTCGAAGCCTGCAGACCAGAACAGAACAAAGGCCTTGTTCCCTGACCTCGCAGTTCCTTCTTAGCTAAGTATTAGTTGTTTAGTGGTAGAAGTAAGTTTAATCTTTAGCGCGTGCATGAGTGTTATTATAGTTGTGTTATAATAAACTCTAATTGTTTTGGACTTACTAATTGGTGTACAGCTTTATTGCTTTGAACTTGACCTTGAAACCTGTAGCGGTGTCTTTACGGCACCTGGCGACGCCAGAGCTTAGAACGTGAAACAGAGCCAAAGCGAGTGTTAAGCACACTCACCCAGAACGACCAACACCAGTCAGATAAATAGCTTGTTCAAATGAATCAGAATGTTCAAATGTGTAACTTCACCTCCGGATTCCTCCAGCGGGTTTTTGACACCCGTGGGTTTCCCGGCAGCGTGAGGTGACCACAATGGGAAATCCCATCGGCAGGACGGCGGGAACGGAAATTCCCGCTGCCCAGGAAGCGCGGCTAGCGGAGGGGAGAATCCCAATAATTTAACATGGAAATATTATATTGCATATTCCAAGAGCAGTGATCCTGGAGACAGATTAACAAGGGTTTTCTCCTTTTAGATTGGAAGCGAACGCAGGAACAAACAGGAAAGAGGAATGGTCCCGAGGATAGTCGGGTAAGTGGAATACTTTATCGCAAAGTAAACGGATTATTTTACCTGACTGGCTGCTTCAGGGGCCCTGAAATGACTCCCATTCCTGTTGTGGTTGAAGCTGCTAATTCCCATTGTATTCACGATCTGTATAGAAGTAAATGTCAGACAGTCTGAGAGGTGGTGGGGAGGTGGTCTTCATGGAGAACTGACCTGGATTCTGGCCAACCTGCTCCTGCCACAAGTACAGAAATAATCCCCACCACGTTTGCACAGAGTCAAGATCATTACAACTGAATCGAAATAACATTCAGATCAGCCTGTGGCTCATTGATAGAAACGTTGTTTATCACTTGACTTTTTATACTGTCAATGTGCAGCACAGAAAGAGTCAATTGGGGACAATTAATCTGTGCTGAAGACCACAGGTTTGTGTATACCCCACAGGGAGTTTGGCCCCAATCTGTCTACCTCCTGTCAGCTTTTCACAAACTCTTTTCATTCTCTTGTCTATTGTATTCTTGTCCAGTTTCCTTTTCAAAGTCTGAGCCATTTGCCCCAATCAGTTGCTGCGACACTGAGTTCCACGTTCCATCCGCTCTCTCAGTATAGAATTTATTTCCCAATGTGAGTTATTGGGCACCATCTGCAGGATTTTGTGTCCTCCGCAGGGAGCCTGCAGGGAGGGTTACAATCGGCGGGAATGGAAAACCCCTCGGACGGAAAGGGCGGAAAATCACCCCATTATCTCGAGAACTATCCAGTTCAGGCATTGTGAAAGTCGGGGGTGCGACCCGCGGGTGGGCCATGGGCAGGTGTCGGCGCTCCCGATTGCGCAATTTCGCGCGCAGCAGCCGGCTCTTAACTATGCCGGCTGCGAGCGTCCTTTTTACCATACAAATAAAATGCGGCCGCACTGCCCGACCGTGCCCGCCAATTGGTGCACATGCGCAGAAGCCGGCATGTTCAAGCATATTTGTCTCTTAACTTCATTCTGCAAATGATCAGGGGCGGGATTCTCTGGCCGTTCCCGCCAGGAAGATCTGTTGGTCCTGTGGACAGCAACCCGTTGCCGCAGGTTCCCCGCCAGCGAGGTTACAAACAACGGAAAACCCGTTAACAGCGGCGGGACCGGAAAATCCCGGCCAGCCAATGGTGGGCCACCTCCATCGCTGCAAAATTCCCTGGGCTGGATTCTCCGTTTAAGCGGCTAAGTGCCGGCGCAAACAGAGACTTCGCGGGAGCTGTACGACGGGAAAATCGGTGCCAACCACTCACCGATTCTGGGACTGGTGAGGGGTTAGCAGTGGCCCCAGGTGACACACCCGGCTCTTGCACCGAAAATGGCCAGAGAATGGGCAGATCCCGGGCCGCGCATGCGCACTGCTGACGACCTGCAGCGGTCAGCCGTACAACATGGTGCCAGCCATGCGCGGAGCCGACCCGTCATCCGCGATGCCACAGGCCAGCCACTGGCCAACCCCCACCAGCCCCCGTGGAAGCATCCTCGACCAGTGGCACAGATCCCGGCCGAGTGTGGCGGCACTGGACACAGTCCGCCAGCCGCCACAGCGGGGGTGGTATTCTCCCCCCCCCCCCACTCTGAGTGGGAGAATCACCGGGGCGCCGCACGTGTCCTGCCATGCAACCCCGACACCCGCACGCGATTCTCCCACCACCCCCCAAACCAGCGCGGCGTGAATCACGGCTGGCCACTCGGAGAATCGCCGTTTGCAACAGGCGAGCGGCAATTTTCCGGCCCAGATGGTCTGAGCAGCCAGCCCAACACGGCGGGTTCTCGCCGGCGCCGTCCACACCCAGTCGCTGTCGGCGGGAACTGCACGGGAACGCTGTGGGGGCCGCCTGTGTCGGGGGGAGGGGATACCTGCACCGGGGGGCCTCCAATGCGGTCTGGCCCGCGATCAGTGGTTACCGATCGGCAGGCCGGCCTCTGAAGAAGAATCTCCTTTCCTCCGCCGCCGCGCAAGATCCACCAGCCATCTTCTTGCGGGGCGGCCTCAGGGAGGACAGCAACCGCGTATGCGTGGGTTGGCGCAGGCACTTAGACTCCCGTTGGGAGAATTGCGCCCTGGGTTCCAGACCGCTGAGGTCACACGTGTCCCGCGCCGTTAGGATCTCAGCACTTCGGGTACGGACCATCGCGGAAAGGCCTGCTGAGGCCACACCAATGCCGTTGCAACGTGGAAACTCCCGCCAATAACCCGACCCCTCCCAAAGTGGGATCATCCCCCAATCTATCCCTCCTCCAGGCACCGCTCCAGCGCGGGGAAGAACCAGTTAAGGCCCCGCCTCCCCCGTCACCGTCTCCACCCCCCAGCCCCGCAGCGCGGGAAACCAGAGGAAAGCCCGCACTTTCGCACTGCCCCACCACACCCTTCTGACGCAGCTCCCAAATACCAGCCCCACTCCATACCCCCAACTCGACATACGATACAACAAACCCCCCCAACCCTCCCCGCAAGATACACAACTCAAACAATGCCCCACAGCAGAAAAAAAACATCGCAGAACAACACCCCCATAAATAACCATATCAAAATTGCAAAAGTACAAAAAAAAAAGAACACAGCAACAGCAGAAACCAGCAATAAAGCATTACAACCGACCCCGCAACCCCAAACCCCTAGTTCAAGTCCAGTTTCTCCGTCCGCACAAAGGCCCACGCCTCCTCCGGGGAATCGAAATAATAATGCCGGTCCGAATAAGTTAACCACAGGCGCGCGGGCTGCAACATTCCGAACTTTATCTTTTGCCTGTAAAGCATCTCCTTCGTCCGATTAAATCCGGACCGCCGCTTAGCCACCTCCGCACTCCAATCCTGCTAGATCCATACTACCCCATTCTCCCACTTGCTGCTCTTCACCTTCTTGGCCCAGCGCAGCACACACTCCCGATCACTGAACCGGTGGAACCTCACCAGCACCGCACGCGGGGGTTCATTCTCCTTAGGCCTCCTGGCCAGTACTCTGTGTGCTCCCTCCAGCTCCAAGGGCAGATGGAAAGACCCGGCCCCCACTAGCGAGTTCAGCATTATAGCCACATAGGTTGTCAGGTCCGACCCCTCCAGCCCCTCCGCAAGGCCCAAGATCCGCAGGTTTTTCCGCCTCATGCGGTGATCAAGCTCCTCGAAGCGTTCCTGCCACTTCTTGTGGAGTGCCTCGTGCCCCTCCACCTTACTCACGGTGGACCACGGCCTCCTCTTCTCCTTCAGTGGCCTGCGTCTGCAACTCCTTGATGGCAGCACCCTGGGTGGTCTGAATCTCCGACAGCCTTCTGTTTGTTTCCTGCAGAGAGCTCAGTACCTCAGCCTTGAAGTCTGTGAAGCAGCGCAGGAGAGCAGCTAGTTGCTCCTGGGCCCACTGCTTCCACTCCTCTGGAGCTCAGCCGGTGGCCATCTTGGATTCCTTCCCCCATTTTTACTGGGGAGCTGCTGCTGCCTTTTCCCCCTTTCCACTCCGAGTTCGAGTCATGGACTGTGGGGAAAGTCGTTCAGCACACTTTCCCCCACCGGGAGACGTCGAAATATTTCCGTTTTGGGCTCTAAAAAGAGCCGAAAAGTCCGTTTAAAATAGGAGTTCCCAAATGTGTGGCTTCCTACTTCATCACAGCCACCGGAAGTCCGACTCATCCAGCTAGTTTTAACTATATCTTACCGTGGTACTTGCTAGGCAGCGCACCCTTAGGTATTCTCGATTGTGGCTACAAAGAATGTAGATACCCCCTGATTATAGACTCCTGTATTATATTCACTAAACATTCACTCAATTCAAGAAGTCAAATCACCACCTTCTCCCGGGATTCAGGGATAGGAAATTAATACTGGCCTAGTCAGTGATCCCCACATGACAACCCATGAATGAAGTTTAAAAAAAAGCTTCAAAACATGATTGATATTAAGCCCACGATCGAATGGCACCATTGACCGTGGGCGCAAATCCCGTAAAGGCCGCAAAATCTCACGAGAGGCCACAAAAGTGATTTACGCCAGCGACATCTCAGAACGAGATCTTCCCTGTGCTCCCACCGGTGACATTGGCAGGTCGGCATTCAGGAAGAGCACGAGCCTGATTTTTATGAATTAACATGAGAGTAGTGGGCTTGACGCCGCTAATCCAGTCCTCGGCCTAAATTCCCACCCAGATGGCGTGATGTCACGCCAGCGCAAATTTCAAAAATGAAAGCCAGTCGAGATGACCAAACTGAGGGCGCGTAGGTAGGCATGGCCACCGGATGGTAGGTAGGTAGGCATGGCCCCTGGCAGCGTCCCCTGGCACGGCCTACTGGCTCTGCACCTTGGCACTGCCCCTGCGGGCTGGAGGGATGTTTGCCCTCCTCCGTGAGGGAATGGGTTGAAAAGGGTGCCCCGATCTCGGGATTCCCGGGGTTTCCCCACCCTGCTAGCTGTCAGTGTGAATCTCGCCTCCCCCTTTGAAATTGCTCAGTGCTGTTCAATATGGTGTGAAAGGCAGCTGTGAAGCATGTCAGCTTCACACTGGTTTTCTCGCCTGAGCAAACACTCTGTGCATTTTTTGGGAAGATTTCAGCCTAAGTCTATGAGTATACTGAAAATCATGTGTCAAATTCAGGCTGCACAATATCAATCTTACTGCTTGTAATGTGAGCCCACTTCACTGGCCTTCTGCCCACTCGCTGAATGCTGCAGAAGTTTGGCTGGCATAAGATCTACAAAGGAGAACGGCAGCAGCAAAGTTCTAGTTGTGCAGAATTACACGTTTCATTTTACATTCTCACGCAATTGTGAGGGAACAGTAAGCAGCGATATTTGTGGGGAATGTGTTGACCAAATATCTCAACATAATAGAGAGTGGAATGGAAAATTACGTCACAGATACATGTGTGTGTGTGTTTGTGGAATAAAGTGTTGGTACAGAGAAAAACTCTGGTGAAAAAGTAACTGTTTGTGGTTGCTGCAGCTGTTATAAAGTATATTTTTGCAAGAACTAAAAGAATCGCCCAGGCTACTTACTTGGCTGAGTGTGAAGCCATGATTATGAAGGTGGTTCGCCCAGGATTCGGATCATGTTTCCCTCTGCATTTGTGGGAGTGTTGATTTCTGTTGGATTTGTTTCTTTTATCAGGGAGGTTTCAACGCAGGTTTTTGAACTCTTACCTTTTGGTGCTGGTAGTTCTCCGGTGGGTGTTTGTTTTCCTTTTTTTTAAAATAATTTTTATTGGAATTTTTTACAGAAAATATAAAAATATAACAACAAACAATAATATGCAACAAACTACCCCATAACACCCGTAACACCCCCCAAACCGTATCAACGCATGTATCCCATCCACCCCACCCCCCCAACCCCAACAAGAGAACTTAACCATAAATTTAAATTAAATAAACCAAATTTAAATAAAATAAACAAACATAGTCATCGTGGTCCCCCCCCCCCCCCTTTCCCTCCCTCTTCCCCCCTTGTTGCTGCTGCTACTGTCCCAGTACCCTATCGTTGAGCCAGAAAGTCGAGGAAAGGTTGCCACCGCCTGAAGAACCCTTGTACCGATCCTCTTAGGGCGAATTGGACCTTCTCCAGCTTAATAAAACCCGCCATGTCATTGATCCAGGTCTCCACGCTTGGGGGCCTCGCATTCTTCCATTGTAGCAAAATCCTTCGCTGGGCTACTAGGGACGCAAAGGCCAGCACACCGGCCTCTTTCGCCTCCTGCACTCCCGGCTCCACCCCAATCCCAAAAATCGCGAGTCCCCATCCTGGCTTGACCCTGGATCCCACCACCCTTCACACCGTCCTCTTCACCCCCTTCCAGAACTCCTCCAGAACATATGGGCATGGTTCGCTGGACTCCCCGAGCACCTGACACACCTGTCTTCACCCTCAAAGAACCTACTCATCCTCGTCCCAGTCATGTGGGCCCGGTGCAGCACCTTGAATTGAATGAGGCTAAGCCGCGCACACGAGGAGGAAGAATTAACCCTCTGGGGGCCACCACCGGACTCGTGGTATACCTCGTGGGAGGGAGCAGCCACGGCGCCGTTACCAGGGCCCCCAGGCTTGTATCCCCACAGGACGCTCTCTCCATCCGTTTCCATGTTGCCCCCTCCCCCTCCATCACCCACTTGCGCACCATCGACACGTTGGCCGCCCAGTAGTACCCGGAGAGATTGGGCAACGGCAGCCCCCCCCCCCATCTCTACCCCGCTCCAAGAAGACCCTCTTCACCCTCAGGGTGCCATGCGCCCAAACAAAGCCCATGATGCTGCTAGTCACCCTTTTAAAAAAGGCCCGAGGGATAAAGATGGGCAAGCATTGGAAGAGGAACAAGAACCTCAGGAGAACCATCATTTTGACGGACTGCACTCTACCCGCCAATGATAGCGGCACCATGTCCCACCTTTTAAATTCCTCCTCCATCTGCTCCACTAGTCTGGTGAAGTTAAGCTTATGGAGAGTCCCCCAACTCCTGGCCACCTGCACCCCCAGGTATCTGAAACTCTTCACTGCCCTCCTAAAAGGGAGCCTCCCAATTCCCTCCTCTTGATCTTCCGGGTGCACTACAAATACCTCGCTCTTTCCTAAATTTAGCTTATAGCCTGAGAAGCCCCCAAATTCCGCTAACAGCTCCATCACCCCCGGCATTCCCCCCTCTGGGTCCGCCACATACAACAGCAGGTCGTCCGCATACAGCGATACCCGGTGCTCCTTCCCACCCTGCACCAGACCCCTCCACTTCCCTGACTCCCTCAACGCCATAGCCAGCGGTTCAATCGCCAGTGCAAAGAGCAAGGGGGACAGGGGGCACCCCTACCTGGTGTCACGATAGAGCCTAAAGTACTCCGATCTCCTTCCATTTGTAACTACACTCGCCATCGGAACCGCGTAGAGCAGCCTCACCCATTTGATGAATCCCTCCCCAAATCCAAACCGCCCCAGCACCCCCCAGTCAACTCTATCAAACGCTTTCTCTGCGTCCAGCGCCACCACTATCTCCGCCTCCCCCTCCACTGCCGGCATCATGATAACATTTAGCAGTCTCCGCACATTCATGTTTAGCTGCCGCCCCTTGACAAATCCTGTCTGATCCTCGTGTATCACCTCTGGTACACAATCCTCTATCCTGGTGGCCAGGATCTTCACCAGCAACTTAGCGTCTACATTGAGGAGCGAGATAGGCCTGTATGATCCACACTGCAAGGGGTCCTTATCCCGCTTCAGGATCAGAGAGATCAGTGCCCACGACATCGTCGGGGGCAAAGCCCCCCCCTCCCATGCCTCATTGAAGGCTCGCACCAGCAGGGGGCCCACCAGATCCGCATACTTTTTGTAAAATTCCACCGGGAACCCGTCCGGCCCCGGCGCCTTACCTGGCTGCATTTGTCCAATCCCCCTGACTAGCTCCTCCAACTCTATCGGCACCCCCAGCCCCTCTACCAGCTCCTCTTGAACCCTTGGGAAACATAGCCTGTTCATGAAGCCCTCCATCCCCTCTCTCCCCATCGGAGGTTCCGACCGGTACAGTTCCTCGTAAAAGTCCCTAAAGACCCCATTTACTTCTGTCCCCTTCTGCACTACATTCCCACCCCCATCCGTCACTCCACCAATTTCCCTAGCCGCATCTCGCCTACGGAGCTGATGCGCCAACATCCTGCTCGCCTTCGCCCCATACTCATATACCGCGCCCTGCGCCCTCCTCCACTGTGTCTCCGCCTTTCTGGTGGTCAACAATTCAAATTTGGCCTGCAAACTGCGCCGTTCCCCCAGCAACCCTTCCTCTGGTGCCTCCGCGTATCTCCTGTCCACATCCAGGAGCTCCCCCACCAGTCTCTCCCTCTCCTTCCTCCTTTCCCTGTGGGCCCGGATGGAGATCAGCTCCCCCTGGATCACTGCTTTCAGAGCCTCCCAGACCATCCCCACCCGGACCTCCCCCGTATCATTGGTATCCAGATACCCCTCAATGCTTCTCCGAACCCTCCTACACACCTCCTCATCAGCCAGCATCCCCACATCCAGGCGCCAGAGCGGGCGCTGGTCCCGCGCCTCCCCCATCTCCAGATCAACCCAGTGCGGAGCATGGTCCGAAATCGCTATGGCCGAAAACTCGGCATCCTGCACCTTCGGGATCAATCCCCTGCTGAGGACAAAAAAGTCAATTCGGGAATAAACCCAATGGACATGAGAGAAAAAGGAATACTCCCGCGCTCTCGGCCTCCCAAACCTCCAGGGATCCACCCCTCCCACCTGGTCCATGTATCCCCTCAGTACTTTGGCCGCCGCCGGTCTCCTACCCGTCCTTGAACTGGACCGGTCCAGTGGGGGATCCAGCACTGTGTTAAAATCTCCCCCCATGATCAGTCCCCCTGCCTCCAGGTCCGGGATGCAGCCCAACAAGCGCCTCATGAAGCCAGCATCATCCCAATTCGGGGCATATACATTCACCAGCACCACCTTCTCTCCCTGCAGCCTACCCTTCACCATGATGTATCTGCCCTCCCTGTCCGACACCACCTCAGCCGCCTCGAACGCCATCCTCTTCCCCACCAGAATCGACACCCCCCGGTTCTTCGCGTCCAATCCTGAGTGATAAACCTGCCCCACCCACCCCTTCCTCAGACGAACTTGGTCCGCCACCTTCAAGTGGGTCTCCTGGAGCATAGCCACGTCCGCCTTCAACCCCCTCAGATGAGAAAATACCCTGGTTTTAATAACCGGTCCATTCAGCCCCCTCACGTTCCAGGTAATCAGCCGGATCAGAGGGCAACCCGCCCCCCTCCTCCGCCGGCTAGCCGTAGCTTATCAAATGTTCGCCCCAGGCCAGCACACCCCGCCCGACCCGTTCCCCATGGCGATAATGCCTCTCCTCTTCCCCCCCCGGCCCTCACCAGCTCCTTCCTGGTCATTCCAGCAGCAACCCGGTATCCCCCCCCTTCCCCCAGGCTAGGACCCCTCCTAGCCGCGATGCACCCTCCATAGTACTTCCGTGAGTCAGCTGACCTCTGCTGACCCTGGCATCTCCCGCCAACACCCATCCCCTCCCGGCATGGGATCATCCCCCTCTTGCCACACCTCCTTGGCACCGCTTCAGCGCGGGAAAGAAAACCAGTAGAGGCCCCGCCCCCACCGCCAACTCCACTCCCCTGCCGTGCAGCGCGGGAAACCAGAGGAAAGCCCGCGCTTTCACACTGCCATACCCCACCCTTCTGACGCAGCTCCCCAAAATCCAGTTTCACCCCAGCCCCCAGCCCCGTACAGAAGAGAACATATAAAACACAAACCCCCAACATTCCCCACCTAACCCACAACCATACCCAAAAGACAAACCCACCCGTAAACAGAGCAAAAAGAAAACCAGCGTACAAAACACACATGTCGAAGTTAAAAAAGTTGAAAAACAGCAACAGCGAAAACAGCAATGGCCATAGTGTGTCCCCAACCCTAGTTCGAGTCCAGCTTCTCCGCCTGTACAAAGGCCCACGCCTCCTCTGGGGACTCAAAGTAATGGTGCCGGTCCTTGTATGTCACCCACAGGCGCGCAGGCTGCAGCATTCCAAACCTGACCTTCTTGGCATGGAGCACTGCCTTCGTCCGGTTGAACCCGGCCCTCCGCTTAGCCACCTCCGCACTCCAGTCCTGGTAGATTCTCACTACCGAATTCTCCCACTTGCTGCTCCTCTCTTTCTTGGCCCAGCGCAGCACACACTCCCGGTCACTGAATCGATGGAACCGCACCAGCACCGTCCTCGGAGGCTCATTTGCCTTGGGCCTCCTGGCCATCACTCTGTGAGCTCCCTCAAGCTCCAGGGGCAAATGGAAGGACCCCGCTCCCATCAATGAGCTCAGCATCGTGGCAACATACACCGGGAGATCATACCCCTCCAGCCCCTCCGGCAGGCCCAGGATCCTCAAATTATTTCACCTCGTGCGAACGTCCAGCTCCTCCAAGCGGTCTTGCCACTTTTTATGGAGTGCCTCGTGCAACTCCACTTTACCCACGAGGACCACGGCCGCCTCCTCCCTTTCAACGGCCTGCTGCTGCAACTCCCGAATAGACACCTCCTGGGCCGCCTGGGTCCCAAGCAGCTTGTTGGTAGTTGCATTCATGGAGTCCAGCAACTCAGCCTTCAGCTCCGCAAAACAGCGCAGGAGAGAGGCCTGCTGCTCCTGCGCCCACTTCCTCCAGTCCTCGGGTGTTCCGCCGGCCGCCATTTTGTTCTTCTTCCCCCGTTTTTTTTGGGGAGCTGCTGCAGCTTCTTCCTTCGTCCCACTCCGGGTGAGCACCATAAATTGTGGGGAAAGCTCCTCCAGACATCTTCCCCCACCGGGATGCGTTAAAACAGCGCCATTTGGGGCCCTCAAATCGGCCCAAAAGTCCCTTAATAGCGGGAGCTGCCGAACGTGCGGCTTAGCTCCGCATCACCGCAACCGGAAGCCGTGTTTGTTTTCCTTGAAGGGGCTTCAGAGACTTAAAGAGGTGATGGCTGCAACTTGACGAGACCTAAACCAGGAGCAACACAGCAACGTGAGGGTGGTGGTGAAAGACAGAGAAGGAGGTACACCCATTGACCGTGTCTTCTTCAGTAAGAGAATCCTTCTTGATTACCGTGGGTTCGAAGCTCTGATGTTTCCTGTCTGTAGGACTTCCCCAGCACTGAAACTTTGATGCGACCTTCAAGAATGACGCTGCCTGCATCAAGCTCCGGAAAGTGTTTGAAAAGAGAGACCTGCCACACCGGAGAACCCTCACAGCAGAGCCCCTCTTTACTTGTCATCTCCACTGGACCATGTGGTGAGTGTGCACCTCTACAACGCCCATATTATGGTCGTAGATTTCCACACCTTTCTCGCCAGGTATGCCGGCAAGATTGGCAATGGCTCTGAGATCAAGGATGCCTTTTGAGTCTGGATCAATAAACACCAGGTCATGGTAACACCAGGTCACGGATCATAAACAGTGCCGACAAGCGACACTTGCTCAGCAATAACCTGCTCTGGCCTTCGCCTCCCTGGTGGCCCGGAGACAGATTTTCCTGGGATGGAGGGACTCGGAGCTTCCAAAGTCAGGGGTGTGGGTCAGCGACATGGCAGGGTTTCTTAAACTAGAGAAAATTAAGTTTGCCTTAAGGGGTGCGTTAGGGGGTTTCGCTCAGAGGTGGCAGCCGTTCATCGACTTCTTCAAGGAAAAGGGGGGAGTGGATCTCTCTGTTTAAAATGTAAAAATTATAAATGCCTTAATAAAATATTTTCTATTAAAAAAAGCAATAACGTGCTCACTGAAGCTTAGTTTGGGTTCTGCCAGGGACACTCAGCCTCTTACATCATTTCCGTCTTGGTTCAAACGTGGACAAAAGAGCTGAACTCAAGAGGTGAAATGAGAGTGACTGCCCTTGACATCAAGGCAGTATTCGATTGAGTATAACATAGAAAAACTGGAGTCAATGGAAAAGCTCTGCTGGTTGGAGTCACACCTGGCCCAAATGAAGATGGTGTGGTTGGAGGAGGTCAATCATCTCAGTTCCAGGACATCACTGGAGGAGTTACTCAGGTAAGAGAGAGGCAAAAATAGACATTGGACCTCTGGAAAATGTGGCTGGACAAGTAATAATAGGAAACAAAGAGATGGCAGAGAAACTGAATTGTTACTTTGCATCAGTCTTCACGGTGGAAGACACCAGTGGGACACCTGAGCTCCAGGAGAATCAAGGGGCAGAGGTGAGTGCAGTGACCATCACTAAGGAGAATGTTCTGGGAAAACTGAAAGGTATGAAGGTGGATAAATCACTTGGACTGGATGGACCACAACCCAGGGTCCTAAAAGAGATAACTGAGGAGATTGTGGAAGCATTGGTGGTGATCTTTCAGGAATCACTGGAGGCAGGGACGGTCCCAGAGGACTGGAAAGTGGAAAATGTAACACTACTGTTTAAGAAGGGAGGGAGGCAGAAGATGGGAAATTACAGGCCGGTTAGCCAGACTTCGGTCATTGGTAAGATTTTAGAGTCCTTTATTAAAGATGAAATCGCGGAGTACTTGGAACTGCATGGTAAAATAGGACTGAGTCAGCACGGCTTTGTCAAAGGGAGGTCATGTCTGGCAAATCTGTTAGAGTTCTGTGAAAACGTAACAAGGAAGTTAGACAAAGGAGAACCAGTGGACGTGATTTATTTAGATTTTCAGAAGGCCTTTGACAAGGTGCCGCATACGAGGCTGTTAAATAGGTTAAGAGCCCATGGTGTTAACGATAAGATCCGGGCATGGATAGAGGATTGGCTGACTGGCAGAAGGCAGAGAGTGGGGATAAAGGGGTCTTTTTCAGAATGGCAGCCGGTTACTAGTGGTGTGCCTCAGGGGCCTGTGCTGGGACCACAACTTTTCACAACATACATTAATGATCTGGAAGAAGGAACTGAAGGCATGTTACTCAGTTTGCAGATGATACAAAGATTTGTAGAGGGACAGGTAGTATTGAGGAAGCAGTTGGGCTGCAGAAGGACTTGGACAGGCTCGGAGAGTGGGCAAAGAAGTGGCAGATGGAATACAATGTGGAAAAGTGTACGGTTATGCACTTTGGAAGGAGAAATGGGGGCATAGACTATTTTCTAAATGGGGAAATGCTCAGGAAATCAAAAGCACAAAGGGACTTGGGAGTCCTTGTTCATGGTTCACTTAAGGTTTATGTGCATGTTGAGTCAGCAGTTAGGAAGGCAAATGCAATGTTATCATTCATGTCGAGAAGGCTAGAATACAAGAGCAGGGATGTACTTCTGAGGCAGTATAAGGCTCTGGTCAGACTCCATTTAGAACATAGAACATACAGTGCAGAAGGGGGCCATTTGGCCCATCGTGTCTGCACCAACCCACTCACTTCCACCCTATCCCTGTAACCCAATAACCCCTCCTAACATTTTTGGGCACGAAGGGCAATTTATCATGGCCAATCCACCTAACCTGCACGTCTTTGGACTGTGGGAGGAACCGGAGCACCCGTAGGAAACCCACGCAGTCACGGGGAGAATGTGAAAACTCCGCACAGTCAGTGACCCAGCGGGGAATGGAACCTGGGACCCTGGAGCTGTGAAGCCACAGTGCTAGCCACTTGTGCTACTGTGCTGCCACTTTGGAGTATTGTGAGCAGTTGTGACCCCCGTATCTAAGGAAGGCTGTGCTGGTCTTGGAAAGGGTCCAGAGGAGGTTCACAAGAATAATCCCTGGATTAAAGAGCTTGTTGTATGAGGAATGGTTGAGGACTCTGGTTCTGTATTTGTTGGGGTTTTGAAGGATGAGTCCTACCTGGGCGAGTCTCAGTTTAATTCAATTTAAGGTCCTGCATAGGGCGCACATGACTGGGGCAAGGCTGAGCCGGTTCTTTGGGAGAGAGGACAGGTGTGTCAGGTGTTCAGGGAGCCCAGCAAACCACACCCACATGTTTTGGGCGGGCCCTGTGCTGGAGGGTTTTTGGAGGGGCGTCGCGGAGACGCTGTCAAGGGTGGTTGGTTCCAGGGTTGAGCCGGGCTGGGGGCTCACAATATTTGGGGTAGCAGTGGAGTCGGGAGTGCAGGAGGCGAACGAGGCGGGTATTCTGGCCTTTGCGTCCCTGGTAGCCCGGCGCAGGATTCTTCTACAGTGGAAGGATGCGAGGCCCCCGGGCGTGAAATCCTGGGTCAACGATATGGCTGTGTTTATCAAACTGGAGAGGGTCAAGTTTGCCTTAAGGGGGTCGGTGCAAGGGTTCTTCTGACGGTGGCAACCGTTTCTAGACTTTCTGGCAGAGCATTAGAGGATTGTCAGCAACAGCAGCAATCCGGGGTGGTGGGGGGGGGAATGGGTGGGATCGTTTTTTCCTTTATCGGGTGTGTATATTTGTTCTCATGTTAATTATTTTTGTTAATTTATTGTTTTTGTATTGGGGGGAGGTCTACTGTTCTTATTTTTATTTTTCTTCTGTTCTTGTTGGTTTAAACTTGCTGAAAATTTTAATAAAATTTTTTTTTTTAAAAAAAGGATGAGAGGGGATCTTATTGAAACTTACAGTATACGGCGAGGCCTCGATAGAGTGGATGTGGAGAGGATGTTTCCACTTGTAGCAATAACTAGACGCAGAGGGTGCAATCTCAAACTAAAGGAACGATCCTTTAAAACAGAGATGAGGAGGAATTTCTTCAGCCAGAGGGTGGTGAATCTGTGGAATTCTTTACCGCAGAATGCTGTGGAGGCCAAAACACTGAGTGTCTTTAAAACAGAGAAAGGTGGCAGCACGATGGCGCAGTGAGTAACACTGCTGTCTCACAGCGCTGAGGTCCCAGGTTCGATCCCGGCTCTGGGTCACTGTCTGTGTGGGGTTTCCACATTCTCCCCGTGTGTGCTCCTACAGCCCATAAATGTGCAGGGCAGGTGGATTGACCATGCTAAATTGTCCCTTAATTGGAAACAAATGAATTGGGTACTCTAAATTAAAAGAAAACAGAGAAAGATAGGTTCTTGATTAATAAGAGGATCAGTTCGAATCCTGCCCTGGGTCAATGTCCGTGTGGAGTTTGCACATTCTCCCTGCGTGGGTTTCACCCCCACAACCCAAAGATGTGCAGGTTAGGTGGATTGGCCACACTAAATTGCCCCTTAATTGGAAAAAAAATAATTGGGTACTCTAAATTATTATTTTTTTTAAATAAGGGGATCAGGGATTATGGAGAGAAGGCAGGAGAATGGGGATGAGAAAAATATCAGCCATGATTGAATGGGGGAGCAGGCTCGATGGGCCGAGTGGCCTAATTCTGCTCCTATGTCTTATGGTCTTATCGGGTAGTGTCCTTAGCCCAACCACCTTCAGCTGTCTCATTAATGGTTTTTCTTCCATCAGAAGGTCAAAATTGGGAATGGTTACTGGTGACTGCAGAAAGTTCCGAATCATTCACGACCCCTCCAGTGAAGCAGTCCATGTCCAAATGCAGCAAGACCTGGACAATACCCAGGCTTGGGCTAACAAGTAACATTCGTGCCACACAAGTGGCAGGGAGTGACCATCTCCAACAAGAGAGTATCTAACCATTGCCCTTTGTTATTAAATGGCATGACCATCACTGAGTCCTCTATTATCAATATCGTGGGGGTCACCATTAGCCAGAAACCCAACTGAACTAGCCATATAAATACTGTGGCTACCAAAGCAGGTCAGAGGCTCGGAATCCTGGGGTGAGTAACTCGCCTCCTGACTCCCCAAATCCTGTCCACAATCGACAAGGCTGATGGTCTCCCATTGTCTGGATAAGTACAGCTCCAGCTACACTCAAGAAGCTTGGCACCATCCAGCAGCCTGTTTGATTGGCATCCCTTCTACAAATAGTCACTCCCTCCACCACCGACATACACTGGCAGCCGCTGCACCGGCTACAAGGTGCACTGCAGGAACTCATTTCTTAGCTCTTTGTGCAGAGAATTAGGTGTTTAATCTTTACCTTTTTAAGTGACCACAAATGTTCTAGTTGCCACTGATTGTGCCAGATTCAAATTCTGTTTCCTGCTTTATATGTATTTAAAGCTTGATGCTGCTGTTTGAAGTGGCTGAATATGCTTCACTGCATCGAATGAGCAGAAAAATATCACAATCCTGTTTCAACCGCAATCTACCTCATCAGGTCAATGTGGAGAGCGTTCTGTCTAATTATCATTTGAATTCGGACAAAAGAAGCCTGTCCGCGACTTCCGGTTGCGGCTATGACCAGCTAAGTCGCACGTTTGGCTGCTCCTGTTAGGAAGGTGTTTTCGGGCCGATTGGAGGGCCCCTAACGGCGCTGGAACGGCAATTCCTGGTGGGGGAAGGTTCGCAGAGGAGAACCCCGAAAAGTTTATGGTCGTCACCCGAAGTGGGGCAGGAAAAAAAGCGGCAGCAGCTCCCCGAAAAAAGCGGGGGAAGAAATCCAAAATGGCGGCCGGCGGCGCACGCGAGGACTGGAGGAAATGGGCGGCGGAGCAGCAGGCCGCTCTCCTGCGCTTCTTCACGGAGCTGAAAGTGGAGCTGCTGGAGTCGATGAACGCGACGACCACCAGGCTGATGGGGGCACAGGCGACCCAAGAGGCGTCAATTCGGGAGCTGCAGCAGGAGATGACTGTGAGGGAGGAGGAGGCCACGGTCCTCGTGGGAAAGGTGGAGGTGCACGAGGCACTCCACCTGAGATGGCAAAACCGATTGGAGGAGATGGATACCCGCATGAGGCGGAAAAACCTGAGGATCCTGGGCCTGGCAGAAGGGCTGGAGGGGTCGGACCTCCAGGGGTATGTGGCAGAAATGCTGGGCTCACTGATGGGGGCAGGGGCCGTCCCTTCGCCCCTGGAATTGGAGGAGGCCTACAGAGTAATGGCCAGGAAGCCAAGAGCAAACGAACCCCCGAGGGCGGTGCTGGTTCGGTTCCAGCGATTCAGTGACCGGGAGAGGGTGCTGAGGTGGGCCAAGAGAGAGAGGAGCAGCAAATGGGAGAACTCGACGGTGAGGATCTTTCAGGACTGGAGTGCGGAGGTGGCAAAGCGGCGGGCCCGGTTCAACCGGACGAAGGCGGTGCTGCACGCCAAGAGAATCAGATTCGGGATGCTGCAGCCAGCGCACTTGTGGGTGACCTATAAGGACCAGCACCACTATTTCGAGTCCCCGGAGGAGGCGTGGGCCTTTGTCCAGGAAGAAAAGCTGGACTCGAACTAGAACCAGGGGATACTTGGCGGTCGTTGCCGCTCTGGTACTTTAAGCTGGACACGTGGCTTTCTTTTGGTTGGATTTTCACTTGGCTGTATTTTTGGACCCTTTTTGTTCTCTATACCAGTTTTTTCTCTCTTTTTTCTGTTATTTATAATGTTATGTTGGGAGGGCGGGGTGGGGGGGGAGTGCCGGGGGTATGTGTTTCTTGTGGGGATTTTGGTTGTGTTGTATTTATCGGTGTGGGATCGGGGACGGGGGTGGAACTGAAGATGGAGGGGCGGGGAGGGGCAGGGCGAAAGCGCGGGCTTTCCTCTGGTTTCCCGCGCACGGGGCAGAGGAGGGAGGGGGGTGGGAGTAAGGGGTGTGGTCAGCAATGGCTCCCTTTCCCGCGCTGGAGCGGGGTCAAGGAGGGGTGGTAAGGGGGGGGACGTCCCCCATGCCGGGAGGAGCCGGAGTGTGGCAGGGGCAGCCGGGTCAGCGTAAACCAGCTGACTTACGGAAGTACTATGGAGGGTGCATCGCGGCTAGGAAGGGTCCTAGCCTGGGGGGGGAGGGGGGTGGGGGGGGGGGGGGAGGGGGAGGGGGGGCTACCGGGTTGCTGCTGAAAAGGCCAGGAAGGTGAAGTTGAGGACTGGAGGGGTGGGGGGGGGGGGGGGGGGGGGGGGGGGGCGCCATCGCCATGGGGAGCGGGTCAGAAAGGGAGGGCTGACTCGGGGCGAGCAGGTGACAGGATATGGCTAGTCGGCAGGGGAAAGGGGCGGGCTGCCCTTTGACCCGGCTGATCACTTGGAACGTGAGGGGGCTGAATGGGCCGGTTAAGAGAACGAGAGTAATCTCGCATTTGAAGGGACTGAAGGCGGATGTAGCAATGCTGCAAGAGACCCATTTGAAGGTGGCGGACCAGGTCCGCCTGAGAAGGGGGTGGGTGGGACAGGTGTTCCACTCAGGACTGGACGTAAAGAACCGGGGGGTGGCGATCCTGGTAGGGAAGAGGGTGTCGTTCGTGGCGGCGGAGGTGGTGGCGGATAAAGAGGGTAGATATGTCATGGTGAAGGGTAGGCTGCAGGGGGAGAAAGTGGTGATGGTTAACGTGTATGCCCCGAACTGGGACGACGCTGGCTTCATGAGGCGCCTACTGGGCCTCATTCCGGACCTGGAGGCAGGGGGCCTGATCATGGGGGGGGACTTCAACACAGTGCTGGATCCCGTGTTGGACAGATCGAGTTCAAGGACGAGTAGGAGGCCGGCAGCGGCAGAAGTGTTAAAGGGGTTTATGGAGCAGATGGGAGGGGTGGACCCCTGGAGGTTTGGGAGGCCGAGGGCGAGGGAGAATTCCTTTTTCTCCCATGTCCATAGAGTCTATTCTAGAATTGACTTTTTTGTATTGAGCAGGGGACTGATCCCGAAAGTACGGGAAGTGGAGTACTCGGCCATAGCGGTCTCAGACCACGCGCCACACTGGGTAGATTTGGAAATGGGGGAGGTGCGAGACCAGCGTCCGCTGTGGCGCCTGGATGTGGGGTTGCTGGCGGATGAGGAGGTGGGTAAGAGGGTCCGGAAAAGCATTGAAAGATATCTGGACACTAATGACACGGGGGAGGTGCAGGTGGGGATGGTCTGGGAGGCCCTGAAGGCGGTGATCCGGGGGGAGCTGATCTCCATACGGGCACATAGGGAAAGGAGGGAGAGACAGGAGAGGGAGAGGCTGGTGGGGAGCTTCTGGACGTGGATAGGAAATATGCGGAGGCACCAGAGGAGGGGCTGCTGGGGGAACGGCGTAGTTTGCAGGCTAAGTTTGACCTGTTGACCACCAGAAAGGCGGAGACACAGTGGAGAAGGGCGCAGGGCGCGATTTATGAGTATGGGGAGAAGGCGAGTAGGATGTTGGCGCATCAGCTCCGCAAGCGGGATGCGGCTAGAGAAATTGGGGGAGTGAGGGAGAGGGGTGGGAACACAGTGCAGAAGGGGCCAGAAGTAAATGGGGTTTTCAGAGACTTCTATAAGGAGCTGTTTCGGTCAGAGCCGCCGACGAGGGGAGAGGGGATGGAGGGCTTCTTGAACAAACTGAGGTTCCCCAAGGTCCAAGAGGAGCTGGTAGAGGGGCTGGGGGCGCAGATAGGGTTAGAGGAGCTAGTCAAGGGGATTGGGCATATGCAGTCGGGGAAGGCGCCGGGGCCAGACGGGTTCCCGGTGGAATTTTACAAAAAATATGCGGATCTGGTGGGCCCTGTGCTGGTGCGAGCCTTCAACGAGGCATGGGAGGGGGGGGCTTTGCCCCCGACAATGTCGCAGGCACTGATCTCTCTGATCTTGAAGTGGGACAAGGACCCCGTGCAGTGTGGGTCATATAGGCCTATCTCGCTCCTGAATGTGGACGCCAAGCTGCTGGCAAAGATCCTGGCTACCAGGATAGAGGATTGTGTGCCAGGGGTGATACACGAGGACCAGACGGGTTTTGTGAAAGGGCGGCAGCTTAATACGAACGTGCGGAGACTGCTAAACGTCATCATGATGCCGGCAGTGGAGGGGGAGGCGGAGATAGTGGTGGCATTGGACGCGGAGAAAGCATTTGATAGGGTGGAGTGGAAGTACCTGTGGGAGACGCTGGAACGGTTTGGATTTGGGGAGGGGTTTATTAAATGGGTGAAGCTGCTCTATTCGGCCCCGACGGCAAGTGTAGTGACGAATGGTAGGAGATCGGAGTATTTTGGGCTCCACCGGGGGACCAGACAGGGGTGCCCCTTGTCCCCCCTGCTCTTCGCACTGGCAATTGAACCGTTGGCGATGGCACTGAGGGGCTCAGGGGGGTGGAGAGGGCTGACAAGGGGCGGGGAGGAGCACCGGGTATCGCTATACGCTGACGACCTGCTGCTATACGTGGCAGACCCAGAAGGGGGAATGCCGGAGGTGATGGAACTGCTAGCAGAATTCGGGGACTTTTCGGGGTACAAGCTAAACTTGGGTAAGAGTGAGGTATTTGTGATACACCCAGGGGACCAGGAAGAGGGAATCGGGAGACTCCCGTTGAAGAAAGCAGGAAAGAGTTTTAGATATTTAGGGGTGCAGGTGGCAAGGAACTGGGGGACTCTCCACAAGTTGAACTTCTCCAGGCTGGTGGAACAGATGGAGGAGGAATTTAAAAGGTGGGACATGGTGCCGCTGTCGCTGGCGGGCAGAGTGCAGTCCGTTAAAATGACGGTCCTCCCGAGGTTTTTGTTTTTATTTCAGTGCTTGCCCATCTTCCTCCCTAGGGCCTTCTTCAAAAAGGTAACGAGCAGCATCATGAGCTACGTGTGGGCGCACGGCACCCCAAGGGTGAGGAGGGTCTTCTTGGAGCGGAGTAGGGAGAGTGGAGGGCTGGCATTACCCAACCTTTCGGGGTATTACTGGGCGGCTAATGTATCGATGGTGCGCAAGTGGATGATGGAAGGGGAGGGGGCAGCTTGGAAACGAATGGAGAGGGCGTCCTGTGGCAACATAAGCCTGGGGGCCCTAGTAACGGCGCCATGGCCGCTCCCTCCCACGAGGTACACCACGAGCCCGGTGGTGGCGGCCACCCTCAAGATCTGGGGGCAGTGGAGGCGACACAGGGGGGAAGTGGGAGGTCTGATGGAGGCACCGTTAAGAGGGAACCATAGATTCATCCCGGGGAACATGGACGGGGGATTCCAGAGCTGGCACAGGGTGGGCATCAGGCAGCTGAAGGATCTGTTTGTAGATGGGAGGTTTGCGAGCCTGAGAGAGCTGGAGGAGAAATTCGGGCTCCCCCGGGAAACGTGTTTAGACATTTGCAGGTGAAGGCATTTGCTAGACGCCAGGTGGAAGGGTTTCCCTTGCTCCCCAGCAGGGGGGCGAGCGATAGGGTGCTCTCGGGGGTCTGGGTCGGAGGGGGGAGGATATCGGACATATACAAAGTAATGCAGGAGGCTGAGGAGGCATCAGTAGAGGAGCTGAAAACCAAGTGGGAGGGGGAGCTGGGAGAGCAGATAGAGGATGGGACATGGGCTGATGCCCTGGAGAGGGTTAATTCTTCCTCCTCGTGTGCGAGGCTTAGCCTCATTCAATTTAAGGTGCTACATAGAGCCCATATGACGGGGACAAGGATGAGTCGGTTCTTTGGGGGTGAGGACAGATGTGTCAGGTGTTCGGGAAGTCCAGCGAACCATGTCCATATGTTTTGGGCATGTCCGGCACTGGAGGAGTTCTGGAAGGGGGTGGCAAGGACGGTGTCGAGGGTGGTGGGATCCAGGGTCAAACCAGGATGGGGACTAGCGATCTTTGGGGTTGGGGTGGAGCCGGGGGTACAGGAGGCGAGAGAGGCCGGAGTACTGGCCTTCGCGTCCCTAGTGGCGCGAAGAAGGATACTGATACAGTGGAAGGACGCAAGGCCTCCAAGCGTGGAAACTTGGATTAATGACATGGCAAGCTTTATCCAGCTGGAAAGGGTCAAATTCGCCCTGAGAGGGTCGGTACAAGGGTTCTTCAGGCGGTGGCAGCCTTTCCTCGACTTTTTGGCTCAAAGATAGGGTGCAGAGGTCGCAGCAGCAGCAACCCGGGGGGGGGGGGGGGGGGGGGGGGAGGGGGGGTGGCAACAACGGGGGTGGTGGGTTATTTAAGGCTGTAATGCGGGCAAATTTGTTCGCAGTTCTTGTTTGATGTTAATTGTTGCTTTGTTTGTTTTTGGGGGGGAGGAGGGGGGGAGGGGCAGCGCGCGCGGGGGGTCGGGCGGGGGGGGGTATTTGTTAAGAGGGAATATTTTGTAATAGTCTATGGTTAGGTGGGGTAAATATTTTCATGTAAAAAATCTTTTCAATAAAAATTATTTAAAAAAAAAAGAAGCCTGTCCGCAATTTTTCAGGACAGGAATGTAGCTGACAAGGTTTTTTTTTGTCTTGATGCAGCACAAGTTGACAGCTCAGATATTCCACTTTTTCAAAACATGTATCAATAAGCAACCAAATAGAATCACAGAACCTTTATGGCACAGAAGGAGGTTATTTCGCTCTCCAAATGCGCATCATGACCTAGCACCACTCTCCAAAATTTTCTCCATATCTCTGCACATCGTTTCTATTTATATAATCATCGAACACCCTCCTGAATGCCTTGAAATCTTCAAACCGCCAAACCTTCAGGCAGTGAATTCCAAACACTGGCTATGTGAAAAAGACGGGCAGTATTCCCCCCCCCCCCCCCCCCACGCCGGGTGGGTGAATCGCCGGGGCACACTCGAATCGCGCCACACCGCCCCAACCCCCGCATGCGATTCTCCCACCCCACTGAAACCAGCGCCGCGCGAATTGTGCCGGGCCGCTCGGAGAATCGCTGCAAACGTCAAGCGCCAATTCTCCGGCCCGGATGGGCCAAGCGGTCGCTCCAACACGACAGGTTCCCGCCGGCGCAGTCCACCCCTGGTCGCTGCCGGCGGGAACTGTGCGGGAATGCTGGGGGGTTCCTTCACCGGGGGGGGGGCCTCCGATGGGAACTGGCCACGATCGAGGCCCACCGATCGGCAGGCCGGCCTCTCCCCCCCGGGGCCTACCTCCTTCCGCGGCCGGCCCCAGAACACTGGCGCCATGTTGGTGAGGGGCCGTTGTGGGTAAGAAGTTTCCCGCGCATGCGCAGGATGGCACGGCCCATTTGGCGCCGCATAGGGACGCTGGAGTGGCGTGAACCACTCAAGCGCCGTGCTGGCCCGCTGTGGGGGCCAGAATAGGTATTGCCCGGGACCTGTTCACGCCGTCGTGAAACGCGACGGCATTCACAATGGCGCAGGCACTTAGTCCCGGGAGCGGATAATCCTGCCCGATTTTTTTCTCACATTACATTTGCTTCTTTTGCAAATCACTTTAAATCTGTGCCCTATCGTTCTCAATTCTTTCGCGAGCACAAACAGTTTCTCCCTAAGTACCCTGTCCAGGCCCCTCACACACATGCATGATCTCCAGATGGCGGTCGTACATAAGTTGGACGTTCTGCGAGTGGAACCCCTTCCTGATGATGAAGGGAACTCCCCGACTGCCCTGTGCGTGCAAGCGACCTGCGGGCCATATATTATCCCCTGGACCTTGGGCATCCCAGGAGAATCCTGCTGCCCGGGCATCTTGGTGGGCTTTGTCCAGGTCAAAGTTTACGCAGTTGGCTGCCTGGGCGAACAGGGCATCCGTGACTTTATAGCTGCACTTGGTTGCCGCAGACGTTCCCGCTCGAGCCCTGCAATGAACCTGAGATGTAAACATTCAGGGCTGCGGTGACCTTGAGCGGCCCGCTCCCATCGGCATCATCGGGATCTCGCCGCAGTGTGGCAAGAAACCAATTATCACCACTTAAACCTCATTTCCATACAATTAATGAGAGTCACCCCTTATCCAATAGCTTCCCGACATTCAGCGGCCTGCCCAGCAAGCACTCACGCTGGCGCCGATTAGGACACCTTTTTAAAAACGTGAACTTTGCGGAAGGACTCCCACCCTGGAGTTCACGTCCTGAACAAAGGTTTCCCCTGCGGACCTCACAGTGTTGGCCTGGTTGCCTGAAAGTGACTGCACCATCTCCTTAGGCAGAATGCGATGGGACTCCTCCAGTCAGCCTTGCAGTCCAAGGAGGGATATTCCTGATATTCATGGCTCTGCCTTTGCAGTTTCAGAAGCTGGGAGATGACTGTCCCCAGGGGCATGTCACCTGACCCGGGCTCTGCGCAGTCCTGGGCTCCGGCATCCCTCGAAGTGTCAAAAGACTGGGCCGTCCCTGGATCATCAGCTGTGAGGTGCTCACCAGTGAGTGACCCAGAAGCTGCCACTAAAGATTCCCCCCCCCGAGGTGTGAGTATCTGCACTGGTAGAGGGTGTGGGTGACAGCTATGATGCCTCCTCAATGCTAATCTCTCAGATATTTCCCTCTAAGCTGCTAGGGTCCATCGTGTCCAGATGGGGAGAGGATGTGCTGAGCTGGCTGACTGATTGACCTGGAAGGGAAGGGAGATTAGTGCATGGAAGAGGCTGAAGGATAGCAGCATGTGAGGCATGTGCCATCGCTGGGTTTGCTGGGAGTTCTCACTTTTGTCTATTGCCCCCACCTCACTCTCAGCACAGGTTCGGTCCTGCTCCTCTCCAGCCAGCCCAGGGGCCTTATCCTCAAACGGAGTGACGGTCCTCGGCTCGGGCCTCACTTGGGTGGGCTGTGGCTGCTCACACTGATTGTGCTCGAGCCTGTCCTGCAATAAGACAAATGGGGAGAATGTGGGTGGTTTGGGTCAGATGGTAAAGATGGTAAAAATGCCAGGCATGGGTGTTAGGTGAGTGGGAGTGAGGATATGGGGGATCGTGGGGAGGGGGGTGGCACGGTGAGTGTTGGGACTGTGCAAGGTGGCCGGGAGTGAGATCACTGCGGAAGTGTGTGACGAGTGAGTTAATGTCTGCATGGTGACGAGTGAGAGTCACTTACCACAATGAGGGTCACTTACCCTGGCTGCACAAACAGAGTCATTCATCTTCTTCCTGCACTGGATCCCCGTTTCCTTATGTAGTGATGGTCACTACCTCTGCCATCACCTCCCGTGTGGGGTTAGTCACCTTGCTGGTTAGGCCGTCTGCCCGTGTGAAGGTGGAGGAATTCACACCTCTGCTCCATCCCATTTAACATCTATGTTTAAATAAATTTGGAGGACCCAATTATTTTTTTTTCCAATTAAGGGGCAATTTAACGTGGCCAATCCACCTCACCTGCACATCTTTGTGTTGTGGGGGTGAAACCCACACAGACATGGGGAGAATGGGCAAACTCCACACGGACAGTGACACAGGGCCGGGATCGAACCCGGGTGCTCAGCGCCCACAGTCTCAGTGCTAACCACTGGGCCACATATAGCCGTCCCACTCAGCATGTTGGTGAAGGCCCCCCCCGGCGATTGGACTTGGAACAAGTGCTGGGGAGGCGTTTAAAAGATCCGCCCCCTCTGAATAGAGGATTCGGCCCAGAGTGTGTGGCCAGAGTGAGAGTACAGGGGTGTGAGATAGAGCACGAGGGTATGAGAGAGAGAGCATGGGTGTGTATGGGTGATAAGTGAAACTCAGTGTTGGGGGTTCAGTCTCAGCATTTCGGGTGGAGAGGTCCGGGTTGCCTCACAGGCCTTAGCGGCTGCTCAGACACCACCAGCTTCCAACCCCTCCTGTTACTGTCCTAGTTCCTTCCTCGGCTCCTCAATCCTCGCCATGTGCAAATTTTGATTCCTCCGATCCCTCGCCTTCTGATAACCCTGGAGCCCATCATCAATGTACTCGATACAGGCTTCAGATACCTCCTCTGATTGTGACTGTTTTATCTGCCGCCAAACACCCAATTGTGTGAGGGACTGATCACACTTTGCACACCCGGGTGTGCGCAACTGACACAGGTTAGACTTCACCGTCCCTGGACCCGGACCAATATACACATGCCTGGACCATGATCCACAAAGCTCCAGAACTGCCTTTGCATCCTGCTCCCAACAATGTGCCGCGCACTACCCCAGTACATTTCTCATTCCCCGTTAAATACCAACCCCAGTCTTGTGTCTCTATCTATCTCTTCCCTCCTGGGCTCTAGTTACCCCTCTGCACCCGAGTCACGATGTGTCTCTGTCCATCCCTTCCCCTATGTCCTCCAGTTAACCTCCCCTCCCGCCAAGTCAGGCGTCTAATTCCACCCCTTCCCTTACCCCTGTCCAATCACGCTAAACGCCCCAGCCAAGTGTCTTCCTTCCACCTCCCTATCCCTGCTCACTGAGCAGCCTTGGCAGGATGGGTCATAAAAGAGAAAGAGCAATGCAGTGAAAGATATGGGAACACTGTGTGTATAAACCTCGAAAGCATGAGTGTAGTCCCCAAGATCAGAAATTCCCACCGAGTCAACGGACCTTTACACGGTCCGTCAAATTCTCTGTCCCGCGCCCAGGACGATTTGGGTGGCGGGCGAGGCTGGCAAACTTACCCCTATATCTATCAAATGTACATTTGAAGATTTCCAAGATCAGGAACTAGTTTTAGATCTACTATGATCTCAGCCTGGTGCCTGACTATAAATTAGAACATTACTGTTTGCTCTCCTGCTGCTTACTGTATGATGCAATTGACTTTCCCACAGACAGGGGACGGAGTGGCCTCGTGGTAACGTCAATGGACTAGCGCCAGGTGATGTTCTCAGGGTAACCTGAGTTCGAATCCTGCCACAGCGGATGGTGAAATTTGAATTGAATAAAAATCTTGTTGTAAAAAAGAAAATGAGTTCGGCCTTGGGTGACTGTGTGGAGTTTGTATGTTGTTTGAGTGGGTTTCCTCCAAAGATGTGCAGGTTAGGGTTGCATACTTCTTATCTTTACCTCGGTACTGATCACATCCATTCCCACATAGGATGTGCAGGTTAGGTGGATTGGCCATTCTAAATTGTCCCTTAGTGTGCAGGTTAGGTTATGGATAATGGGGCGGCGGGGTAGTGGATTTGGGTTAGACGCTCTTTCCAGAGAGTCAGTGCAGACTCACTCGGCCGAATAGCCTCCTTCTGCACTGTAGGGATTCTATGAGCCAGAGGGTTGTGAGGAACAGAATGCCACATCTTCCATTAACTTGTATTTCTCTTTGATAACAGAAATCGAAGGACGGTGCTGACCTGCTGTACGCAGAAATCAACTGTCCTCGACCTACTGAGCCAAAAAGGCAAATCCACGTTCCCGAAGATAAAACAGAATATGCTTCAGTGCGGAAAGTAGGTACACCACTAAAAGCAGGGAATATTCAAGCAGGTATCCAACCTGCAATGAAACTAATCATTTGAGTTTATTAATATTTAATTGAAACATTTAAGATATAACTTCATTCAATATAATAAAGCCACTTATTGTGAAAATCTGCTCCCAAGTTTGATTTTATCAAGGTCTATTCCAAGATTTGTGCTGAGGGTTTTCTCTGAATCTTTGGATTGATACACAGAGTAAAATAAGTTCTTAAAGACTGCTGCTTCAAATATCCCGCAAATAAAACTCTGCCTCACGTCTCCTCCCTCCCCACCCCCACAAAGTGACCAATTTCCTTTAAGGACTACCGCAAGCCACACATATCACATTTAAATGAAGTCATTCAGATGTACGCAACTCCTCTGTCCCTGTCCCCTTCATTTCCAAATTAAACCAGTCCAATTTCATTGCAGGTAGGAACAGTGTCTGGGAAAAGGTTGGGATTGGGGAATAAGTGGGGGGATGATGTTAATGCTGGGGTATGGCTGGGATGGATGTGATCAGGGCTGAGGTAAAGGTAAGAAGTGCAGGAGTGATGGGGCCTTTTTTTCAGGAAATTGGATCAATTTCCAGGTTAAAGTTCACGAGGGGTGATTTTCACCCCGTTCAGGACATGACAGGCGACAGTGTCTCATTGCCCCGTTAAGATTAGAGCACAGGTCCTTTGAATGCACTCAATTGCCCTCACTCCTTACCCTTGGGGGAGTCACGTGGCCTGCTGAGGCTCTCAAGGATTGAAGCGCTCCATTAAGGTGTTGAGTGGGACACCTGGATTTGGATTTGTTTATTGTCACGTGTACCAAGGTACAGTGAAAAGTATTTTTCTGTGAGCAGCCCAAACAGATCATTTAGTACATGAAAAGAAAAGAAAAAGAAAATACATAAAAGAACAACACAAGGTCCACAATGCAAATAAATAGACACCAGCATCGGATGAAGCATACAGGACAAAGAACATAGAACATAGAGAAATACAGCACAGAACAGGCCCTTCAGCCCACGATGTTGTGCCGAACTTTTGTCCTCGGTTAATCATAGATTATCATAGAATTTGGACACTAAGGGCAATTTATCATGGCCAATCCAACCAACCTGCACATCTTTGGACTGTAGTATTAATCAGTTCAGTCCATAAGAGGGTCGTTTCGGAGTCTGGTGACAGTGGGGAAGAAGCTGTTTATGAATCTGTTCGTGCGTGTTCTCAGACTTTTGTATCTCCTGCCCGATGGAAGAAGTTGGAAGAGTGAGTAAGCCGGGTGGGAGGGGTCTTTGATTATGCTGCCCGCTTTCCCCCGGCAGCGGGAGGTGTAGATGGAGTCAATGGATGGGAGGCAGGTTCGTGTGATGGACTGGGCGGTGTTCACGACTCTCTGAAGGTTCTTGCGGTCTAGGGCCGAGCAGTTGCCATACCAGGTTGTGATGCAGCCCGATTGGATGCTTTCTATGGAGCATCTGTGGAGAACTGTGGAGAATTGACTATTGTGTGACAGTGAGGATCATTGGAAAAGTGTTCACATCGGAGTTTGCGCATGGGTGGATGTCCCAGATACGGAGAGGGCAGTGGGTCAGGACATTGCTGATACAGGAGTATCCAAAGATGTGCGGGTTAGGTGGATTGGCCATGCTAAATTGCCCGTAGTGTCCTAAAAAGTAAGGTTAAGGGGGGGGGGGGTTGTTGGGTATAGGGTATAGGGTGGATACGTGGGTTTGAGTAGGGTGATCATTGCTCGGCACAACATCGAGGGCCGAAGGGCCTGTTCTGTGCTGTACTGTTATACTAAACTATTAATTGTCAGGATCCCTTATCACCCACTTCGATGTTCGCTTCCTTTCAGTTTTTCATTCAAGAGAATCATGGAACCAGCCAAGCTGGCAGTAGTTCTGATAGCGATTGGGCAGCAGGAGCAATATCGACTTGCGTTCTGCCACCGAATGGGATGATCTAGGACCCAGAGAGGCTGATTGACACATCTCCGCTGTGTCTGCCCCCTCCTGTATCAGCAAATCCCCCTGTTTTGCTCCACCTACTGATGAGGTGGAAAGACTCTGGCCACATTTTCAGCCCTTGGCATCATCATAACTAGAGATTGCTGGCAGACATGAGAGGGCTGACCGTTACTGTGTGGGGGTGAAGCTTCCATGGATTGGGGGTTGTGGGGTGGTTGCTTGGATACCAACTCCAGCAGCAGCCGGGCCTTTACTGTGTCATTAGTGTGGGAGGTGGAAGAGACATAACCCTGCCATTCTCTCACTGCACAGAGTTTACGCAGTGGCTTGCAGAACATGGCGCCATGATAGGACAGCATGGAGGTTCTTTATGGGTGAACAAAGGAATTTTTAATACAGAGTGAGTTATTCTAATTGTGACTTATCTCTAAGAGTGCCTAGGTTCAGCCGTGCCCACGTGCTATCGTTTCTTGCTCTTCCTGACCCTCCGCTATGGCTCGGTATATCCCCAGGATCCACTGCTGAGGTTGAGGCGGCCTGTTGACTTCCATTCCTTGCTTCTTGAGATGGCCTTGGCGGGCGTCCCATGGGGTGCCAAGCCGTTGAGTGTCCTGGCCTGCGTTTGGGTGTTGCAGTGCTGCCCTCCTCGGTGTGCGGGGCCTGAGTTGTGTTACTCACAGGAAGGTAGTTGCCAGATAGACTGGACACCCCATGGGTGGAAGGCCCTGGGCTGTGCTCCCACTGATCTTCCTCCCTTTGGGTGCCCGGTGAATGAGGTCCAGAAGGCCTGCCACCTTCTGGCACTGACACTCGTGGATCCCCACCAGTGCCCTGCACCATTGAGCCCCTACCCTCAGCCAGGGAGGTCTTGAGCTGAACCACAGAGCGGAAAGCACCCGCCATGGAGTGCAGGTCCTGCACTAAGGTCTCCACTGAGTATGCCACCCTCGCAGCGTTGACCTCGTTGCTTTGGTTAAGGTATCATCTCCACAGACAGAAGGCGATGGGATTCCTCCTCCAGTCAGCCTTGCAGTCCGAGGAGGGATTCTGAGTCCATGGCTTCTTCAATGTGCTTTATGCAAGGTTTCCAGCACATTGATGGCTTCCCTTCACAGTGACCAAACACACTGTGGGCAACACGGTAGCATAATGGTTGGCACAATTGCTTCACAGCTCCCAGGGTCCGAGGTTCGATTCTCAGCTTGGGCCACTGTCTGTGTGGAGTCTGCACGTTCTCCCCGTGTGTGCGTGGGTTTCCTCCGAGTGCTCCGGTTTCCTCCCACAGTCCAAAGATGTTGGATTGGATTGGATTGGATTTGTTTATTGTCACGTGTACCGAGGTACAGTGAAAAGGATTTTTCTGCAAGCAGCTCAACAGGTCATTCAGTACATGGGAAGAAAAGGGAATTGAACAGAATTCAAGAAAATACATGAGAATACATAATAGGGCAACACAAGATATACAATGTAACTACATAAGCATTGGCATCGGATGAAGCAGACAGGGTGTAGTGTTAATGAGGACAGTCCATAAAAGGGTCATTTAGGAGTCTGGTGACAGTGGGGAAGAAGCTGTTTTTGAGTCTGTTCGTCCGTGTTCTCAGACTTCTGAATCTCCTGCCCGATGGAAGAAGTTGGAAAAGTGAGTAAGCCGGGTGGGAGGGATCCTTGATTATGATGCCTGCTTTCCCCCGGCAGCGGGAGGTGTAGATGGAATCAATGGATGGGAGGCAGGTTCGTGTGATGGACTGGGCGGTATTCACGACTCTCTGAAGTTCCTTGCGGTCCTGGGCCGAGCAGTTGCCATACCAGGCTGTGATGCAGGTTTAGCCATGCTAAAGTGCCCTTAGTGTTCAAAAAGATTGGAGGGGATTACTGGGTTATGGGGAGGGTGGAGGTGTGGGCTTGGGTAGGGTTTGGCTTGGGGTTAGGGTGCTCTTTCCAAGGGCAGGTGCAGACTCGATGGGCCGAATGGCCTCCTTCTGCACTATAAATTCAATAATGATGATGATTGATGATGATCAGTTACGACTGTATCTCGTAGGGAACGAGGATGTCTCCCATAATGAGCTGGGCTAATGTCACTCATTCCAGTCATTGTTCATGTCTGCTCCCGAGCACCTCCATCCCATCGGCTTCAGCCTCCGGTGACACTGCACCTCAAGGATACAGAAAGATGCTGTAGAATCAGGAGAGTTAAAGTGTTCCCCGCTGCATCACCATGATATAACCTTAGTCGTTGCGAGCAAGCAGGTAACCATCAGCCAGTCAGGAGTCAGACAATCGGAGAAGCTTTGAGGATCTATGCATTGCCCCACTGCAATTCATCGTGAACCTCCTGGAATGTAAGGGACTATGAGCACCCGCTGTGTCCCCATAACAGGAGCTTTATCACAGACAGCGTGCATTGGCATTAGTCAGACAGGAGCGCAATGCTCACAGGAGCCATGTGAAGATATTGGGACGGCCTCACTGGATGTCCTCATCACACTCCATGAATCCAGTGGTAATGAGCGTCCTCCGAGCTTGTCTGCCTTGTCTGGACTTTGCCATTGCCTCATGGCCGACATCCTCTCCCTCAAGGATCTCCTCCTCCTCCTCATCCCCTTCGACATCCTCCTCATCGGAGGAAACGTGCCATTCCACCTCCTCCTCAGGCAGTTCCTCCCCTATTGTAGTGCCAGGCTGTGCTGGGCACAGCAGGCACCCACAGTGTGCGACACCCTCTGCTGATTGTATTGTGGGGCTCCACCAGACTGGTTCAGTCACCCAATCCTCACCTTCAGCATCTCGATGGTCTGCTGCCCTGAAGCACCAGTTCAGCATGGGCTGCATCTTGTCTCAGCTACACTCTGTGGCCTCGCACAGGCGTCATCATCAACCTCGTCAGTGGGTAACCCTTGTCCCCGAGGAGCCAATCCTACAGCCTCTGTAGAGCCTGAGAACTGCTCATAACGTAGGAGTGGCTGCACGCTCACTGTGACCCCCAGTGTACACCTGCATGATGTGGTTGGTGTGGTCGCAGACCAGCGAGACATTCAGTGAGTGGAAAACTTTAAGGTTCACATCTTGAGGCCCTGGAGGTGTGAGTGCTATGTGAGTGCAGTCGATGGTACCTTGCACTTGCGAAAAACCAGGGGCTGGATTCTCCGATTTTGAGACTATGTCCTGACGCCGGCGTGGGAACGGTTACGCCATAAAAAATGGCACAAAACGGCCACCGATCCTCTGTTTGGCTGGGGAGCTAGCATAACGCAGCACAGAGCACCGGGCTCTAGCTGCCGATACGGAATTCGTCCTGTCGGGGGCGGAGTATCGGGGGGGGGGGGCCTCAGGCAATGTCCTGCTTTTCAACGTCGGCGACCGGAGAATCCAGCCCCAGAGATCTGCACAAAGCCCATGGCTCCTGCATGCTGGTCAGCCTAATCCTGAGCAAAATTGTTCTGTCCCCGCGTGAAGATTTCATCGATCACCTCTTGGGTGGATTTGTGTGGGAATGGTTGCAAAATCCCGCAGAGGTCATCTGTGGAGACATGGAAGGAGCATGGGGGTAAAAACTGAGCAACACTGGCAGTGGATGTCCTTCAAGTCCCCGTGGTGCCATGTCCTGCAGAAAATGGACATGCTAGTCTTTGGCGGCACTGGTTCTCGGATAACTGCAGACATGTTAATTACTGTTGAGTCACCTCCAACCAACTGTGTGGCTCATCCTCTGCCTGCAGAGTAGCCCAATCCACCCCTCCCTCTTTAGAATTCTGCTCCTGCCCTTGGCAAGCCAGGTGTTTCCATTGGCCTGCCCATCCTCCTGCCAATAAGCATGAAGAATGACAACAAGATCTCCAAGCCCCATGTTTTGTACGACAGTATCAAAGAGAGAGACTTGTCAGTTAGCATTTGTCTTCCGAAGACAACTCTTCGCCCATTCATCACCTGAAGCTGCCTCCCAAAGTCCACTGACTCAGGCCCTGACCACCACAGTCCTTACTTAGCATTCTGCTTTAGCAACAACCCCTCCCCCCCCCCACATTTGCCCCACACCACATGACCGAGTGGCCACACCTTTGACCACTCTATTGCATCCTGACCGCTTAACTCAGGCATTTGTTTTAGTCCAAGGCCTAGCACTCAACGTGGCCTATGGGTGGCACTTGACAATATGCACCTCAGCACACAGCCAAGGATTAGGAGCACTCTCTTCAGGCAATACGCCATTGCCACTTTCTAAGGCGATCTAGTCGCTTCCCCAGTCCGGCAATGGTACAGGTACACCATGGCAGTCTCGATTTTGGAACTCAGAACACCAAGGGTTAAATACGGAGTAGCAATCAGTGGCACTCACGCACAAAAGTGTTGCTTGAGTGGATATAATTGCATGCCTAAGCAGAGTCTCGGCATGTCAATTGAGTTACAGCTGAACGTTCTCATCTGCTACGGGCTACCGAAGACTGATATGTTTTTAATTAACCTTTCCCTTGTCAACATTCTGCCTTTGGAAGCCACCAAGTCTCATCTCCACACATTTAATGGAATCGTCTGTGCATTATGGCTCCCCACCAGTACCCCGGGCTTCCTTTCCCTCTGTGAGCCCTTCTAAAAAGCCTATGGACCGGCGGTAGAAAGCATTCTCAAGATCAGTGCTTTTAACAGTCAAACCCCTGGAGTCAACCCCTATCCACTCCCTGGTCTCCCCTGAGTCAAACCTACCTGTTTCCACCCCCCCCCCCCGATAAACTCACCCGCCCCCCCTCTTGAGTCAACACCCCCCCTCCTCCCCAGTCTCCCCAAGTCAACATCCCCCTCTACCCCCACCCCAGTTTCCTTTGACTAGGGGCTGCCGGTTTTCCTTGAGTCAACCCCCAGTATCCCCTGACTAAGCCCCAATCTTCCTCTGAGTCAAACCCCAATACCTTTGGTCGACCGAGTCATCCCGTGCACCACACTGAGGCAACGAGATGGAAATGTTTTCCAATGAGGTTCCCGATGGTGAACGGTGGGAAACATGGCCAGCCATTGGCATGGGGAGCAGAGAATTGTGTCATGCTTTTACTTGACACCAAACACGACTTTGCGCTTCTCGCAATATGTTCCAATCCAGTCGCCGAACCCACCCTCAATGCGAATGGGAGCAGAATGTCCCAGCCACAGTGGTTGCAGGTTACAAGGAGGAAATGTTGACATGATTAAATACCCATTATAGTTGAATACAGCGGGCGCGATCTATCGGCCACGCTGCGCCCGACAAGCAGGTCGCCGCCGTGCAATGTGGCTGATAGAAAGCGGGAGACCCTGTTCCCGGGATCTACCCGGCGCACAGCGCCTCACTGCATGGAGCCCTCAATTTTGCGGGATGTTGTGATGTAAATCCTGCCCATTGTGGGCAGAATCACTTTTTGGCAGATCTACTTATTAGAGCGAGGCAGCTAGTCTGACTTTAATATGCAGATTCCCGAGGCACCCGAGGCGTTGGGTTCTATTCCCTTTGCCTCGGAGATCTTCAGTGAGTGCTGTTCAGTACTGGACTCTACACATGGGAACCAGACGGAGGAGCACTCGTGGGGGTCTCCCAGAAGATTGGAGGCCCCCAGGTGCATGCTCTTTGGGAAGAGTGGTACCCTGACACTGCTGGTGACAGCTGGGCACCCTGACAGTACCACCTGGGTGCCAGCCTGGCACTGGCATCTGGCAGAGGCAGGGTGCCAGGTTGGTAGTGCCAAGCTGGCATTGTTTCCACAGTGATCATCAGGCTGTGTGGGTGTTGGGGGAAGATTGGGAGCATCTGCAGACCCAGCTGTAGTGAGTTTGCGGGGGTTGATGGCTGGGGCTCTAGAGATGGGGATATCATTTAAAAAGTGGCGCTCTGATCTCTTGCTACACTGAGAGGTTCTGTCGAGCGGAGCTCCTCGATACAGAAAATGGGGCTTTGTGCGAGTGCCGGGAAACACGTGGCTAAACGCGCTCGCTATGGGACTTTGTTCCCATTTAGTTAAATCCCTCCCACTACACTTTAGATACCAACAGAATTCTTATAATTGGAGATCAAATCAGTTGTGAACCCACATTTCCAGTCACTATTTCCATATTGTTCCTTGCCCGCTGGAGAGCTGACAGAGATGGTATTCTCTGCTCAGCCTTCCTGCAGTCCATTCATGCCTCACTGCATGGAGCCCTCGCCTCTGTACACTCCTCTAATGTACACGTGGTGCAAAATATCAAAGTTGGTAGCTGTGACTAACAGATCAAGTCAGTCTTCTTTATCTGCTCTTCTGCACCTTCATCCTCAGATTGCTCTGTCTAGCCAGGACGCAGATCTTCTGCGTTTGAAAGTTGACCAGATGTTTCCGCTTCCTATCCACCCACCTTACCTTCTGCATTTATTATCTCCGAGAGGTTGAAAAGATACGTTGTGCATAAACATACCTTCAACCTGGTGAGCTCTACAATGCCAGCCGGCCATGCTGACTGCCGCATATAAATAGTTCAGAAGGTCTTATCCCCCAGACATCCCTGGAGATGGAGTGTTACCTGTCCCTTGCCTGGTTACAAACTCCCTCCTATGATGTGCCGTATTGTTCTGTAAGAGATAAGAAAGGCTGTTGGCAAGTGTGTTGCAATGTTTGTATGTGAAGTGCCTGTATTGGATTTTGTGGTGAATGTATTCACCTAATGCATGAGCTGTCTGTATAATGATGTGACCTATGACCTGGAAGTGATGATACAGGCTACTTCCAGGTACTGTACTGGAACCCCGGTGGGCTCCGCCTCTGGCTCCGCCCTCACCGGGGCCCTATATAGACCGTCCACCTTTGGGTGGCACTCATTTGTACAGCGACTCTGGCAGGCGAGTTCATGGTTAATAAAACCGAATGTTCACTCGTTCTCACGGTCTCACGGTGAATTGACGGTATAACAGATTTATCGCTAGAAATATGGGGAAACTGCAAGGTATGAGGCTTGGCGAGGTGATAAATATGTGCGGGGGATGCGGCGCCACTGAATGTTAGGCATGGGTTTCGACCTCTAGATCGTACTGATGGATAGATAATGGGATGTCAGTATATGGCGTGGGGCATTTGAAAATGGAATTACTGAGGGCAGCATGGTGGCGCATTGGGTTAGCCCTGCTGCCTCACGGCACCGAGGTCCCAGGTTCGATCCCGGCTCTGGGTCACTGTCCATGTGGAGTTTGCACATTCTCCCCGTATATGCGTGGGTTTTGCCCCCACAACCCAAAGATGTGCAGGCTGGGTGGATTGGCCATGCTAAATTGCCGCTTAATTGGGAAAAATGAATTAGGGACTCTAAATTTAGAAAAAAAAGAAGATGAAGGGCAGCACGGTGGCCTAGTGGTTAGCACAACCACCTCACAGCGCTGAGGTCCCAGGTTCGATCCCGGCTCTGGATCACTGTCCGTGTGGAGTTTGCACATTCTCCCCGTGTCTGCGTGGGTTTCGCCCCCACAACCCAAAAAAATGTGCAGAGTAGGTGGATTGGACACGCTAAATTGCCCCTTAATTGGAAAAAATAATTGGGTAATCTAAATTTATTAAAAAAAAGAAGATGGAACCACTGACCTTGACCACACTTGTGAGGTTATTGAATTTTTTTCTAGCAGTACAGCCATGTTTTCAGGGCTCACTTCCTTGCGTACACCTCCAAGGCTAGCTGCCCCCATTTCCTTTGCAGTATATGCAAGGTGGACATTTGGCCTCTGTAGAAATATGGCATCGCTCTTCCTTTCCTTTTTCTTTGAATAGATTTCGAGTGCCCAATTATTTTCTTTCCAATTAAGGGCAATTTAGCAGGGCCAATCCACCTAACCTGCCCATATTTTGGGTTGTGGGGGTGAGATCCACGCAGACATGGGGAGAATGTGCAAACTCCACACGGACAGTGACCCGGAGCCGGGATCGAACCTGGGTCCTCAGCGACATAGGCAGCAGTGCTAACCACTGCACCACCGTGCCGCCCTACTCTACCTTTCCACCACAACATGGAACCTGCAGGTGCTCTCTCTGACTTGCTGATTCTTGGCGCGCCGGGCCTTGACGCCAGCGATAAGGCCCGGTGGCCGAGTTCCCCGCAATGCCACTCCTAGCCCCCCGGGGGGGGGGGGGGGGGGGGGGGGAGGAAAGGGGGCAAGGAGTGGCCCCCGACGCCGTCGTGAAACACTCTGGGTTTCACGACAGTGTCGTCCGTTGCGGAGAATCCCGCCCCACAGTTTTTACGACGGCATGGGGACATAATCCCTGAAACGGAGTATCCAGCCCAGAGGGTGAGAGATATCATCACCATAACTGCAACAGTTGACCACATCTGGTGATTGTCTGACTACAACATTGGCTGGATTCTCCGGTCCCCCCCCCCAGACCTATTTACCTGCGGTGCGCCATTCGCTGGCGATGGGATTCTCTCATCCCGCCGTTTGTCAATGGGATTTCTCATCGAAGCCACACCACGCAGCCGGGAAACCCGCGGGTGGGAACTGGCACCCTGGCTGTGCCACCTGGGTACCAGCCTGGCACGGCCAACGTGCCCAGAACAAGGTTCCGTGCTACAATGCGACTGTCAGTACTGGCACTGCCGGCCGGAAGGGCCACAGCCGAACTGGCGTGCTTGCGCGATGGCAAGCAGGCAGGGAGTGCCCTGAGCTGGCGGGAGGGGGTCCGAGGACCCCCTGATAGGTAAAATGGAGTTATGGGTGGGTTCGGGGGTCATGGCGGGGATCCAGAGATCTCACCCTGTACTGAGGAGTTCCGGCAAGTGGAGCTCCTTAGTACAGGAAACGGGACTACGTGCGGCCTCGTCGGGCTCCGAGCACGGGGAAACACCCAACTAAAGGTGCCTGCCACGGGACTCTGTTCCCATTCGGGTTGATCGTGCCCTTTGGGTGGGTTCATTGAATGGGAGTTTGCTTTTTAACTATGACCAGGTGCCAGGGACACGGAGGGGGAGGAAGGGAGTGAGTATCCTCTATCCAACTTACCTCCAGTGAGTGAGAGCTGTATTGGAGCATTAGAAAGTTTAGACTTTCCACCTCCACAATGGCTCCTGACATCTTCTCATGGTGGTTACTGGGTGAGTGGCTGTGGAGGTGACCAGTGGCTATGAGGCACAAAAGAGGGTGGATATGGGCGAGTAAGTTGGCATGGAGAACATGAGGGGCTATGGCAGGGGTGGGGTGGGGGGGGGGGGGGGGGGGGGAGGGCTAGCAGTGAGGACATGATGCTCCAACAGCTAAAACAACTGAGGCCAAATTCCAGAGAACCAAGATAGTTCTTCTCACCAGTCTGTGATCAGTGTTCACCCTTTCGTTGGCTCTGCTCTGCTTCCATGGTGAAAATTGCACATTTGCAGTCATTTTAACCAAGACGGATCGGCAATTCGGGACATTCCCAACTCAAGCTTCCTGCCTCGGTGGTCAAAATCTGGCTCAATCCAGTTTACCAGTGGGGTACCCTCCAGCCGCATTGCACCTGGAGCAAATCCCGCTCTGTCAGGAGAATTGTGCGAGCGTCCCAAAATGGGATTTGTGCTGGGCGCAAATGGTTTTCCATTCTCCTCGCCCACTCCAGCTGCTGTGATAAGATGTCACCCAGAAAGGGAGAGAACCTGATCACAATTCATTTTCATCTCATCGGCGATATTAAAGTTGAATGTAGCGGCCTCTCGGTATTCAGCTGTTTTCCCCACCCTTCCCCCAGCGGGAAGTTACCGGGATGTGAGTCACTATTGATCCCTAAAAGAAGTGACCAGGTGCTAGTGACGCCGAGTGGAGAGAGTAGCCTCTCTTAACTGGATAAAAGCAAATTACTGCGGATGCTGGAATCTGAAACAAAAGAGACTCTTCTGGAAAATACTGGAAATTCTCAGCAAGTCTGGCAGCATCTGTAGGGAGAGAAAAGAGCTAACGTTTCGAGTCCGATTACTCTTTGTCAAAGCTAACAGACAGAGAAAGTGGGAAATATTTATACGTACTGTGGAGTGAGAATGAAAGATGAGTCATAGCCACAGAAACCCAGGGAAACCGGGTGCTAATGGCCGCAGAAACCAAGGGGAACGAGTGTTAATGGCAGCCCCCAGAGAGGACAAAAGATGTGGGGCGGGATTCTACGACCCCCCCCGCTGGGTCGGAGAATCGCTGGGGGGGTGGGGGGAAACGTGAATCCCGCCCCCGCCGGCTGCCGAATTCTCCGACACCGGAGATTCGGAGGGGGCAGGAATTGCGCCGCACCGGTCGGTGGCTGCTCGCAGCTACCACCCCCCCCCCCGGCGATTCTCCGGCCCGTGATGGGCCGAAGTCCCGGTGGTTCTTTGCCAGTCCCGCCGGCGTAGATTAGACTATGTCCCTTACCGGCAGGACCTGGAGGCGCGGGCGGGCTGTGGGGTCCTGGGAAAGGGGGGGCACGGTACGATCTGGCTCCGGGGGGTGCCGCCATCGTGGCCTGGCCCGCGATCGGGGCCCACCGATCCACAGGCGGGCCTGTGCCGTGGGGGCACTCTTTTCCGACGCATCGGCCGTGTCAGCCTCCGCGATGGCCGACACGTAGGTGAACCCCCCATGCGCAAGCGCGGGGATGACGTCAGCAGTCGCTGACGCTCCCGCGCATGCAAGGACCCACGCCGGCCGGCGATGTCCCTTTGGCCCAGCTGGCGTGGCGCCAAAGGCCTTCCACGCCGGCCGGCGGGGCACAAACCACTCCGGCGCCAGCCTAGCCCCTGAAGGTACGGAGGATTCCGCACCTTTGGGGTGGGCCGACGCCGGATTGGTTCACGCCACTCCGTCCTTGCCTGCCCGGTGCCAGGGTGCGGGACATCTCTGACCGGCTTGAAAGGATACTGGAGCGGGAGGGGGAGGATCCAGTTGTTGTGGTCCACGTTGGGACTAACAACATAGGTAAAGCTAGGGTGGAGGACCTGTTCAGGGACTATCAAGCACTAGGAAGAAAATTGAAGTACAGGTCCTCAAGGGTCATAATCTCTGGATTACTGCCCGAGCCACGTGCCAATTGGCATAGGGATAGGAAAATTAGGGAAGTAAACACGTGGCTAAGGGATTGGTGTGGGAAAGAGGGATTCCACTTCATGGGACATTGGCATCAGTTTTGGAACCGGGGGGATCTGTACCGTTGGGACGGTCTCCACCTGAACCGATCTGGAACCAGTGTTCTAGCGAAGAGGATAAATAGGGTGGTCAGTAGGACTTTAAACTTCTGAGTTGGGGGGAAGGGAAAGTGAAAGCGACAGGGAGCAGGGAGTTAAATGGCAAGATACGCAGGAGGATAACATGTAGGCAGGTGGATTTAAGCTTGAGGCAAACTAGGAATGCAACAAAAAGGAAGGATAACTTTGGACATCTTAGGACTTCCAATATCTGTACTGATAAGAAAGTTAACATTAAGGCACTTTACCTGAATGCTCGTAGCATTTGTAACAAAGTAGATGAACTAATGGCACAGATCATCGTGAATGATTATGATGTGGTAGGCATCACAGAGACATGGCTGCAGGGGGTTCAGGACTGGCAGTTAAACATCCAAGGATATACAACCTATCGAAAAGACAGGGAGGTGGGCCGAGGGGGTGGGGTTGCCTTGTTAGTTAAGAACAAAATTAAATCTATGGCACTAAACGACATAGGGTCGGATGATGTGGAGTCTGTGTGGGTAGAATTGAGGAACCACAAAGGCAAAAAAACCATAATGGGAGTTATGTACAGACCGCCTAACAGTGGTCAGGACCAGGGGCGCAACATGTACCGGGAAATAGAAAAGGCATGTCAGAAAGGCAAGGTCACAGTGATCATGGGGGACTTCAATATGCAGGTGGATTGGGTAAATAATGTAGCCAGTGGATCCAAAGAAAAGGAATTCATGGAATGCTTACAAGATGGCTTTTTGGAACAGCTTGTCATGGAGCCCACAAGGGAGCAGGCTATTCTGGACCTAGTGCTATGTAATGAACCAGACTTTATTAAAGATCTTAAAGTAAGGGAACACTTAGGAAGCAGCGATCATAATATGGTTGAGTTCAGTCTGCAGTTTGAAAGAGAGAAGGCAAAATCGGATGTAATGGTGTTACAGTTAAATAAAGGTAATTACGAGGGCATGAGAGAGGAACTGGTGAAAATCAACTGGAAGCAGACCCTAGCAGGGAAGACAGTAGAGCAAAAATGGCAGGAGTTTGTATGCATAATTGAGGACACTGTACAGAGGTTCATCCCCAAGAAAAGAAAGATTATCCAGGGAGGGATTAGACAGCCATGGCTGACAAAGGAGGTCAGGAAATGTATCAAAGAAAAAGAGAGATCCTATAAAGTAGCCAAAAGCACCGGGAAATCAGAAGATTGGGAAGGCTACAAAAACAAACAGAGGTTAACAAAGAGACAAATAAGGAAGGAGAGGATCAAATATGAAGGCAGGCTAGCCAGTAATATAAGAAATGATAGTAAAAGTTTCTTTCAATACATAAGAAACAAACGTCAGGCCAAAGTAGACATTGGGCCAATTCAAACTGATTCTGGAAGGCTAGTGATGGGAGATGAGGAAATGGCTGGAGAACTTAATAAGTACTTTGCGTCTGTCTTCACAGTGGAAGACGTTAGTAATATCCCAAAAATTATAAAGGGTCAGGGGGCTGAGTTGAGTATGGTTGCCATTACAAAAGAGATGGTGCTAAAAAAGCTAAAAGGTCTTAAAATTGACAAATCTCCTGGCCCCGATGGGCTACATCCTAGAGTTCTGAGGGAGGTGGCTGAAGAAATAGCGGAAGCGTTGGTTGAGATCTTTCAAAAATCACTGGAGTCAGGGAAAGTCCCGGACGATTGGAAGATCGCTGTTGTAACCCCCTTGTTCAAGAAAGGATCAAGACAAAAGATGGAAAATTATAGGCCAATTAGCCTAACCTCGGTTGTTGGTAAAATTCTAGAATCGATCGTTAAGGATGAGATTTCTAAATTCTTGGAAGAGCAGGGTCGGATTAGAACAAGTCAACATGGATTTAGTAAGGGGAGGTCGTGCCTGACGAACCTGTTAGAATTCTTTGAGGAGGTGACAAGTAGGTTAGACCAGGGAAACCCAGTGGATGTGGTCTATCTGGATTTCCAAAAGGCCTTTGATAAGGTGCCACACAGGAGGCTGCTGAGTAAGGTGAGGGCCCATGGTGTTCGAGGTGAGCTACTGGCATGGGTTGAGGATTGGCTGTCTGACAGAAGGCAGAGAGTTGGGATAAAAGGTTCTTTTTCAGAATGGCAGCCGGTGACCAGCGGTGTCCCACAGGGTTCAGTGTTGGGGCCGCAGCTGTTCACCATATATATTAATGATCTGGATGAAGGGACTGGGGGCATTCTAGCGAAGTTTGCTGATGATACGAAGTTAGGTGGTCAGGCAGGTAGTGCTGAGGAAGTGGGGAGGCTGCAGAAGGATCTAGACAGTTTGGGAGAGTGGTGCAGGAAATGGCTGATGCATTTCAACGTGAGAAAATGTGAGGTCTTGCACTTTGGAAAAAAGAATCCAAGCATAGACTACTTTCTAAACGGTGAGAAAATTCATAATGCCAAAGTACAAAGGGATCTGGGAGGGCTAGTCGAGGATTCCCTAAAGGTAAACATGCAGGTTGAATCCGTGATTAAGAAAGCGAATGCTATGTTGTCATTTATCTCAAGAGGGTTGGAATATAAAAGCAGCGATGTGCTACTGAGCCTTTATAAGGCTCTGGTTAGGCCCCATTTGGAGTACTGTGTCCAGTTTTGGGCCCCACATCTCAGGAAGGACATACTGGCACTGGAGCGTGTCCAGCGGAGATTCACACGGATGATCCCTGGAATGGCGGGTCTAGCATATGAGGAACGGCTGGCGTTCCTGGGATTGTATTCATTGGAGTTCAGAAGGTTAAGGGGAGATCTAATAGAAACTTACAAGATAATACATGGCTTAGAAAGGATGGACGCAAAGAAACTGTTTCCGTTAGGCGAGGAGTCGAGGACCCGTGGGCACAGCCTTAGAATTAGAGGGGGTAAATTCAAAACAGAAATGCGGAGACATTTCTTCAGCCAGAGAGTGGTGGGCCTGTGGAATTCATTGCCGCAGAGTGCAGTGGAGGCCGGGACGCTAAATGGCTTCAAGGCAGAGATAGATAAATTCTTGATGTCGCGAGGAATTAAGGGCTATGGGGAGAATGCTGGGAGGTGGAGTTGAAATGCCCATCAGCCATGATTGAATGGCGGAGTGGACTCGATGGGCCGAATGGCCTTACTTCCACTCCTATGTCTTATGGTCTTATGGTCTTATGGTCCTGCCGGGACCCCCCCGCCCCGCCGGGTATGGGAGAATCCCGCCCGTGAAAGGTGAAACAGCAGGGAAATTAACATCAGAGGATGAACTGTAGGTGTGGGGGGAGGGCAAGGGGGAAGCAAAGAGGAGAAAGGTGCAGGTGAGGAAATGAACAAACAAATATGATGGACAGTAGGACCCTGAGGGTAATGAGTTCACAGACAGAGAACAAAGGGATGAGCACAGCTTGGCTAGGAAGGGGGAAGGGAGCTTTGCCTCGTGGAGAGAATATTGAAAAGGATGCTGGGTAACAAGAGGCCAGGATTGGGAAAATGCAAAGTGAGCCAATCAGGATATATGGCTAGGTCAGAAGGTGTATACATTGGCCTATGGGAAGCTTGTATGCAAATCTTGATGTGATTCAATCAATATGTGCTGTGATTTCTTTGTCTTAGCCCTCACTAACTTTTGGAAGCTCTAGAAGACAGCTGCTGTGTTCTAAGGTCCCACGAGTGAGTCAGCCTTGCAAGCTGGTGGAAATAAAACAATAATTGATACCTGCTAATCCATCTCTGATTTTATTGAGTCCAGACTGGCAACAAAGAATCAGGGATTAACATGTGGTGCCGAAACCCGGGATTTCTCTAGATGCTTGCCTTTCATCTGCGAAATCAGAATTGGACTGCTCTCGGAAGGGGAAAAAGGAAATGGGCCCACGATATGAGTAGATAAAACTTGCCATATCGGATTTCCTCTCTCTTGTATTCTGCTAACAGTCTAATCACTCGCATTTGATCAGGTAAGATCGTCTCGACGAAATCAAAGGTCACTCTGGTGGATTAGAAGAATTGATTTCAGTCAATGCAGGTACAGCTGAGGGTTGGAATGAGGTAACAATTCAGTTGGTGACTGATAGAATGTTGCCTGGTCAGCCAGTTGCATGTGAGTAGAAAATAAAAAATTGGTTCTATTAAATTACACTTTAATTTGGTTAAGGTCTTTAACGGGTTGAGGTAGAACATAGAACATTACAGTGCAGTACGGGCCCTTCGGCCCTCGATGTTGCGCTGACCTGTGAAACCATCTGAAGCCTATCTGACCTGCACTATTCCATTTTCATCTATATGTCTATCCAGTGACCACTTAAATGCGCTTAAAGTTGGCGAGTCTACTACTGTTGCAGGCAGGGCGTTCCACACCCCTACTACTCTCTGAGTAAAGAAACTGCCTCTGACATCTGTCCTATATCTACCACCCCTCAATTTAAAGCTATGTCCCCTCCTGTTGGTCATCACCATCCGAGGAAAGAGACTCTCACTGTCCACCCTATCTAACCCTCTGACTATCTTATATGTCTCTATTAAGTCACCTCTCAGCCTTCTCCTCTCTAACGAAAACAACCTCAAGTCCCTGAGCCTTTCCTCGTAAGACCCTTCCTCCAGACCAGGCAACATCCTAGTAAATCTCCCCTGAACCCTTTCCAAAGTTTCCACATCTTTCCTATAATGTGGTGACCAGGACTGCACGCAGTACTCCAGGAGCGGCCGCACCAGAGTTATGTACAGCTGCAGCATGACCTTGTGGCTCTGAAACTCAATCCCCCTACTGATAAAGGCTAGCACACCATATGCCTTCTTAACAGCCCCATTAACCTGGGTGGCAACTTTCAGGGATTTATGTACCTGGATACCGAGATCTCTGTTCATCTACACGACTAAGAATCTTGCCATTAGCCCAGTACTCTGCATTCCTGTCACTCCTTCCAAAGTGAACCACCTCACACTTTTCCGCATCAAACTCCATCTGCCACCTCTCAGCCCAGCTCTGCAGCTTATCTATGTCCCTCTGTATCCTATAACATCCGTCAGCACTATCCTCAACTCCACCGACCTTCGTGTCATCTGCAAATTTACTAACCCATCCTTCTACACCCTCTTCCAGGTCATTTATAAAAATGACAAACAGCAGAGGCCCCAAAACAGATCCTTGCGGTACACCACTAGTAACTGAACTCCAGGATGAACATTTTCCATCAACCACCACCCTCTGTCTTCTTTCAGCTAGCCAATTACTGATCCAAACCGCTAAATCACCTTCAATTCCATACTTCCTTATTTTCTGCAATAGCCTACCGTGGGGAACCTTGTCAAACGCCTTACTGAAATCCATATACACCACGTCAACTACTTTACCCTCATCCACCTGTTTGGTCAACTTCTCAAAAAACTCAATAAGGTTTGTGAGGCATGACCTACCCTTCACAAAACCGTGTTGAGTATCGCTAATCAACTTGTTCTTTTCAAGATGATTATAAACCCTATCTCTTATAACCTTTTCCAACATTTTACCCACAACCGAAGTAAGGCTCACAGGTCTATAATTACCAGGGTTGCCTCTACTCCCCTTCTTGAACAAGGGGACAACATTTGCTATCCTCCAGTCTTCCGGCACTATTCCTGTCGACAAAGACGACATAAAGATCAAGGACAAAGGCTCTGCAATCTCCTCCCTGGCTTCCCAGAGAATCCTAGGGTAAATCCCATCTGGCACAGGGGACTTATCTATTTTTACACTTTCCAAAATTGCTAACACCTCCTCCTTGTGAACCTCAATTCCATCTTGCCTGGTCGACTGAACCTGAGTATTCTCCTCGACAACATTGTCTTTCTCCAGTGTAAACTCTGACGAAAATTTCCATTTAACGCTTCCCCTATCTCCTCTGATTCCACACACAACTTTCCACTACTATCCTTGATTGGCCCTAATCTTACTCTAATGTTGCAGAAACAGTTCAGTAAAAGACCGCTGATGAGATGTTTGCGGACAGTTCAATTCCGTACAATTCGAATTGGCTAAAATCGGTTATATTAAATTACACTTTAATTTGGTTAAGGTCTTTATCGGGTTGATGTGATGTTGCAGAACAGTTCAGCAAAAGACCGCTGATGGAATGTTTGCAGACAGATCAATTACGTACAAATATAATTGGCTACGGTTAACATTTATTGTTGGAAGATATGTTTTTTGAGTGAAACATAGAATTGGGAGATGAATGGCCACTAGGGGGAACCAGTGACAAGGGGATGTTTCGAATTGTGTCAGAGAGCTCAAAAAAAAGAGATTCTGTTTTAATTCTTTCATCTTTCAATTCCAATTTGTATTGTTTGGTTGGTTGAGATGAATGAAAGTATAGGGATTTGAATTCCTTTGGTTGAATGGAGATCTCCAATGAATGAATGAGTCCATTTAATAACAATTCGTCCATTCTTAGTTTTTTTTAAATGTTGTGTTTTGCAAAACGCAATTGAACATCAATTAGGAGGTTTTAAAGTGAGATTTAAAACGGGGTAAGTATTTGAAAGTTCTTTGGAAAATTAGTAATAATGATTAACATTGTGGGAGTTAATTAGAACATAATTCTCAGGGAGAAAACAAAAGCGAAATCAAAATGTATAAATTGGGATTTGTAAATGATTAGTTGCAACTCAGCATAGCCTTGGCTGCAAAAAAAAATTCATTATGGAATAATAGAACAATGGAATCTGAATTGAAATGTGAAGACTAGGCACTCAGTGTCCACCATGTGCTCCTTTGTTTGTTCGGTGTGTTCCAGATTTGTTGAGATTTCAGTATTTTCTCTGGAAACTCGCACTTCAAATTTACTGATTGGGGATTTTCATACAGCAAAGATTATGGATTTTTTTTTTTGTTGCTCTTTTTGGACTACATTGCAGAAGGAGCTTTAAGGAATAAAGATATTAGACCAGAAGTTAGAGATTACATTATAGAGGGGGTATCAGGCAATAGAAACGTTAGACCTGAAGTTAGATTAGGAGAATTACTTGCAGTATCAGGAAATATGAATCTGATGACAGGGAAAGATTTAATAAAATTAAGAGGATGCAGGAAAAATTAGGATATTAAAACCAATTGGTGACAGAGAGGAAGTGTGGGTGAAACTGCCGAATAAAACAACAGGAAAAGTAATCGATGAGGCTGTGACAGGTAAAGACAAAATCATAAAAAATTTGGGTGAACATACAATTGTATTAGAAACCATGACGTCTGGAGCAAAAGAAATTGTGTCAGAATTTCAAAATTTGGTCAAATTGAACAATAACAGAGGAATTATGATACTCCATCGGAAGCCTATCAGCAATGAGCGTAGGAATGTAATCAGTAAAGATTTAATTGTATGGAATGATAGATCAAGGGTGGTGATTAATGGCCCTCAGTTTAAAATGGTTCACAGTGAGCATGAGGAATCAGCATGTCAGGGCTGTGGGGCATTCTGTAGCCCGATTGTTTGGACTGGTAGTAGTCATATGAAACCCAGGAGATGGTCAGATACTGGGTATTCAGGAGAATTGATAATGCATTTGCAAAGACAGCGATGGGGCGATGCTGCAGCCCTCAGGGAGATTTGGGGCATTCAGTTTTGCCATGATTGTTTTGTGAAATATCAGGCAACTTTAGGGCAGCACGGTAGCATGGTGGTTAGCATAAATGCTTCACAGCTCCAGGGTCCCAGGTTCGGTTCCCGGCTGGGTCACTGTCTGTGCGGAGTCTGCACGTCCTCCCCGTGTGTGCGTGGGTTTCCTCCGGGTGCTCCGGTTTCCTCCCACAGTCCAAAGATGTGCGGGTTAGGTGGATTGGCCATGATAAATTGTCCGTAGTGTCCTAAAAAGTAAGGTTAAGGGGGGGGTTGTTGGGTTACGGGTATAGGGTGGGTTTGAGTAGGGTGATCATTGCTCGGCACAACATCGAGGGCCGAAGGGCCTGTTCTGTGCGGTACTGTTCTATGTTCTATGTTTTTAATGATTGAGGTTTGTGATCACAGGGTGGATTTTGAATCCAAGAAGTGCCAGTGTCAGAGGGATGGTAGATTAATGACAATGTGCAATTACTGCAAGGATAATTTGGCCGACAAAAATGTGACTAAAAGGCTGTGCAAGCTTGTGGACAAGTGACAGACTTGTGGTATTGATTCGTGAGGAAGTAAGTGGTTTATGCTGTTGGGATGACCCGGGGACGTAAAATTAGCCTAACAGTGTTAGAGACTGTATCACTGCAATGATGCCGTGCCATAGGATAGATCATATCCCCAATTCGCTCAGACAACGGAAAAATGAATGTTTGGGTGTGGTGTCAGGATGCCAGTGAACCGAAACCTGTTAGCAGCGTCAATAGGACAGATGAATCAGTGAAAATATTATGTTCGGAACTTATCCTGTCACAATCAGAATTAACAACATTGAAGTAGATGCAGTAGCAATATCCAAAATGTATCAGGGAAAGTTTCGACCTGATTGAATCACTGAGTTAGAAAAAGAGGAATGGTGGCAATGGAAATCCGGAAGTCCTGGAGATGGTACTTCTGGACTATCCAAGCAAGGATAGGGAGATACAAATCAAGAAATAGGGCCCTCTCCGCCTTTGAACTGTTCATTTCAGTTTCAGATGGAGCAACAATAATACAGATGAAGAACCTGAACAACACTCTGGTGAAGAATGTTTCAGTATGGGAAAAAACTAATGATACAATTGGCTACATGTTTGAGGGAATTAAATGATAGAGCCCGGATGAAAAACCTTACAGGTGCAAGTGAAACGCTGCTTAACCTGGAATGAGTGTTTTGGGCCGGGAATGTTAAGCATGGAAGAGGTAAAGGGGCAGGTGTTACGCCTTCTGCGATTGCATGGGAATGTGCCATGGGTGATAGGAGAGGTACTGGGTATGGTGGAGGAGTGGACTAGATTGTCTCGGAGGGAACGGTCTCTGCGGAATGCTGACAGAGGGAGTGAAGGGAAGATGTGTTTGGTGGTGGCATCACACTGGATTTGGCAAAAATGGCGGAGGATTATGCTTTGCATACGGAAGCTGGTGGGATGAAATATGAGAACGAGGGGGACTCGATCCTTGTTCTGGGAGGAAGTGGTCATACCCAGTGGTCTTGCATTGTCGCGCGGATGAACGGACACCGAGCGACAATCGCCAGGCAGGAATGTTCCCTTCCAGTCGGGAAACACGTCAGCAGTCAAGGGCATTCAGCCTCTGATCTCTGGGTAAGCGTTCTCCAAGGCGGCCTTCAGGACGCGCGACAACGCAGAATCGCCGAGCAGTAACTTATCGCCAAGTTCGGCACACATGAGTACGGTCTCAACCGGGACCTTAGATTCATGTCTTTTTTCTTCCAAAAAAATATACTTTATTCATAAAATCTCGAATAAACATTACAGATCATTTCAAATTGTCTTGACTGTACATTTCCATCAAAGTTACACATTCACTTGTCTTTCTTCCATTCAATTGGGATGACATTACACACATATCCTACTTTACATTACAATTCTTTCTTAAATATTTACATTGTCATGTTTCTTTTATACATTGGAGTATTGAAGAGGGGTTTTACACTGTTACCAGCCCCTCGGTGTACATTTGTTGGAAGACCTTACACAGTGGCCTTTCCCCATTGCGCCTTGGCGGCAGCTGCCCCAAGCTTGAGTGCGTCCCTCAGCACATAGTCCTGGACCTTGGAAAGTTCATGTCGCATTACATTATCCTCCACCATCTGGCCTGGGCTTGCAAAATCCTACCAACTGTCCTGGCTTGAGATAATTCACACCTCTTTAACCTGGGGCTACGCTTATATCTGGATCTGTAAAGACTTAATTACCTGGCATGAAAATGTCACACACTTAATTTGCATTTCTGAGCGATGTGACTGACTAATACTAAAGAGTGGTTAATAGAGGTGCTGGATCTGGAATGTGTAGCCAAGAGCCAAAGTGGGAGGATCATTGCTGCCATGGAGCTGTAGGATACACGACCTAAAGGCCTCTGGCAATTTGATCGTACTCCAGAACACTTCAATGCTATATTTAGACTTTATAATGGTGCTGATGATGATTTCTGGTGTTTGTCCCACCCCATTTCTAGGGTCGACTGAAATATTTAGGAATTGGGTGGCACGGCGGCGTAGTGGTTAGCACTGCTGCCTCATGGAGCCGAGGACCCTGGTCCCGGGTCACTGTCCAGGTGGCGTTTGCACATTCACTCTGTATCTGCGTGGGTCTCTCCCCCACAATCCAAAGATGTACATGGTATGTCGGCTGGCCACACTAAATTGACCCTTAATTGAAAAAAAAAAGAATTGGGTACATTATTTTTTATTATTATAAATTGTTTGTACTGTCATAGCTCAAGAGTTTATAAAACTGGAAGGCGAAATGAAGCTGGAATCTATTTCTGAATTTAACTGTATCCATATCCATATGCGAAGTGTTAGAGGCACAAAACCTTTGCTGGAACAACGGTCTGGTTCTTTATAGCTTGGAAGATATTTTTGTAATTTATTTGAAAGCTGTGAGAAGCTGTGAGACCTGAGCTAGAATTTTGATCACGTGTTGACTTGTCTTCTTTCGAAATACAAATAAATGAACTCCATCCAGAGGCTTTGTGTTTATTTTTATGTTTAAAAGTATTTAATGTATTCTGTTACAATTTGTAGAACAACAATATTTGTATTGCTGGATGTGAATTTATATATTGGACATCATTTAAATTGGAATTGTTTAGTTGATATCAGTTACAGTTTCAAGCACTCAGGAAACTGTGAGGCCAGACAATAGGGGCCAGTCTTTGCCAAAATAAGCAATTGTGTGAGCGAATACATAGGGACTATTTTTTTTTTTTAATAAACAATTATATTGAGGTAGTTTTTGGCTTTATAAACAGTTACAGACATCATCAGAAAGGAAGCAAAAAAGGCAAAAATGTGCAAACATCCACGTACTTTCAATACTTCCATCGTACCGTATTGCACAAGCCCGCTCCCCTCCCACCCGTACTACCCGCCATATTTTCCCTCCTACTCTACTCTTACACACCCCCCCCCCCCCCCCCCCCCCACCCCCCTGCTGACTCTCACTCTCCCGCAAAGAAGTCAATAAATGGTTGCCACCTTCGGGTGAACCCCTGCACAGATCCCCTCAAGGCGAACTTAATTTTTTCCATCCCCAGGAAACTTGACATGTCCGCAAGCCACCACTCAGTCTTCGGGGGCTTTGAGTCCCTCCACGCCAATAATATTCGTCGCCGGGCTATCAGGGAAGCAAAGGCCAGCACATCGGCCGCTTTCTCCCCCTGGACGCCCGGGTCTTCCGAAACCCCAAAAATTGCCACCCCTGGACTCATCACCACCCTTGTTTTTAGCACCTGGGACATGACCCCCGCAAATCCCTCCCAGTACCCCCTCAGCTCAGGGCATGCCCAAAACATTTGCACATGGTTCGCTGGTCCTCCCGCGCACCTAGCGAATTTGTCCTCTATCCCGAAAAATTTGCTCATCCGAGCCACCGTCATATGGGCCCGGTGAACGACCTTAAATTGGATCAGCCCGAGCCTAGCACATGTCGTGGTCGAGTTTACCCTACTCAGGGCCTCTGCCCACAGCCCATCCTCCATTTCCCCGCCTAGCTCCTCCTCCCATTTAAGTTTCAGTTCCTCTGTCTGGGACCCTTCCTCCCTCATGAGCACCTCATAAATACCCGAGACTCTACCCTCCCCTTCGTCCCTCCCAGAGACTATTCTGTCTAGGATCCCCATTGGCGGGAGGCGCGGGAAAGATGGGACCTGTCTACGAACAAAGTCCCGCAACTGTAGGTATCTAAAATCATTTCCCCTTACCAACCCAAATTTCTCCTCCAAGCTCCTCAAACTCGCGAAGCTCCCTTCCAGGAACATATCACCCACCCTTCCCGCCCCTGCTCGCCGCCATACTCGGAACCCCCCATCCATACTGCCGGGGGCAAACCGATGGTTGTCGCAGATTGGCGCACAGACAGACGCCCCCATCTCCCCCACATGCCTCCTCCACTGGCCCCATATCCGCAGGGTCGCCACCACTACCGGGCTGGTGGTGTACTTGGCCGGCGGCAGCGGTAGAGGAGCCGTGACCAGGGCTTCCAAACTGGAGCCCCTGCACGAAGCCGCCTCCATCCGCTCCCAAATAGACCCCGTACCCACCATCCACTTCCTTATCATAGCGATGTTGGCCGCCCAGTAATAATTGACCAGACTCGGCAACGCCAGCCCCCCCTCGCTGCGGTTCCTCTCCAACATCGCCTTCTTCACCCGCGGAGACTTTCCCGCCCAGACAAAGCTCATGATCAGCCCGTTAACTCTTTTGAAGAAGGACTGTGGGATAAAGATCGGGAGGCACTGAAAAATAAACAAAAATCGAGGGAGGATTGTCATCTTTACAGTCTGCACCCTCCCTGCCAGCGACAGCGGGAGTGCATCCCATCTCCGAAACTCTCCCTTCATTTGCTCCACCACCCTGGCCAAATTTAACTTATGCAGCCTGCCCCAGTCTCGTGCCACCTGGATTCCCAAATACCGGAAATTTTCCTCAACTAACCTAAACGGTAGCTCTCTCAATCTGTTCTCCTGGCCCCTTGCCTGTACCACAAACATTTCACTCTTGACCGTATTTAATTTGTATCCTGAGAACTGGCCGAACTCCCTCAGCATTCCCAGTATAGTTCCCATCCCGGCCACTGGGTCCGACACGTACAGGAGCAGGTCGTCTGCATAAAGAGAAACCCTGTGTTCAACCCCGCCCCTCACCATCCCCTTCCAACCCTCTGCGGCTCTCAGCGCAATCGCCAGCGGCTCTATGGCCAGCGCAAACAGCAGCGGGGAGAGCGGGCAGCCCTGCCTGGTCCCTCGGTACAACCTAAAGTACTCCGACACTTCTCTGTTGGTCCTGACGCTGGCCCTCGGGGCCTCATATAATAATTTGATCCAATCCACCAATCCCTCCCCGAACCCAAACCGTCCGAGCACCTCCCATAGATATTCCCACTCCACCCGGTCAAAGGCCTTCTCGGCGTCCATAGCCACCACTACCTCCACCTCTCTACCCGCCGGGGGCATCATTATCACATTGAGCAATCTCCTCAGATTGGCCGCCAGCTGCCTACCTTTCACGAACCCCGTTTGATCGTCCCCAATCACCTCCGGTACACAGTCCTCCATTCTACCCGCCAGTACCTTTGCCAGGAGCTTGGCATCTACATTAATCAGGGAGATTGGCCTGTAGGACCCGCACACCTCCGGGTCTTTACCCCGCTTTAATATCAGAGATATGGTGGCTTGTGACATCGTCGGCGGCAGGGTCCCTCTGTCCCTTGCCTCATTGAAAACCCTCGCCAAGACCGGACCCACCAGCTCCGAGAACGTCCTATAAAACTCTACTGGATATCCATCCGGCCCCGGGGACTTCCCCGACTGCATGGCCTTTAAACCCCCCAATACCTCCTCTACTCTAATCGGGGCCCCCAGCTCTTCCACCCGCCCCCCCCACAACTGTTGGGACTGTTAACCCATCCAGAAACCTTTTCATCCCCTCCGGTTCTTCTGGCGGCTCCGAAGTATACAGCTTACGATAGAAGTCCCGGAATACCCTATTCAATTCTGCCGGATCCTCCACTTTGTGCCCCCCCTCATCCCTCACTCTACCTATTTCCCTGGCCGCCTCCCTCCTCCTGAGTTGCTGCGCTAACCGTCTGCTAGCCTTTTCCCCATACTCGTACACCACTCCCCTCGCCTTCCTAAGCTGTTCCACTGCCCTGCTCGTGGATAGTGCCCCCAGTTCCGCCTGTAGCCTCTGCCTCTCCCTGAGTAAAACCTCCCCCGGGGACTCCGCGTGCTCTTCATCTATCCGGCCCATTTCCCTGACCAATCTATCCATCTCTGCCCGGTCTGCCTTGGCTCTGTGGGCCCCAATTGAAATCAGCTCCCCCCGCACTACTGCCTTTAGCGCCTCCCACACGGTCGCCGCTGAGACCTCCCCAGTGTCATTCACCTGCAGGTAATTTTTTATACATTTCCGAAGCCTCTCGCAGATCCCCTCCTCCGACAGCAGTCCCACATCTAGCCTCCATTGCGGGCGTTGATAACTCGCTCCCCCAAACTGCAGGTCCACCCAATGCGGGGCATGGTCTGAAATGGTAATTGCTGAGTATTCCGTGTTCTTTACCTCCCCCCTACAGTCCCTGCTTAGCACAAAGAAATCTATCCTGGAATATACTTTGTGGACGTGCGAGTAAAACGAGTAGCCCCTTCCTGTTGGCTGTCCCTCTCTCCAGGGGTCCACTGCCCCCATTTGCTCCATAAACCCTTTCAGCTCCCTTGCCATTGCTGAGAGTCTACCCATTCTGGGACACGACCGATCCAAAGTCGGGTCAAGGACCATGTTAAAGTCCCCTCCCATTATTAGCCTGCGAGAATCCAAGTCCGGGATCTTCCCCAGCACTCTTTAATGAAGTCCACGTCATCCCAGTTCGGGGCATATATATTCACCAGCACCACTCTTCTCCCCTCCAGCCTGCCCCGTACCATCAGGTATCTGCCCCCCCTGTCTGCGGATATGCCCTCTGCCTCAAATTGCACGCGCTTGTTGATCATGATTGCCACCCCTCTGGACTTCGAGTCCAAGTCCGAGTGGAAGACCTGGCTAATCCAGCCCTTCCTTAGCCTGGTCTGGTCTGACACTTTCAGATGTGTCTCCTGCAACATAATTACGTCCGCCCTCAGGGCCCGCAAGTGCGCGAACACCCGCGCCCTCTTAACCGGCCCATTCAGTCCCTTGACGTTCCAGGTGATCAGCCTGGTCGGGGGGCACATCCCACACCCCCCACCCCGCCGGTCAGCCATAGCCTTTCTCGGGCCGGCCCCTGACCCATGCGTCGCGCCCTTCCTGGCCCGCCCTATAGCTGCCTCCACCCTCGACCTCCTTTCCAGTGCCTATTTCAAGTCCCTCTCCCGTCAGCAGAACAACCCCCCCCTCCCCTAACCCCATCCCCCGATACCCCCACCCGTGCCACCTACTGGCTGTAGCTTCCCCCCCCATCTGACTTCCTTGACTAGCCAATCTGCTAGCCCGGTGACTCAACACTCCGGCGCCTTCCTGTCCCATTCCCCTTGTTTCCCCGCCCTCCTCCCCACCCACTGGGGCAAGCCGGCTCCAGTGTCTTCCGCGAGCTGCACAAAAAGCCCAAACAGAAAAAAAAAAGGGAAAAAACATAGAAAAAAGAGAAAAAGCACATAAATGTCCATGAACAAAGGAAAGAGTCTCAAATGTTCCGCTTGGCCCCATTGGCCCAGCAAACCGTTGAGCAGCAGTCCAGGCACATTCGGCGTTCCTCCCCACAGAAATCCTCGGGCCCTAACTCGCGTCCTTGGGGCCTCCTTTCGGGACCAGCCCCAGGTCCCTCACAAAATCCATCGCTTCTTCGGGCTCGGAAAAGTAGTGGTGTTGACCCTGGTGCGTGACCCATAGCCGAGCTGGGAACAGCAGACCAAACTTCACGTGCTTCTTGAACAGCACCTCCTTGACATTCTTAAAGGCTGCTCGCCGCCGAGCCACCTCCTGGCTTAGGTCCTGATAGATGCGGAGAACACTGTTATTCCACGTGCTGCTCCTGGCGCTCTTTGCCCACTGCAGCACCCGCTCCTTGTCCACGAACCTGTGGAACCTAATCACCATCGGGCGGGGGGGTCCGCCCAGCCGCCCCTGCCTTGCCTGCACCCTGTGTGCCCCCTCCAGCTCCAGCGGTCGCGGAAAGGCTTCGGCCCCCATCAGCTGCTTCAGCAGGTCTGCTACAAACGCTGCAGCATCAGCTCCCTCCGCCCCCTCCGGGAGGCCGACCATCCTCAGATTGTTCCTGCGGACTCTATTCTCCAGCTCCTCCACTCTGTCCAGCAGTCTTCTCTGCCGCTCTTTCAGGCCGTCAACTTCTAGCGCTGCGACCGTCTGCGCATCCGCCTACTCCTCCACCGCCTCTCCCAGCTCCTTAACTTTAACATCCTGGACGTCCAGCCTCTGGTTCAGCTGATCCACCGCTTTCTGGATTGGGTCCAAGCTGTCCCGCTTCAGCGCTTCAAAACTGGACTTCATTACCTGAAGCATGTTATTCAGCGCCTGCTGGATTGCTGAGTCCGGGTATAGGGACTATTTTTAATCAACCTAAAACGGCTGTCGGATTTGATGCTGCACTGCCCTCGGACCATTTGGGCCTGATAGAATTAAAGTTCAGGAACCTGGGCCGGGATTCTCCGACACTCCGCTGGGTCGGAGAATCTCCCGGAGGAGCACGAATCCCTCCCCGACGCGGCTGCCCTATTCTCCCGCGCCGTTTTTCGGGTGGCGGCGGGATTCCCGCCACGCCGGTCAGGGCCGTTAACAGCGCCCCCCCCCCCCCCCCGGCGATTCTCCGGGTCCCGATGGGCCGAGCGGCCGTCCAGTTTTGCCCAGTTCCACCGACGTGAATTACTCACCTCATACACGGTGGGACCTGGCAGGTAAGTGTGCGGGGCGGTCTTCGGGGGAACGTGGGGGGATCCGACCCTGGGGGAAAGCCCCACGGTGACCTGGCCTGCGATCGGGGCCGACCGATCTGCGGACGGTCTTGTTCCGTGGGGGACTTCTTTCATTCGTGCCAGGCCCCTGTGGGGCTCCGCCATATTGCCCGGGGACCGGAGCACAGAAGAGAGCCCCAGCGCATGCGTAGAAATACGCTGGCCGATCCGCGCACGCGCCAACTTGCACCAGCCCTTCAGCACCGCCTGGAGCGCGCCAACCCCTCCAACATCTACCTAGCCCCCTAGAAAGGTGAGAATTCCTCACCTTGGGGAGCCATTGATGCCGGAGTGGTAGCCGTCGGTTTTCATGGCGGCGTGGGGACATAGCCCCATTTTCAGAGAATCCCGCCCCTGATGTTTGTTTGTGCTTCCGTTCCTACAGTGACATCCAACAAGTTATGTTTCCTATTGAAAATACTGAACAATTGTATAACAATGTTTTGATGAGAGTCCGAGATGAAGAATCTTTATAATGAACTACTCAATCCGAAAGTTCTTGGAAATTGACCTGGTCTTTTTTTTATAAATTTAGATTACCCAATTATTTTTTCCAATTAAGGGGCAATTTAGCGTGGCCAATCCACCTACTCTGCACATTTTTGGGTTGTGGGGGCGAAACCCACGCAGACACGGGGAGAATGTGAAAACTCCACACAGACAGTGACCCAGAGCCGGGATCGAACCTGGGACCTCAGCGCCGTGAGGCGGTTGTGCTAACCACTAGGCCACCGTGCTGCTCTTCTTTTGAGAGAATTATGACAAGCCCCTGTGTGATAATGTCCATCAACGCAGTGGAACTAGACATCTTGCATGAAATGATCTTGCTCATGTAATGTTGAGCTGCGGCTAAGTGACCACCATTTAGCAATTATTTGCATATAATTTGTGTTTCTATGAATAAAGTCTGGAAGCTGAATCCTTTCATTCTACTCGATCTTTGGTAGCACCGTGGTTAGCACAGTTGCTTCACAGTCCCAGGGTTCCAAGTTCGATTCCCGCTTGGGTCACTGTCTGTGGGATGTCTGCACGTTCTCCCCGTGTCTGTGTTAGTTTCCTCCGGGCGCTCCGGTTTCCTCCCCCAAGACTCGAAAGATGTGCCGTTAGGTGATTTCGACATTCTGAATTCTCCCTCAGTGTCTCTGAACAGGTGCCGAAATGTGGTGTCTAGGGGCTTTTCACAGGAACTTCATTGCAGCGTTACTGTAAGCGTACTTGTGACAATTAAGATTATTCTTATTGTTATGGGCCAGGGTTTAGAGAACCCCAAAGTGTATCATGGAGTTCATCTGACCCACAACTTTTCCTAGATTGCGTTATGGGGAGCACATGGCCCACTCTCTATGTGTGGTAGAGCAGAAATGGAAAAGTATTTTTTATAGCAAAACATTTATTCTATGAACTCAAGTTAACCTTTTTAAAACACACAGTGAACATTTTAGCAACCATTAATTCAAATACAACCCCAAAGAATACAACACTAAGTAATCCTTAATAACTTCCCAAACAACATCTAGAAGACAGAAGAAACACCTTTTAACAGAAGCACATCAGGTTTACGTTCACTACTGAGAACATTTTTAATTCTGAATTCACCAAATGATCAAGAGATAGTCTTTTCATGGCAGAGAGATCAACAGTGCACCTACTCTGTCTGGCTTCAGCTCCAACACTGAAAACAAAACTAAAACACACCCAGCAAACAGCCTAAAATGAAAGTAAAAAGCTGACAGACAGCCCAGCTCCACCCACACTCTGACATCACTAATAAACACCCCTTCTTCAAGGTACTCTCACATGACATTATTATGGAGTTCAGTAGCTGATGAACATTTAAAAAGCATTTTGATGAGCATTTGAAACTCCATAGCATGGAAAACTGCAGGCCGAGTGTTGGAAAATGGGGTTAGAATACATTGGCACTTGATGGCAGGAGTAGACACAATGGGACAAAGGGCCTCGTTCTGTGATGTATGACTAGATAAAATGGTATTCAGAGAGTTTGTCTTTGCACAAATCCTAATTCGACGCAGATTCCACTGATGTTTGAAAGGAAGCGATTTGAAATTGAGTAGAAGGTTTTGCAGCTTTTGGCATTTGAGTCAAATGATTGTTGTGGACATTAACCGTGACACTATAGTGCCTGGAATGCGATATTAAATACAATCAGGTGCCCAGCTCTTAACTGGTGCTTCTCCGATTAATAGTGCTGCCGCGGAGAGCTGCCGGAATACTCTGGCCGTTGAGATTCCTTTTCCTGCCGGCAGCACACCACCGCCCGTGGGTTTCCCGGCATCTTGGAGCGGTTACAACGGGAAATCCCATTGACATTCGGCTGGAAGATTGAATCCCGCTGCCAGCGAATGGTGTTCAGCTGCGAAACACACGGCTGGTAGACCGGAGAATCACCGGTGTTTGAAAACAAGGACAGCAACTAGACATTGCCGTGGAGTGGAGTGAAATGATTGGACAAATGTTACCCACATAACTCTTGTTATGGGCCAGGGTTTAGAGAACCCCAAAGTGTATCATGGAGTTCACCTGACCCACAACTTTTAATAGATTGTGGTATGGGGAGCACACGGCCCACTCTACAGATGTGGTACAGCAGAAATGGAAAAGTATTTTTTAAAGCAAAACAATGTTTATTCTCTGAACTCAAGTTAACCTTTTTAAAACATACAGTGAAACATCTTAGCAACCATTAATTCAAACACAACCACCAAAGACTACAACACTAAGTAATCCTTTAAGCTTTCCGTTAAACATCCATAAGACTTAAAACACCTTTGACCAGAAGCACATCAGGTTAAAGTCACTACTATTAGTTTTAAATCACCAGGATCGATTTACAGTTTTAGATTACAGAGAGAGATTCATACATCTTCTGGCTGTGACTGCAGCCAACCAGCTCTGAAAACGAAACTAAAACACACTCTGCAGCAACAGCCTAAAACGAAAGTAAAAAGCTGACAGACAGCCCAGCTCCACCCACTCTCTGACATGACTGCAACTAATAAGCACCCATTTCTTAAAGGTACTCTCAATACAGATATTTATATACACACCCATTTATAAACACCCACTTCTTCAAGGTACTCTCACATGACACACTTAGCAGAAAGGAAGGTGTGTGGGAATGCGGGGTCCACACCACCTGAGTCCTGGGTCCCGGGTAGTTTGTGGGATCAGTATACAATAAACTAAAGCATCATTCCACTGAGCCTGGGGTTACGTGGGTTTAGGGTGAGGATATCTCCACAGAGAAGGAGGATTACACAATGTGCAAAACGTCAATCAGCAATGTCTGCCAAAGATCAGCTTCGACCCTTTGTTTTATGTGACCATAAAAACACATCAGTTATGCTGAGAAGCTCATTTTAACCAAGATCATAAAACAATTACAGGAGATACACTGAAACCTTTTCCTGTATCTGCGTTATTGTTATGTTGTACTTTACACATACCTTTGTCCAATCATTTTATTAATGGAATATGTGGAACATGAAGCTGAAAGGTGAAACTGGTATAAGACGTATGAGTGAATCTCTGGACACAGCTCATACTGGAACTGCGTCGTACTAAAAGTGTATTGTGGTGCAATGGTAAAGGGTTGAAGATGAGAAGGCAAATAGTTATTTTTATTGATGCCCTTATTCCAATGCTATGCTGAAACATAGTTCGGCACATCAGTGTATCAGGTATTTTAAAAATAAATTTAGAATACCCAATAAATTTTATCCAATTAAGGGCCAATTTAGCGTGGCCAATCCACCTACCCAGCACAGCTTTGGGTTATGGGGGCGAAACCCACGGAGAATGTGCAAACTCCACACGGACAGTGACCCAGAGCCGGGATCGAACCTGGGACCTCGGCGCCGTGAGGCAGCAGTGCCAACCACTGTGGCACCGTGCTGCCCTCTAGATTGTTTTTATAAATACATTATTCTGCATATTTGATTCGATTCAACATCAAGAAAAATATGAATTCCCTCACTCTTGTTTCTCGTGGATTGAAAGATACATTTTCTCCTTGAGTATATTGCCCAGGACTGTAATTATGACAAACCTCCCAGTGATGGCACCAGAGTTCAGCTCCGGGAACTTATCCAATTTGCGAACAGTAATTAGTTTTCTGTTTCGACTTCTGAAGAAGCTGAACATCTGAAACAGGAGGATGAGAGTTAAACTTTCTTAAGGCTCTCTTGAAAATGGGTTTCTTTTCTTTAAAGTTCCCCTATCTAACCCAGAAATTACCCTCTCACGCAGCACTGACTCTCCCCCCTCAGCAATGACTCTCGACCCCAGAAATGGCATTCTGGCCCAACAGTGACTCTTCCCCCACAGTGACCATGTCTATCTCCACCCCCCACCCCCCCCCATCCCAGCACCACCCCCTCCCACCCCCAGCACTGACCCCCTGTTTCCCCCCCAGCACTGACCCTCCCTTCCCCCCAGCACTGACCCTCCCTCCCCCCAGCACTGACCACCTCCCACCCCCAGCACTGACCCTCCCTCAGCACTGACCCCCCTCAGCACTGACCCTCCCTCAGCACTGACCCTCCTCAGCACTGACCTCCCTCAGCACTGACCCACCCTCAGCACTGACCCTCCTCAGCACTGACCCTCCCTCAGCACTGACCCACCCTCAGCACTGACCCTCCCTCAGCACTGACCCCCCTCAGCACTGACCCTCCCTCAGCACTGACCCTCCATCAGCACTGACCCTCCCTCAGCACTGACCCTCCCTCAGCACTGACCCACCCTCAGCACTGACCCTCCCTCAGCACTGACCCTCCCTCAGCACTGACCCTCCCTCAGCACTGACCCTCCCTCAGCACTGACCCTCCTCAGCACTGACCCTCCCTCAGCACTGACCCTCCCTCAGCACTGACCCTCCCTCAGCACTGACCCTCCCTCAGCACTGACCCTCCCTCAGCACTGACCCACCCTCAGCACTGACCCACCCTCAGCACTGATCCTCCCTCAGCACTGACCTCTCTCCCCCCAGCACTGCCCCTCCCTCCCCCAGCACTGACCCTCCCTCCCCCCAGCACTGACCCCCTCCCACCCCCAGCACTGACCCTTTCTCCCCCCCAGCACTGACCCTCTCTCCCCCCAGCACTGACCCTCTCTCCCCCCAGCACTGACCCTCCCTCCCCCCTGCACTGACCCCCTCCCACCCCCAGCACTGACCCCCTGTTTCCCCCCCAGCACTGACCCTCCCTCCCCCCAGCACTGACCCCCTCCCACCCCCAGCACTGACCCCCTGTTTCCCCCCCAGCACTGACCCTCCCTCCCCCAGCACTGACCCTCTCTCCCCCCAGCACTGACCCCCTGTTTCCCCCCCCAGCACTGACCCTCCCTCCCCCCAGCACTGACCCTCTCTCCCCCCCAGCACTGACCCTCTCTCCCCCGCAGCACTGACCCTCCCCCCAGCACTGACCCCCTCCCACCCCCAGCACTGACCCTCCCTCCCCCCAGCACTGACCCTCTCTCCCCCCCAGCACTGCCCCTCTCTCTCCCCCAGCCTGACCCTCCCTCCCCCAGCACTGACCCCCTGTTTCCCCCCCAGCACTGACCCTCCCTCCCCCCAGCAATGACCCTCTCTCCCCCCAGCACTGACCCTCTCTCCCCCCAGCACTGACCCTCCCTCCCCCCAGCACTGATCCTCCCTCCCCCCAGCACTGACCCTCTCTCCCCCAGCACTGCCCCTCCATCCCCCCAGCACTGACCCTCCCTCCCCCCAGCACTGACCCTCCCTCCCCCCAGCACTGACCCCTCCCACCCCCAGCACTGACCCTTTCTCCCCCCCAGCACTGACCCTCACTCCCCCCCAGCACTGACCCTCTCTCCCCCAGCACTGACCCTCCCTCCCCCCAGCACTGACCCCCTCCCACCCCCAGCACGACCCCCCTGTTTCCCCCCCAGCACTGACCCTCCCTCCCCCCACACTGACCCCCTCCACACCCCCTCCACCCCCAGCACTGACCCCCTGTCCCTCAGCACTGACCCTCCCTCAGCACTGACCCTCCCTCAGCACTGACCCTCCCTCAGCACTGACCCTCCTCAGCACTGACCCTCCCTCAGCACTGACCCACCCTCAGCACTGACCCTCCCTCAGCACTGACCCTCCCTCAGCACTGACCCTCCCTCAGCACTGACCCACCCTCAGCACTGACCCTCCCTCAGCACTGACCCTCCCTCAGCACTGACCCTCCCTCAGCACTGACCCTCCCTCAGCACTGACCCTCCTCAGCACTGACCCTCCCTCAGCACTGACCCTCCCTCAGCACTGATCCCTCCTCAGCACTGACCCTCCCTCAGCACTGACCCTCCCTCAGCACTGACCCTCCCTCAGCACTGACCCTCCCTCAGCACCGACCCTCCCTCAGCACCGACCCTCCCTCAGCACTGACCCTCCCTCAGCACCGACCCTCCCTCAGCGATGACCCTCCCTCAGCCATGACCCTCCCCTCAGCAACTGACCCTCTCACCCCCCCAGCACTGACCCCATCTCACCCCCAACACTGACCCCCTGTTCAACCCCCAGCACTGACCCTCCCTCCCCCCAACACTGACCCTCCCTCCCCTCAGCACTGACCCCCTGTTTCCCCCCCAGCACTGACCCTCCCTCCCCCCAACACTGGCCCCCTGTTCAACCCCCAGCACCAACCTTCTCTCCCCCCCAGTACTGACCCTCTCTCTCCCCCAGCACTGACCCTCCCACCCCCCTGACCCCCTGTTTCCCCCCCAGCACTGACCCTCCCTCCCCCCACTGACCCCCTCCCACCCCCAGCACTGACCCCCTGTTTCCCCCCCAGCACTGACCCTCCCTCCCCCAGCACTGACCCTCTCTCCCCCCAGCACTGACCCCCTGTTTCCCCCCCCAGCACTGACCCTCCCTCCCCCCAGCACTGACCCTCTCCCCCCCCAGCACTGACCCTCTCTCCCCCCCAGCACTGACCCTCTCTCCCCCCCAGCACTGACCCCCTCCCACCCCCAGCACTGACCCTCCCTCCCCCCAGCACTGACCCTCTCTCCCCCCCAGCACTGCCCCTCTCTCCCCCAGCACTGACCCTCCCTCCCCCATCACTGACCCCCTGTTTCCCCCCCCACCTGACCCTCCCTCCCCCCACACTGACCCTCTCTCCCCCCAGCACTGACCCTCCCTCCCCCCAGCACTGATCCTCCCTCCCCCCAGCACTGACCCTCTCTCCCCCGCACTGCCCCTCCATCCCCCCAGCACTGACCCTCCCTCCCCCCAGCACTGACCCTCCCTCCCCCCAGCACTGACCCCCTCCCACCTCCAGCACTGACCCTTTCTCCCCCCCAGCACTGACCCTCACTCCCCCCCAGCACTGACCCTCTCTCCCCCAGCACTGACCCTCCCTCCCCCCAGCACTGACCCCCTCCCCCCCCCAGCACTGACCCCCTGTTTCCCCCCCAGCACTGACCCTCCCTCCCCCCAGCACTGACCCCCTCCCACCCCCAGCACTGACCCTCCCTCAGCACTGACCCTCCCTCAGCACTGACCCTCCCTCAGCACTGACCACTCCCTCAGCACTGACCCATCCTCAGCACTGACCCACCCTCAGCACTGACCCTCCCTCAGCACTGACCCTCCCTCAGCACTGACCCTCCCTCAGCACTGACCCTCCCTCAGCACTGACCCTCCCTCAGCACTGACCCTCCCTCAGCACTGACCCTCCCTCAGCACTGACCCTACCCTCAGCACTGACCCTCCCTCAGCACTGACCCTCCCTCAGCACTGACCCTCCCTCAGCACTGCCCTCCCTCAGCACTGACCCTCCCTCAGCACTGACCCTCCCTCAGCACTGACCCACCCTCAGCACTGACCCACCCTCAGCACTGACCCTCCCTCAGCACTGCCCTACCTCAGCACTGACCCCCTCAGCACTGACCCTCCCTCAGCACTGACCCTCCCTCAGCACTGACCCTCCCTCAGCACTGACCCTCCCCCAGCACTGACCCTCCCTCCCCCAGCACTGACCCTCCCTCCCCCCAGCACTGACCCTCCCTCCCCCCAGCACTGCCCCTCTCTCCGCCCAGCACTGACCCCCTGTTCAACCCCCAGCACTGACCCCCTCCCACCCCCAGCACTGACCCCCTGTTTCCCCCCCAGCACTGACCCCCTGTTCAACCCCCAGCAATGACCCCCTCCCACCCCCAGCACTGACCCCCCGTTTCCCCCAGCACTGACCGTCCCTCCCCCCAGCACTGACCCTCTCCCCGCCCCGCACCTGACCCCCTGTTCACCCCCAGCACTGACCCTCTCACCCCCCCAGCACTGACCCCATCTCACCCCCAACACTGACCCCCTGTTCAACCCCCAGCACTGACCCCCCTCCCCCCAACACTGACCCCCCTCCCCTCAGCACTGACCCCCTGTTTCCCTCCCAGCACTGACCCTCCCTCCCCCCAACACTGACCCCTTATTCAACCCCCAGCACCAACCTTCTCTCCCCCCCAGTACTGACCCTCTCTCTCCCCCAGCACTGACCCTCCCACCCCCAGCACTGACCCCCTGTTTCCCCCCCCACTGACCCTCCCTCCCCCCAGCACTGACCCCCTCCCACCCCCAGCACTGACCCCCTGTTTCCCCCCAGCACTGACCCTCCCTCCCCCAGCACTGACCCTCTCTCCCCCCAGCACTGACCCCCTGTTTCCCCCCCAGCACTGACCCTCCCTCCCCCCAGCACTGACCCTCTCTCCTCCCCCCAGCACTGACCCTCTCTCTCCCCCCCAGCACTGACCCTCCCCCAGCACTGACCCCCTCCCACCCCAGCACTGACCCTCCCTCCCCCCAGCACTGACCCTCTCCCCCCCCCCAGCACTGCCCCTCTCTCCCCCAGCACTGACCCTCCCTCCCCCAGCACTGACCCCCTGTTTCCCCCCCAGCACTGACCCTCCCTCCCCCCAGCACTGACCCTCTCTCCCCCCAGCACTGACCCTCCCTCCCCCCAGCACTGATCCTCCCTCCCTCAGCACTGACCCTCCCTCAGCACTGACCCTCCCTCAGCACTGACCCTCCCTCAGCACTGACCCTCCCTCAGCACTGACCCTCCCTCAGCACTGACCCTCCCATCAGCACTGACCCTCCCTCAGCACTGACCCTCCCTCAGCACTGACCCTCCCTCAGCACTGACCCTCCCTCAGCACTGACCCTCCCTCAGCACTGACCCTCCCTCAGCACTGACCCTCCCTCAGCACTGACCCTCCCTCAGCACTGACCCTCCCTCAGCACTGACCCTCCCTCAGCACTGACCCTCCCTCAGCACTGACCCCCTCAGCACTGATCCTCCCTCAGCACTGACCCTCCCTCAGCACTGACCCTCCCTCAGCACGGACCTCCCTCAGCACTGACCCACCCTCAGCACTGACCCTCCCTCAGCACTGACCCTCCCTCAGCACTGACCCTCCCTCAGCACTGACCCTCCCTCAGCACTGACCCTCCCTCCCCCCAGCACTGACCCCCCCCACCCCCAGCACTGACCCCTGTTTCCTCCCCAGCACTGTACCCTCCCTCCCCCCAGCACTGACCCCCTCCCACCCCCAGCACTGACCCCCTGTTTCCCCCCAGCACTGACCCTCCCTCCCCCCAGCACTGACCCTCCCTCCCCCCAGCACTGCCCCTCTCTCGTCCGCCCAGCACTGACCCCCTGTTCAACCCCCAGCACTGACTCTCTCACACCCCCCCTCACTCACCCCCCCCCCCCCCCAGCACTGACCCTCCCTCCCCCCAGCACTGACCCTCCCTCCCCCCAGCACTGACCCTCCCTCCCCCCAGCACTGCCCCTCTCTCCTCCCAGCACTGACCCCCTGTTCAACCCCCAGCACTGACCCCCTCCCACCCCCAGCACTGACCCCCCTTTTCCCCCTAGCACTGACCCCCTGTTCAACCCCAGCACTGACCCCCTCCCACCCCCAGCACTGACCCCCTGTTTCCCCCAGCACTGACCGTCCCTCCCCCCAGCACTGACCCTCTCCCCGCCCAGCACTGACCCCCTGTTCAACCCCCAGCACTGACCCTCTCACCCCCCCAGCACTGACCCCATCTCACCCCCAACACTGACCCCCTGTTCAACCCCCAGCACTGACCCTCCCTCCCCCAACACTGACCCTCCTCCCCCCCTCAGCACTGACCCCCTGTTTCCCCCCAGCACTGACCCTCCCTCCCCCCAACACTGGCCCCCTGTTCAACCCCAGCACCAACCTTCTTCTCCCCCCCAGTACTGACCCTCCTCTCTCCCCCAGCACTGACCCCCTCCCCCCCAGCACTGACCCTCCCTCCCCCCAGCACTGACCCCCTGTTTCCCCCAGTCACTGACCCCCTGTTTTCCCCCCCCCAGCACTGACCCCCTGTTTCCCCCCCAGCACTGACCCTCTCTCCCCCCAGCACTGACCCCCCTCTCACCCCTAACACTGACCCCCTCTTTACCCTCCCAGCACTGACCCTCTCTCCCTCCAGCACAGGCAGAGTTTTGTCGACCTCTATCACGTCGCCCCTCAAACTCCTTCGTTCCAGCGGGATTCTGCGGGAATCGGCGCAGCGGGCAACTCCAGCGCGAAGGAGTGGCGTGAACCACTCCGGCGTCAGGCCTCCCCGGGTTAGGAAGTAATGGATAAACTGCGGAATTGAAAGCTTACCTCATTTAATGATGACCGTGAAACCATCCCTGATTGTTGTAAAGAAAACAACTGACTTACTCAAGTCCTTTCGGGAAGGAAATCTGCATTCTTTACCTGGTCTGGTCTACTTACGACTCCAGACCCACAGCAATGTGGTTGACCCTTAACTGCCCCTTCAAGGGCAATTAGGGATGGGCAATAAATACTGGCCCAGCCTGCGACGCCCACATCCCATGAACGAATAAAAAAAACTTGGTTCAAGGGAAAATTGGGATGGGCAACAAATTCTGGTCTTGACAGTGCTTTCATCCCATGGAAGAATCCAAAACGTTAAACAAAAACAAATTTAGAGTACCGAATGCGTTTTTTCCAATTAAGGAGCAATTTGACGCTGCCAATCCACCTACCCTGCACATTTTCTTGGGTTGTTGGGGCGAAACCCATGCAAACACGGGGAGAATGTGCAAACTCCACACGGGCAGTGACCCAGAGCCGGGATCGGCGTCAGGACATAGTCCCCCAAACGGAGAATCCAGACCTGCCGTGTGGGCGAAACTGGTGAGAACCTCCCCAGGGCCCAAAAAAGTGACTGTGTCATTGAATAGCGGTGGGGAAATTCCGGCAGAGTCGGCAGGAAACTCCCTGAAAAAGCCTCAAATTAGCTGAGAAATGTTTTGTGAGAATCGCGCCCAATATGTATAAAAATCTCCTACATTCATCAGAGAAGTGTGAAGTGATATATGTATTGGCAGGAAGAACAAGAAGAGGCAATAGAAAATAAAGGGTTCAATGCTAAGGCGGGTGCAGGGAGAGAGACTGGGGATATACCTGCAAGAACGGATCCTGGCCTTTATAAATCGAGGCAGCTAATACAAAAGCAAGGAGGTTATGATGAACCTTTACAAAACACTGGATTGGCCTCAACTGAAGCCTCAACAATACGGGGCACAATTTAGGAAGGATACATAAACACCGGAGAGGGTGCAGTACAGATTCATGTGAATCCAGCAGTTAGGTGGCTAGATTGGAGAAGCTGGGGTTGTTCTCCACAGGGAAGAAAAGGTTGGCAGGAATTTGATCGAGCATTCAAAATCATGAGGGGTCTGGACGAGAAAGGACTTAAGAACTTTCCTTTCTGCAACGAGTAGTGAGGATCTGGAAGGGACTGTCTGACAGTCGGGTGGAAGTACATTCGCAAAGGGGAACTGAATAAGCAGCTGATGGTAAGAAATATGAGGCAGGGTCAGGAAATGGGATGGACTCTAATGTAGAGAGCTGGCATGGATTAATCAGCCTTAATGGCCTCTTTCAATGCTGTAAACATGCTGCGATGTGAAATTTCAAGCCCTGTGCAAACTCTCAGAGATTGTTCAGATGCTGTGAGGGCAGCACGGTAGGATTGTGGATAGCCCAATTGCTTCACAGCTCCAGGGTCCCAGGTTTGATTCCCGGCTGGGTCACTGTCTGTGTGGAGTCTGCACATCCTCCCCGTGTGTGCGTGGGTTTCCTCCGGGTGCTCCGGTTTCCTCCCACAGTCCAAAGATGTGCAGGTTAGGTGGATTGGCCATGATAAATTGCCCTTAGTGTCCAAAATTGCCCTTAGTGTTGGGTGGGGTTATTGGGTTATGGGGATAGGGTGGAGGTGTTGACCTCGGGTAGGGTGCTCTTTCCAAGAGCCGGTGCAGACTTGATGGGCCGAGTGGCCTCCTTCTACACTGTAAATTCTATGTATTGTTACTGATGGGCCTGGGTAACCTATTGCATTGTGTCTGCTCCCACCCCTGCTCATTTCAGCTCCGTCTGCCTCCTTTCTGTCCTTCAGTCTCTCCTTAGCTGCAGTTGTCCCAATGACCTTTCACCCTCAGCGCTCTACCACTCTGAACAAAGTTGCCCTTATGAGCAGGTGTTTCCCTCCCTGATTCTTAACCTTTCCCGTCACTTCCTTGAGTTTCGTGTGTGGGATGCGCTCTCGCATATTCACTGAAGACCAATTCTTCAATCTTCTTGAACAACGATGAGTCAGAGTACAGGAGAGAGATAGAGAACCGAATGGAGTGGTGCAATGACAACAATCTCTCCCTCAATGGCAGCAAAACTAAAGAGCTGGTTATTGACTTCAGGAAGCAAAGTACTGTACACACTCCTGTCTGCATCAACGGGCTGAGGTGGAGATGGTTAGCAGTTTCAAATTCCTAGGTGTGCACATCACCAACAATCTGTCCTTGTCCACCCACTTTGATGCTACCACCAAGAAAGCACAACAGCGCCTCTACTTCCTCAAGAAATTAAGGAAATTCGACATGTCTACACTGACTCTTGCAACCTTTACAGGTGCACCATAGAAAGCATCCTATCTGACTGTATCACAGCCTGGTATGGCAACTGCTCGGCCCAAGACCGCAAGAAACTTCAGAGAGTCGTGAATATCGCCCAGTCCATCACACGAACCTGACTCCCATCCATTAACTCCATCTACACCTCCCGCTGCCTGGGGAAAGCGGGCAGCATAATCAAAGACCTCTCCCACCCGGCTTACTCACTCTTCCAACTTCTTCCATCGGGGAGGAGATACAAAAGTTTGAGAACATGCACGAACAGATTCAAAAACAGCTTTTTCCCCGCTGTTACCAGACTCCTAAACAACCCTCTTATGGACTGACCTGATTAATACGACACTCCTGGATGGTTCATCCGATGCCGGTATCTATGTATTTCCATTGTGTACCTTGTGTTGCCCTATTATGTATTTTCTTTTCTTTTCATATACTAAATGATCTGTTTGAGCTGCAAGCAGAAAAATACTTTTCACTGTACATCAGTACACGTGACAATAAATAAATCCAATCCAATCCAATTCAATCCCGGACAAGTTGAAAGTTGAAGCATTTGGTGTAACTATTGATACACTCATGAAAATATCTCACCGTCTCCAAATCTGGGGTTTCATTCTGCAACTTCTGATTTCTCCCTTGTGATTTCCACTTTGTCCCATAATTTATCTGTAATAAATGTACTAAAAGTTAACGGTCTCCCTCTGATGCACATTCTATTATTTATTTATCGTATGTTCTATGTTTTCAAGTATGGAGCCATCTGCCTGGACTGTACGCAGAACAATACTTTTCACCTTCCCTCGGGACATGTGACAATAAATCCAAATCTCTTGATCTGCTTCTCTCTCGCTCTCTGTCTGTGTCTCCGTCTTTGCTTTTTCTCGGTGTCTCTCTTGCTGAGCATGGATTTAAAGACTGGCTTAACGACAGAAAACAGTCGTGCCAAACATTTGTTTTTTTCCTAGCCTGGAAAATGGTTTGGCAATGATATTCCCTGAGGGTCAGCGCTGGGACAAATGCTTTGTTTTTGATATGAATGACCTGAATACTGCAATTCAGAGTATTTTCAAAAATTTACCAATAACAGCAAACTGGGAAATATGATAAACAATGAGCATGATACCGATCATCTGTAGCATGATAGAGATAAGTTATTAGAATGAGAAATCGGAGAAGTATGAAGGGATAGGGAGGGGAGCAATACAGACTTAAACTTTCAAGCCATTCACGCCGGCACGATCTTGCGTGTGAACGGAAATTTCAGTGGCTCACTAGCTCCGCAGTGGAGGGGGACGGAGGCTGTAAAATTCTGGCCAGTGACACAGGTTTAAAGAATGTGCAGGTACAGAAGGGCATTCAGGGCCAAGGGCAATAATCTTTGAAGTTGATCGGAAATTCTGATGGGAAATACTGAACCTCGTGAGATCTTAGGCTTGGTAAATAGTGGCATTGTTTACAAAAAGCAGCAAAGTTGTGGTGCAACTTTATAAAGTTCTGTTTGGGCCATAACCAGAATATTGCATCTAATCCTGCTCACTATACTTGAGGAAGGCCAGTCAGAGGGTGCCAAGGGGATTTGCCAAAATGGTTCCTGGGATGGGGGATTTTAGTTACAAGGGAATCCTAGAAATACCAGACAATGCTCAGCATTTGAATGACTCACTGTCTTTAATTTCCCAATCGTGATCCTTATATGTAGAAACAGTGGGATTCAGCCTACAGTAGCTGAGGATATACATACACACAGCCCTAAGGACCTTTATTTCACAGAAACACCACCCACTCTTCCCAGGAAAATGGGAATGTTGAGGGTGGGGGGATTCCAGTGGTGGTCATGTGTGGGATGGTGTCATGGATGTGCGGCTAGAGACGGGAAGGGCCCAGCGCCCCAAATGGAGGTTGGACGGTGCCTTACTAGCTGACAAGGCCTTCAGCGAAAGGATAGCGCAGGCCATAGCGGAGTACACTGAGATCAACCAAAACGGGGAGGTCTCACCCTCCACGTTCTGGGAAGCGCTTAAGGCCGTACTAAGAGGGGAAATCATAGCCTACAAAGCGCAAAGAGATAGGGAGGAAAGGGTGGCTAGGCAGAAGCTGGTCGACTCCATACTGGAGGTAGACCATAAATACTCCGAGGCCCCGACTGTAGAACTCCTGGCGGAGAGAAAAGAATTACAAAGGAACTTTGACCTGCTCTCCACCAGGAAAGCAGTACACCAACTCCGCCAGGCACGCGGGGCCCTATACGAACACGGAAACAAAGCCAGCCGCCTGTTGGCCCACCAGCTGAGAAAGCAGGCAGCCAGCAGAGAAATTGCGCAAATCAGAGATACCAGAGGCACGTTGGAAACAGAACCAGAGAAGATTAACAAAACCTTCAAGGCCTTCTACCAAGAGCTGTACACCTCAGAGCCCCCAACGGGGAAGGCTGGGATGAACCGGTTTCTTGACGGACTGAACATACCAGTTGTGGGAGAGGGCAGAAAACGGGATCTGGAAGCACCACTAGCACTGGGAGAGATCATGGAGAGCATTAGCTCCATGCAGACGGGGAAGGCGCCGGGACCGGACGGATTCCCGGCGGACTTCTACAAAAAATTTGCGACAGCGCTGGCCCCGCACCTGCGGGAGATGTTCACAGACTCGCTAGCTAGGGGCACGTTGCCACCCACGTTAGCACAGGCCTCAATCTCGCTGATACCTAAGAAAGACAAAGACCCAACGGAATGTGGGTCATACAGACCCATATCTCTGCTGAATGCAGACGCCAAAATACTGGCCAAAATCCTAGCCAAAAGGCTAGAAGACTGTGTACCTGAGGTGGTCACAGAGGACCAGACGGGCTTTGTCAAAGGTAGACAGCTGACCGCGAACATCAGGCGCCTGCTGAACGTGATAATGACCCCCTCCGGGGAGAGAACACAAGAGGTGATCGTCTCCCTGGACGCAGAAAAGGCCTTCGACAGAGTCGAATGGATATACCTCATAGAGGTACTGGAGCGGTTCGGGCTTGGAACAGGGTTCACAGCTTGGGTAAAGCTCCTGTACAACGCTCCCATGGCGAGTGTACAGACCAACAATACCAACTCCCAATACTTCCAGCTGCACAGGGGCACCAGACAAGGATGCCCACTGTCCCCGCTGCTGTTCGCACTAGCAATCGAACCGCTAGCAATCGCGCTCAGGGCAGCAAAAAATTGGAGGGGGATCCGAAGGGGAGGTAGAGAGCACAGAGTCTCACTCTATGCGGATGATCTGCTCCTCTATATCTCGGACCCACAAAGCAGCATGGACGGAATCATCGCGCTCCTGAAAGAGTTTGGAGCCTTCTCGGGCTACAAACTCAACATGAGCAAAAGTGAGATCTTCCCATTACACCCGCAAGGGGGGGGGGGGGGGGGCAGCACTAAAGGGGCTGCCGTTCAAACAAGCCCGACATAAATTCCGCTACCTGGGGATCCAAATAGCCCATGACTGGAAAGGGATCCACAAATGGAACCTCACCAGCCTGACGGAGGAAGTTAAAAAGGACCTGCAAAGATGGAACACACTCCCGCTCTCCCTCGCGGGGAGAGTTCAGACGATCAAAATGAACGTACTGCCCAGGTTCCTCTTCCTGTTTAGATCCATTCCGATCTACATCCCCAAGGCCTTTTTCAAAGCGCTGGACAAACTCATCATGGCGTTCGTATGGGGGGGTAAAAATGCTAGGATCCCAAAGAAGGTCTTACAAAAAACAAAAACCAGGGGAGGGTTAGCCCTCCCGAATCTACAATTCTACCACTGGGCAGCAACAGCCGAGCGAGTAAGGGGATGGATCCAGGAGCCAGAAGCTGAGTGGGTGCGTGCGGAGGAGGCCTCCTGCATGGGAACCTCCCTCCGGGCCCTCGCCACGGCAGCACTCCCATCCCCACCCAAAAAACACTCCAGCAGCCCAGTGGTGACAGCCACCCTCCAATCCTGGAACCAACTGCGGCAGCAACTTGGCCTGACCAAAATGTCGAACAGGGCTCCCATCTGCAACAACCATAGGTTCAAACCAGCACTGACCGACGCCACCTTCAAAAGGTGGAGGCAGGACGGGGGGACACTGACAGTCAGGGACCTATACACGGACGACAGGATCGCAACACTGGACGAACTGACAGAGAAATTTCAGCTAGCTGGGGGGAACGAGCTACGGTACCTGCAGCTCAAAAACTTCCTACGAAAGGAGACAAGGACGTACCCACAACCGCCACGACAGACACTACTGGAAGACCTACTGGACGCAAGTATCCTAGAGAAAGGGAACTGTAGTGACATGTATGACCGACTGGTAGAAAGGGACGACACCGTACTGGACGCAACAAGGAGGAAATGGGAGGACGACCTGGGGATGGAGATCGGGTGGGGACTCTGGAGCGAAGCACTGCATAGGGTCAACTCCACCTCCACGTGCGCAAGGCTCAGCCTGACGCAACTAAAAGTGGTACATAGAGCCCACTTAACAAGAACCCGTATGAGTAGGTTCTTCCCGGAGGTGGAAGACAGATGTGAACGGTGCCAAAGAGGCCCGGCCAACCACGCCCACATGTTCTGGTCCTGCCCCAGACTCGTGGAGTACTGGACAGCCTTCTTCGAGGTAATGTCCAAAGTGGTGGGAGTGAGGGTGGAGCCATGCCCGATAGTGGCGGTCTTCGGGGTTTCAGAACAGCCAGATCTATTCCTGGGGAGGAGGGCGGATGCCCTTGCCTTTGCCTCCCTGATCGCCCGCCGTAGAATCCTGTTTGGCTGGCGGTCAGCAGCACCGCCCAGAGCTGCGGACTGGCTGTCCGACCTCTCGGAATCTCTCCAAATGGAGAAAATCAAATTTGCCATCCGAAGGTCGGACGACGGCTTCCACAGAACGTGGGAGCCATTCATGCAACTGTTCCGGGACCTATTTGTGGCCAATGTACAAGAGGAAGAATAGTCGGGGGAAGGTAGCGGGAGGGGGGGGGGGGCTACAGGTTCGTTACGGGGGTTCGATGGCTAGCTAAGGCCCAAAACCAAGCTAAATAAACATGTTGAGGGGGGGGGGGGGGCGCAGTTACTACTACGAAGATGCTTACCTGTAAATATGTATGTTAATTTTTGCGTGTTTGTTTTTGTTTGTTTTTTTTTCTCTCTCCTAACAATTTGTAATTTGTTCAATATAAAATACGAAAACTGAATAAAAACATTTATAAAAAAAAAATGTGTGGGATGGTGTGCGGAGTCAGGGTGAGCTGGCAACCTACGCAGTGAGCCTCCATGGCATATTGGGTGGAGGGATGGGAGGGAGGGGTACCTGTTGTCTGTGGTTTTTTTTTCATAGAATTTACAGTGCAGAAGGAGGCCATTCGGCCCATCGAGTCTGCACCGGCTCTTGGAAAGAGCACACTACCCAAGGTCAACACCTCCCCCTATCCCAATAACCCAGTAACCCCACCCAACACTAAGGGTAATTTTGTACACTAAGGGCAATTTATCATGGCCAATCCACCTAACCTGCACATCTTTGGACTGTGGGAGGAAACCGGAGCACCCGGAGGAAACCCACGCACACACGGGGAGGATGTGCAGACTCCGCACAGACAGTGACCCAAGACGGAATCGAACCTGGGACCCTGGAGCTGTGAAGCCATTGTGCTATCCACAATGCTACCGTGCTGCCCGTTTCTCCCGGAGCTGCTGATCCCTTGGCTGAGGAGCATGTTTTTGGCACTTTAGTTTCCTGCGTTGGTCCAGCCTCAATAATTGAGGGTTGAGATAAAGGGGATTCGGGTGGATCCAAACTATCAAGGTCGTCACGAACAGAGATTTTGGAGAATTATGCGGAATTGTGCCCTTTGGTCAAGACTTTGGTCAAGTGGCGGTGGAACTTGGGAGCTGCTGTCTGATGGCTAAATCCTCAAAGGAAAAGAACTGGAATTCTTGAGGACGTTTTGAGCTTTGAAGGACCCTTGGCTAAATTTGGTATCATATTACTGCGTATTGCGTAGGCTGTCCAGTAAATCTGGTGCAATTTGAATTTGAATGGTAAAATAAAAGTTACAAAAATTGAGATCCCTGGTCAATTAATTTTCTCGGTGGTGTCATTTGGTAAATTCAATTCTTTTGGTTTGTTGGTTTCCAAGGGGATCATAACAAAGGGAGATGCTTAGATTCTCTCTGGTTGAAGATAGTCTGTAATAACCTACAATCTTCCCCATGGTACACATGGAGTACAAGCTGCCCCGTTAGGGGTGGGGGAACTCTAATCAACCAATGGATATAAGGTTGGGCATTAATGCTCCAAAGAGAGAGAGAGGAATCCAGTAGGGAGTTTCCAGTGTATATAATGTATTGTAAATAAATCTAGATGTTAACTCCTCGTGTGCTTATCAAACGATCATTGTCTAACACTTGTGTAACATGAATGTTACTAACTATTTATCAGCCCAAGCCTGTATGTTGTCCAATTCATGCTCCATATGGTCACAAAGTGCTTCAGTATCTGAGAAGTTATGAACAGTATTGGACACTGTGCAATCATCGGCAAAGATCTCCACTGTAACAACTTGTCAAGCTTCGTTCAACAGCACCTTCTAAACCCAGTGACCTCTCCCACCCGGGGAGGCAGTGGTGCAGTGATAGTGTCACTGGGCCGGTAACCCAGGGTGATGAACTGGGGACTCAGGTTCGATTCCCACCATGGACGATGTGGGCATTTGAATTCGATAAAAACCTGTGATTAAAAACGCAGCTGGTTGACCCATTTGGGAGGAAATCGGTCGTCCTTTCCTGGTCTGGCCGATGTGTGACTCCAGATCCACAGGTTGACTCTTAAATGCCATCGCGGATGGGCAATTAAATGCTGGCCCAGCCAGTGACGGCCACATCACATGAACAAATTTAAAAAAGATTGAAGGACAACATGAGGGTGACAATGTCTACAAGTCCCCTGAGAGTCACAGGCCATGCTGACTTGGATCTGTGCCTGGGTTTCTGCTACAGGGCAGGGTAGATCTGGCCAGGGGAATTGCCTGGCTTGCTGCACTCAATAGGAAGTGTTCTGGATATTCTACAACCAGTTCATGCCCGACCTCATAGCAACATAGATTGAGTTCCCCCGTCCCCTGAAGGAGGGAGGTTTTACTCCGCAAGGCAATCATTCCTAGCAGTAAGTCCTGTGAGGGTTATGACAGGTGTATTGCACAGGTGAGTTTTAAACAGTGATTTTTTTTCACTGCCTCTCTTTGGAATGGTCTCTAGCTTCCATCAGGGATTTCCGGCCTGTAGTTCCCTGGATTATTCTTGCTACCTTTCTTAAACAAAGGAACAACAATGATTATTCTCCAGTCCTCCGGGACATCACCTGCAGACAGTGAGGATCCAAAGATTTCTATCAAGGCCTCAGCAATTGCCTCTCTCGCCTCCTTCAGTATTCTGGGGTAGATCCCATCAGGCCCTGGGGACTTATCTACCTTAATATTTTTCAAGACGCCCAACACCTCGTCTTTTTGGATCTCAATGTGACTCAGGCTATCTACACACCCTTCTCCAGATTCAACATCCACCAATTCCTTCTCTTTATAGATTCAGTGAGTCAACCCTTTCCCTGGCTACCCTCTTGTTTTTTATGTATGTGTAAAAAGCCTTGGGATTTTCCTTAACCCTATTTGCCAATGACTTTTCGTGACCCCTGCTAGCCCTCCTGACTCCTTGCTTAAGTTCCTTCTTACGTTCTTTATATTCCACACAGGCTTCGTATGTTCCCAGCCTTCTAGCCCTGGCAAATGCCTCCTTTTTCTTTTTGACGAGGCCTACAATATCTCTCGTTATCCAAGGTTCCAGAAATTTGCCATATTTATCCTTCTTCCGCACAGGAACGTGCCAGTCCTGAATTCCTTTCAACTGACATCTGAAAGCCTCCCACATGTCAGATGTTGATTTACACTCAAACATCCGCCCCCAATCTAGGTAGGGGGTCTGCTGTAGGTGGGGTGGACAGGTGTTGCATTGTGGGAGGGGAAGGTAGCTTTCCAATGGACTTTGGGCGTAACCCTTCAGGAATTAGCCCCTTGGCTCACTGCGAGGTCCACAGTGTCAGTGTCTGTCAAGACCTGCACCAATTCTCGCCCACGTGAATCCCGGTCCAGAGGATCGGAGAATCACACAGGCCTGGAGAATATGTGACTGCCTCCCAAAGCAAAATATCAACCCCTCCCTCATTCTCCGCAACGTCTACAACTCAGGCTCCAGTTTAGCCGCTTTAAGCCCAAGTTGCTCAATCTACAGGGACTTACTGCAGAGCTGATTGTCTGGGCCTGCAAAGCATTCCGCAGATTCCCAAATGTTGCAAGTATGCCAAGCCACCATTCCTGTAAAGCCTGTCTATCATGGGTGCCACGGTAGCACAGTGTCTATCATGGGCGCCACGGTATCACAGCACCAGGGACCCGGGTTTGATTGGGCCTCACGGTAGCATGGTGGTTAGCATCAATGCTTCACAGCTCTAGGGTCCCAGGTTCGATTCCCGGCTGGGTCACTGTCTGTGTGGAGTCTGCACGTCCTCCCCGTGTGTGCGTGGGTTTCCTCCGGGTGCTCCGGTTTCCTCCCACAGTCCAAAGATGTGCAGGTTAGGTGGATTGGCCATGCTAAATTGCCCATAGTGTAAGGTTAATGGGGGGATTGTTGGGTTACGGGTATACGGGTTACGTGGGTTTAAGTAGGGTGATCATTGTTCGGCACAACATCGAGGGCCGAAGGGCCTGTTCTGTGCTGTACTGTTCTATGTTCTATGTTCTAAGTCCTCAAAGACGTGCTTGTTAGGTGAATTGGATATTCTGAATTCCCCCTCAGCGTACCCGAACAGGCGCCGGAATGTGGCGACTGGGGGATTTTCTTTTTTTAAATTAATTTAGAGTACCCAATTAATTTTTTCCAATTGAGGGGCAATTTAACGTGGCCAATCCACCTAACTTGTACATCTTTGGGCTGTGGGGGCGAAACCCAGGCAAACACAGGGAGAATGTGCAAACTCCACATGGACAGTGACCCAGAGCCGGTATCGAACCTGGGTCCTCAGCGCCGTGAGGCTGCAGGGCTAACCCACTGCGCCACCATGCTGCCCGACAGGGGGATTTTCACAGTAACTTCATTGCAGTGTTAATATAAGCCTATTTATGTCACTGATAAAGATTATTATTATTATTATCATGGGAGACTAATTGGAGTCCTATTTATACCAATGCTCAAAATTAAAATGACCACCTCTGACGCTACACTGTGTTCGAAATAATTCCGGGGATTTTTCCCTCATTATTCCACTCAGCCACCATTTCAGGTATTTGTCACCGTGTGTGAAGATCCTAATATTTGCCATTCCCTGGGTTGACCATGTCCTCCTTTATTCTATTTCTATGGTTTAGTTTGAAGTAGGATTTTGGGTTATTATTTTCCATTGGATTTAATATCTTATTTATGTCAGCAATGCCACCATCGGGTGTCTCATAGAATTTACAGTGCAGCAGGAGGCCATTCAGCCCATCAAGTCAGCACCGGCTCTTGGAAACAGCATCCTACCCAAGCTCACATCTCCACCCTATCCCCATAATCCAGTAACCCCACCTAACACTAAGGGCAATTTTGGACACTAAGGGCAATTTATCATGGCCAATCCACCTAACGTACATCTTTGGACTGTGGGAGGAAACTGGAGCACCCGGAGGAAACCCACGCACACACGGGGAGAACGTGCAGACTCCGCACAGACAGTGACTCAAGCCGGAATCGAACCTGGGACCCTGGAGCTGTGAAGCAATTGGGCCAAGTGCCCGCCAAGTCCCACCGGCGTCGTTCGTGCACCACTCACCCGGTGGGACCTCGCTTTTCCAGGCTAAACAATCCACAATTTGTCTGTCCTTCCTCAGAATCCAGACCTTCCAGACACTGGCACCAGCTCCTCACAGAGTTTTCCTTGTATCTCAATGATTACAATTGGATACACTCCTCAATGGATAGTCTGAACATCATATTTGGCATGGTTTCAAATTGCTGATCATCCTTTTACTAATCTGACCATACACCTATCTCTGAAGCCTCTTGCAACCCAGCTTGCACCGGATCTCCCTCTGGCTCTGCCACCTCTGGACCACCCACCCACACCCTCCCCATTTCTGTCTTCATGCCACCATAATCTGGAATTCTCTGCCTGTCTCCACATCACTATACATTACACTGCAGGATATATCACACCCTCTGTGCTGTGTGTTGTCTCCATTACACTGTGCAGGATATATCACACACCCTGTGCTGTGTGTTGTCTACATTACACTGTGCAGGATATATCACACACCCTGTGCTGTGTGTTGTCTACATTACACTGTGCAGGATATATCACACACCCTGTGCTGTGTGTTGTCTACATTACACTGTGCAGGATATATCACACCCTCTGTGCTGTGTGTTGTCTCCATTACACTGTGCAGGATATATCACACACCCTGTGCTGTGTGTTGTCTACATTACACTGTGCAGGATATATCACACACCCTGTGCTGTGTGTTGTCTACATTACACTGTGCAGGATATATCACACACCCTGTGCTGTGTGTTGTCTACATTACACTGTGCAGGATATATCACACCCTCTGTGCTGTGTGTTGTCTCCATTACACTGTGCAGGATATATCACACACCCTGTGCTGTGTGTTGTCTACATTACACTGTGCAGGATATATCACACACCCTGTGCTGTGTGTTGTCTACATTACACTGTGCAGGATATATCACACACCCTGTGCTGTGTGTTGTCTACATTACACTGTGCGGGATATATCACACCCTGTGCTGTGTGTTGTCTACATTACACTGTGCGGGATATATCACACCCTGTGCTGTGTGTTGTGTCCATTACACTGTGCAGGATATATCACACACCCTGTGCTGTGTGTTGTGTGTATCACACTGTGTGAGATATATCACACACCCTGTACTGTGTGTTGTGTGTATCACACTGTGTGGGATATATCACACACCCTGTACTGTGTGTTGTGTACATCGCACTGTGTGAGATATATCACACACCCTGTACTGTGTGTTGTGTGTATCACACTGTGCGGGATATATCACACACCCTGTACTGTGTGTTGTGTACATCGCACTGTGAGATATATCACACACCCTGTACTGTGTGTTGTGTGTATCGCACTGTGGGATATATCACACACCCTGTACTGTGTGTTGTGTGTATCACACTGTGTGGGATATATCACACACCCTGTTCTGTGTGTTGTGTACATCGCACTGTGAGATATATCACACACCCTGTACTGTGTGTTGTGTGTATCGCACTGTGTGAGATATATCACACACCCTGTACTGTGTGTTGTGTACATCGCACTGTGAGATATATCACACACCCTGTACTGTGTATTGTGTACATCGCACTGTGTGAGATATATCACACACCCTGTACTGTGTGTTGTGTGTATCGCACTGTGTGAGATATATCACACACCCTGTACTGTGTGTTGTGTACATCGCACTGTGAGATATATCACACACCCTGTACTGTGTGTTGTGTGTATCGCACTGTGTGAGATATATCACACACCCTGTACTGTGTGTTGTGTGTATCGCACTGTGTGAGATATATCACACACCCTGTGCTGTGTGTTGTGTGTATCACACTGTGAGATATATCACACACCCTGTGCTGTGTGTTGTGTACATCGCACTGTGTGATATATCACACACCCTGTACTGTGTGTTGTGTGTATCACACTGTGTGAGATATATCGCACACTCTGTACTGTGTGTTGTGTACATCGCACTGTGCGTGATATATCACACACCCTGTACTGTGTGTTGTGTACATCGCACTGTGCGGGATATATCACACACCCTGTACTGTGTGTTGTGTGTATCACACTGTGCGGGATATATCACACACCCTGTACTGTGTGTTGTGTACATCGCACTGTGTGAGATATATCACACACCCTGTGCTGTGTGTTGTGTGTATCACACTGTGAGATATATCACACACCCTGTACTGTGTGTTGTGTACATCGCACTGTGAGATATATCACACACCCTGTACTGTGTGTTGTGTACATCGCACTGTGTGGGATATATCACACACCCTGTACTGTGTGTTGTGTACATCGCACTGTGTGGGATATATCACACACCCTGTACTGTGTGTTGTGTACATCGCACTGTGTGGGATATATCACACACCCTGTACTGTGTGTTGTGTGTATCGCACTGTGTGAGATATATCACACACCCTGTACTGTGTGTTGTGTGTATCGCACTGTGAGATATATCACACACCCTGTACTGTGTGTTGTTTACATCACACTGTGAGATATATCACACACCCTGTACTGTGTGTTGTGTACATCGCACTGTGAGATATATCACACACCCTGTGCTGTGTGTTGTGTACATCGCAATGTGTGAGATATATCACACACCCTGTACTGTGTGTTGTGTACATCGCACTGTGTGAGATATATCACACACCCTGTACTGTGTGTTGTGGGTATCGCACTGTGTGAGATATATCACACACCCTGTACTGTGTGTTGTGTGTATCGCACTGTGAGATATATCACACACCCTGTACTGTGTGTTGTGTACATCGCACTGTGAGATATATCACACACCCTGTACTGTGTGTTGTGTACATCACACTGTGTGGGATATATCACACACCCTGTACTGTGTGTTGTGTACATCGCACTGTGTGAGATATATCACACACCCTGTACTGTGTGTTGTGTACATCACACTGTGAGATATATCACACACCCTGTACTGTGTGTTGTGTGTATCACACTGTGTGAGATATATCACACACCTTGTACTGTGTGTTGTGTACATCGCACTGTGAGATATATCACACACCCTGTACTGTGTGTTGTGTACATCGCACTGTGAGATATATCACACACCCTGTACTGTGTGTTGTGTACATCACACTGTGTGAGATATATCACACACCCTGTACTGTGTGTTGTGTACATCACACTGTGTGAGATATATCGCACACTCTGTACTGTGTGTTGTGTGTATCACACTGTGTGGGATATATCACACACCCTGTACTGTGTGTTGTGTACATCACACTGTGAGATATATCACACACCCTGTACTGTGTGTTGTGTACATCACACTGTGAGATATATCACACACCCTGTACTGTGTGTTGTGTGTATCGCACTGTGAGATATATCACACACCCTGTGCTGTGTGTTGTGTGTATCACACTGTGTGGGATATATCACACACCCTGTGCTGTGTGCTGTGTACATCACACTGTGAGATATATCACACACCCTGTACTGTGTGTTGTGTGTATCGCACTGTGAGATATATCACACACCCTGTACTGTGTGTTGTGTACATCGCACTGTGTGAGATATATCACACACCCTGTACTGTGTGTTGTGTACATCGCACTGTGTGGGATATATCACACACCCTGTACTGTGTGTTGTGTGTATCACACTGTGTGAGATATATCACACACCCTGTACTGTGTGTTGTGTACATCGCACTGTGAGATATATCACATACCCTGTGCTGTGTGTTGTGTATATCACACTGTGTGAGATATATCACACACCCTGTACTGTGTGTTGTGTACATCGCACTGTGAGATATATCACATACCCTGTGCTGTGTGTTGTGTATATCACACTGTGCGGGATATATCACACACCCTGTGCTGTGTGTTGTGTGTATCGCACTGTGGGATATATCACACACCCTGTACTGTGTGTTGTGTGTATCGCACTGTGAGATATATCACACACCCTGTACTGTGTGTTGTGTGTATCACACTGTGAGATATATCACACACCCTGTGCTGTGTGTTGTGTGTATCGCACTGTGGGATATATCACACACCCTGTACTGTGTGTTGTGTGTATCGCACTGTGAGATATATCACACACCCTGTGCTGTGTGTTGTGTGTATCGCACTGTGGGATATATCACACACCCTGTACTGTGTGTTGTGTGTATCACACTGTGAGATATATCACACACCCTGTGCTGTGTTGTGTGTATCGCACTGTGGGATATATCACACACCCTGTACTGTGTGTTGTGTGTATCGCACTGTGAGATATATCACACACCCTGTGCTGTGTGTTGTGTACATCGCACTGTGAGATATATCACACACCCTGTGCTGTGTGTTGTGTGTATCACACTGTGTGAGATATATCACACACCCTGTACTGTGTGTTGTGTGTATCGCACTGTGAGATATATCACACACCCTGTGCTGTGTGTTGTGTACATCGCACTGTGAGATATATCACACACCCTGTACTGTGTGTTGTGTGTATCGCACTGTGAGATATATCACACACCCTGTACTGTGTGTTGTGTGTATCACACTGTGAGATATATCACACACCCTGTACTGTGTGTTGTGTACATCGCACTGTGCGGGATATATCACACACCCTGTACTGTGTGTTGTGTGTATCGCACTGTGAGATATATCACACACCCTGTACTGTGTGTTGTGTGTATCACACTGTGAGATATATCACACACCCTGTACTGTGTGTTGTGTGTATCGCACTGTGAGATATATCACACACCCTGTACTGTGTGTTGTGTGTATCACACTGTGAGATATATCACACACCCTGTACTGTGTGTTGTGTGTATCGCACTGTGGGATATATCACACACCCTGTACTGTGTGTTGTGTGTATCACACTGTGGGATATATCACACACCCTGTACTGTGTGTTGTGTGTATCGCACTGTGTGAGATATATCACACACCCTGTACTGTGTGTTGTGTGTATCACACTGTGTGGGATATATCACACACCCTGTACTGTGTGTTGTGTACATCGCACTGTGAGATATATCACACACCCTGTACTGTGTGTTGTGTACATCGCACTGTGAGATATATCACACACCCTGTACTGTGTGTTGTGTGTATCACACTGTGAGATATATCACACACCCTGTACTGTGTGTTGTGTACATCGCACTGTGTGAGATATATCACACACCCTGTACTGTGTGTATCACACTGTGGGATATATCACACACCCTGTACTGTGTGTTGTGTACATCGCACTGTGAGATATATCACACACCCTGTACTGTGTGTTGTGTACATCGCACTGTGAGATATATCACACACCCTGTACTGTGTGTACTGTACATCGCACTGTGAGATATATCACACACCCTGTACTGTGTGTTGTGTGTATCGCACTGTGTGAGACATATCACACACCCTGTACTGTGTGTTGTGTGTATCGCCCTGTGTGAGACATATCACACACCCTGTACTGTGTGTTGTGTACATCGCACTGTGAGATATATCACACACCCTGTACTGTGTGTTGTGTACATCGCACTGTGAGATATATCACACACCCTGTACTGTGTGTTGTGTGTATCGCACTGTGAGATATATCACACACCCTGTACTGTGTGTTGTGTACATCGCACTGTGAGATATATCACACACCCTGTACTGTGTGTTGTGTGTATCGCACTGTGAGATATATCACACACCCTGTACTGTGTGTTGTGTACATCGCACTGTGAGATATATCACACACCCTGTACTGTGTGTTGTGTACATCGCACTGTGTGGGATATATCACACACCCTGTACTGTGTGTTGTGTACATCGCACTGTGAGATATATCACACACCCTGTACTGTGTGTTGTGTACATCGCACTGTGTGGGATATATCACACACCCTGTACTGTGTGTTGTGTACATCGCACTGTGTGGGATATATCACACACCCTGTACTGTGTGTTGTGTGTATCGCACTGTGTGGGATATATCACACACCCTGTACTGTGTGTTGTGTGTATCACACTGTGTGAGATATATCACATACCCTGTACTGTGTGTTGTGTGTATCACACTGTGAGATATATCACACACCCTGTACTGTGTGTTGTGTGTATCACACTGTGAGATATATCACACACCCTGTATTGTGTGTTGTGTGTATCACACTGTGTGAGATATATCACATACCCTGGACTGTGTGTTGTGTGTATCGCACTGTGTGAGATATATCACACACCCTGTACTGTGTGTTGTGTACATCGCACTGTGTGAGGTATATCACACACCCTGTACTGTGTGTTGTGTACATCACACTGTGAGATATATCACATACCCTGGACTGTGTGTTGTGTGTATCGCACTGTGTGGGATATATCACACACCCTGTACTGTGTATTCTGTGTATCACACTGTGTGGGATATATCACATACCCTGTACTGTGTGTTGTGTACATCACACTGTGAGATATATCACACACCTGTACTGTGTGGTGTGTACATCGCACTGTGAGATATATCACATACCCTGTACTGTGTGTTGTGTACATCGCACTGTGAGATATATCACACATCCTGTGCTGTGTGTTGTGTACATCACAGTGTGCGGGATATATCACACACCCTGTACTGTGTGTTGTGTACATCGCACTGTGAGATATATCACACATCCTGTGCTGTGTATTGTGTACATCACACTGTGTGGGATATATCACACACTCTGTACTGTGTGTACTGTATACAGTATAACACTGTGCGGGATATATCACACACCCGTACTGTGTATTGTGTGTATCACACTGTGCGGGATATATCACACACCCTGTGCTGTGTGTACTGTATACAGTATAACACTGTGCGGGATATATCACACACCCTGCACTGTGTGTTGTGTACATCGCACTGTGAGATATATCACACACCCTGTACTGTGTGTTGTGTACATCGCACTGTGAGATATATCACACATCCTGTGCTGTGTGTTGTGTACATCGCACTGTGAGATATATCACACACCCTGTACTGTGTGTTGTGTACATCGCACTGTGAGATATATCACATACCCTGTGCTGTGTGTTGTGTGTATCACACTGTGCGGGATATATCACACACCCTGTACTGTGTGTTGTGTGTATCACACTGTGAGATATATCACACATCCTGTACTGTGTGTTGTGTGTATCACACTGTGCGGGATATATCACACACCCTATACTGTGTGTTGTGTGTATCACACTGTGAGATATATCACACACCCTGTACTGTGTGTTGTGTACATCGCACTGTGTGAGATATATCACACACCCTGTACTGTGTGTTGTGTGTATCACACTGTGTGAGATATATCACACACCCTGTACTGTGTGTTGTGTGTATCACACTGTGAGATATATCACACACCCTGTACTGTGTATTGTGTACATCGCACTGTGAGATATATCACACACCCTGTACTGTGTGTTGTGTGTATCACACTGTGAGATATATCACACACCCTGTACTGTGTGTTGTGTGTATCACACTGTGAGATATATCACACACCCTGTACTGTGTGTTGTGTGTATCACACTGTGAGATATATCACACACCCTGTACTGTGTGTTGTGTGTATCACACTGTGAGATATATCACACACCCTGTACTGTGTGTTGTGTACATCGCACTGTGAGATATATCACACACCCTGTGCTGTGTGTTGTGTACATCGCACTGTGAGATATATCACACACCCTGTACTGTGTGTTGTGTGTATCACACTGTGTGGGATATATCACACACCCTGTACTGTGTGTTGTGTACATCGCACTGTGAGATATATCACACACCCTGTACTGTGTGTTGTGTACATCGCACTGTGAGATATATCACACACCCTGTACTGTGTGTTGTGTACATCGCACTGTGTGGGTTATATCACACACCCTGTACTGTGTGTTGTGTACATCGCACTGTGAGATATATCACACACCCTGTGCTGTGTGTTGTGTGTATCGCACTGTGAGATATATCACACACCCTGTACTGTGTGTTGTGTACATCGCACTGTGCGGGATATATCACACATCCTGTACTGTGTGTTGTGTGTATCACACTGTGTGGGATATATCACACACCCTGTACTGTGTGTTGTGTGTATCACACTGTGAGATATATCACACACCCTGTACTGTGTGTTGTGTACATCGCACTGTGCGGGATATATCACACATCCTGTGCTGTGTGTTGTGTGTATCACACTGTGGGATATATCACACACCCTGTACTGTGTGTTGTGTGTATCACACTGTGTGGGATATATCACACACCCTGTACTGTGTGTTGTGTGTATCACACTGTGTGGGATATATCACACACCCTGTACTGTGTGTTGTGTGTATCACACTGTGAGATATATCACACACCCTGTACTGTGTGTATCACACTGTGAGATATATCACACACCCTGTACTGTGTGTTGTGTACATCGCACTGTGTGAGATATATCACACACCCTGTACTGTGTGTTGTGTACATCGCACTGTGAGATATATCACACACCCTGTGCTGTGTGTTGTGTACATCGCACTGTGAGATATATCACACACCCTGTACTGTGTGTTGTGTACATCGCACTGTGAGATATATCACACACCCTGTACTGTGTGTTGTGTGTATCGCACTGTGTGAGACATATCACACACCCTGTACTGTGTGTTGTGTGTATCGCCCTGTGTGAGACATATCACACACCCTGTACTGTGTGTTGTGTGTATCGCACTGTGAGATATATCACACACCCTGTACTGTGTGTTGTGTACATCGCACTGTGAGATATATCACACACCCTGTACTGTGTGTTGTGTACATCGCACTGTGAGATATATCACACACCCTGTACTGTGTGTTGTGTACATCGCACTGTGAGATATATCACACACCCTGTACTGTGTGTTGTGTACATCGCACTGTGAGATATATCACACACCCTGTACTGTGTGTTGTGTGTATCGCACTGTGAGATATATCACACACCCTGTACTGTGTGTTGTGTACATCGCACTGTGTGGGATATATCACACACCCTGTACTGTGTGTTGTGTACATCGCACTGTGTGGGATATATCACACACCCTGTACTGTGTGTTGTGTGTATCGCACTGTGTGGGATATATCACACACCCTGTGCTGTGTATTGTGTGTATCACACTGTGTGAGATATATCACATACCCTGTACTGTGTGTTGTGTGTATCACACTGTGAGATATATCACACACCCTGTACTGTGTGTTGTGTGTATCACACTGTGTGAGATATATCACATACCCTGGACTGTGTGTTGTGTGTATCGCACTGTGTGAGATATATCACACACCCTGTACTGTGTGTTGTGTACATCGCACTGTGTGAGGTATATCACACACCCTGTACTGTGTGTTGTGTACATCACACTGTGAGATATATCACATACCCTGGACTGTGTGTTGTGTGTATCGCACTGTGTGGGATATATCACACACCCTGTACTGTGTATTCTGTGTATCACACTGTGTGGGATATATCACATACCCTGTACTGTGTGTTGTGTACATCACACTGTGAGATATATCACACACCTGTACTGTGTGGTGTGTACATCGCACTGTGAGATATATCACATACCCTGTACTGTGTGTTGTGTACATCGCACTGTGAGATATATCACACATCCTGTGCTGTGTGTTGTGTACATCACAGTGTGCGGGATATATCACACACCCTGTACTGTGTGTTGTGTACATCGCACTGTGAGATATATCACACATCCTGTGCTGTGTATTGTGTACATCACACTGTGTGGGATATATCACACACTCTGTACTGTGTGTACTGTATACAGTATAACACTGTGCGGGATATATCACACACCCGTACTGTGTATTGTGTGTATCACACTGTGCGGGATATATCACACACCCTGTGCTGTGTGTACTGTATACAGTATAACACTGTGCGGGATATATCACACACCCTGCACTGTGTGTTGTGTACATCGCACTGTGTGATATATCACACACCCTGTACTGTGTGTTGTGTACATCGCACTGT